>NC_143395.1:44611088-44921958 GCF_052110815.1 Crocodylus siamensis | reverse complement strand
GCATCTCACATTTGAAAATGTCTGTGGGGGTGCTTGAACTTAAGCGCATTAAATGTGTTTTAGTTAAAGCCAACCCTGTGGCCATTTTCAAATGCAGGATGCTTAATACACATGAGACAAGCTGGAGCATTTTAATTAGAATGCTCCAGGAAACGTGATTAAATGAGTCTGCTCAGACATGTTCTAATTAGAACTGGTTAGAGCATGTGTATCGGCACCCTATGATAGGAGCCTCTCCTGCCCCAGGGCTGGGCTGACTCTATGGCAGTCCTTGCCTCAGGCTTTAAAAGTCTGCAGGCATTTTCAGCCCTGGGGCACACCAGAAGGGAGCCTGAGGGCACTCCAGGCTCTGTGTCCCTCGGGTAGGCTGCAGCCTAACTCTGCCAGCCTGTCTGCACTCCAGTGCCACTGCCTAGCAGTGCAGTGCTGAGCAGTTGCTAGGAGAGCACCATTCAGGCCAGCAGGGTGCTGCAGGCTACTGCAGCCTCTGGGCATGCTTGTCAGCCCACCGGCCTTCAGGCTGCTTCTGACCAGCAGGGCCAGCACCATCTGCCCACAGCCTACCCCAGCAGCCTGCCTTGCACCTGCAGGTGCTGTGAGACATGCCTGTGCTACATGGCTGTGAGTCCTGTACTGTGTCCCTGTGCTGCCCAGGCTTAGCAGGACAGGGACTGCTGTGCAGGAGCTCAGAGTGCCTGAATGGGACCCACAATAACCTTGTTCTCACCCACACACATGCCTATGTGAAAATCCATGCCCATGTCTTCTACCTGGGGCCCCAGCCGGGCCAAGGAGGATATTGGTGACCTTATGGCAGTGTGGGGTGAGGCAGAGGTGCAGCACCAGTTTGAGTAGGGTGGGCATGCCAACATCCACTTCTATGAGGCCCTGTTAAGCTGGATGTGGGAATGTGGACATGAGCAGTCAGTGCAGCAGTGCCTTGTGGGCACAGTGGCCTTCCATGACCAACTATAATCATTGGTCTAGCAGTGCCTGTAAGTCCATGCCTTTTATGCAGCAACTGGCAATAATCCTTGCACACTGAGACCCAGGCCACAGCCATGCTGTCTACAGCAGCCTGGGTGTCCTTCCTGAGTCCCCCACCCAGCCTGCCACCTCTGGTGACACATTACCAGAGGAGGGCCCTCAAGTGTCCAGAGCCCTGTCCCACTGAGCTCCTGGACGCAGTCTCCATCAGAAGCTCTGGGAGCCCTGGCCAGTGCCTGCCTTGTCAGCTCTGCAGGCACAGGGGCAGCTATGAGGTGCAGCTGGCTATGACACCACCAGCTGCCCACAGCACCAGCTCCTCCCTGGGGGGCAGGAAGGTGGGGGGGGGGTCCTAGCTGGGAGCCTGCATTCTGTGCCCTGCCATCAGAGGACACCATCTGTAGCTACATTCCCTCACCAACAGCAAGGATGAAGCAGAGCCACCGGCCACATTAGCCCCAGCCACATGGTAAGGTCTTCCCTGCTCTCCCACACTCCCCTGGTCCCAGGAGGAGGGAGGCAGGAGACAGTACAGAACTTTATTGAGCAACCCATGCCCACACAGCTAGGTGGGCATGAGCCTCTCACTTGCTAAACAATGTGTTGATGCTGGTGGTGATGTCCTCCTCAGCTGTGGGGGTGGGGGGCAGGGATGTGTAGCGCAGGCACAGGTAGCCCTCCATGTGGTGGCAGAGATTGTGGGGCAGCTTGGGCTTCCCCCCCATGCTGTCATAGCTCAGGGTTCCATGCCAGGTGTGCAGGTGTACCAAGAGAAACATGGCCTTCAGAAGCAGAAGGGTGTACTGAGTGGGCACCCTTCTGTCTGCACAAACAGCTTCTTATGCATTGCCCATGACATGCACAGCAGGGGCATACTCAGGGTGCAGCTCCAGCACACTGGAGGATCTGGCTTCAGGGTGCATCACCAGAGAGGCCCCTGCAGGAAGGGTGGGGCCATGGGCAGCTCCTCATCCAAGTTGTCTGTGAATCGCGTGCTCCCCTGCTGAGCCTAGGTGCTGGTGCCCCCAGCTCCATGGATGGCAGCACAGGAGAGTAGCTGGCCTGCAGGAGGAGGTAGGGGAGATTGGGGTCTGGAGCAATAGCAGCAGATGCTGCCAGGAGTCTGGCCTGTGCCAGACTGGGAATGGGGCAAGGGAGGCAGGCTGCCTAAAGTCAGCACCCAGTGGCCCACCAACCCTGGGGAACAAAGGGCTCAGCTGGCAGCTGCCTGCTTACCATGGTCTCTGTCCAACTTATCATGGTGCCTAGGCACCCATGCATGCCTGACCCCTGACCTGAGGCCGGGCAGTGCATAGTCCCTGGTACAGAGCATTTTATATTAGAAATGTTGCAAACTCTCACAAACAGTTTCTGTCTCACTGCTCTGCAGGTCCTGCAGCTGCACGTGGGGGAGAGGCCACCCTTGGCAGCCAGGATGTGGCCTCAGGGTTGTCACCACACACATCGGGGTCCCTGAGGAAGCACTGGCTGTGCTAGAAGTGGATGCAGGAATGCACCATCCTCCTGCAGCAGCTGATGATGGCATCAGAGGCCCAACTGGAGGACTCATAGGCCTGGTGAGTGGAGGACATCACCTGCAAGAATGCATGGGACTAGGAGGACAGTGAGTTCTGGGCAGAGCTCCTGGCCCTGGAGTGCGAGCGGCTCCATCTGCTGTAGACAGTGCTGGGCCAGGCAGCGCAGGCCACAGACAATGACTGCTGGGTGCTGGACACTGTTTTGGCCCAGGCAGTCACATTCATGCTGCCCACTGCCCAGCCCCTGACCCTAGCCCTGCCTGCCCCCCGGCTGCTGATTGCTGCTCCCATAAGCTTGTCCAAAAGTTCTCCCAACAAGATACCACAAAAAGCCTTGCTTCTTGGACACTGAAATTTCACTGCGCTATGACCCTACTTAATTAACTACTAATGTGAGGAGAGAAACCAAAATATGAACTTTAAAATGTGAAAGAAAGATATTTGTTTATCAATAGTTCTTAAAAAATCCCAGCAGATAACTATATAACACAGGAATAAAAGTATAAATCCTTTCCATTTTACAGGATGACATTTCTGTAGGTTAACCTCAGGGCTAATGCAGCTTGCAAAGAAGCCATTTTTTTCCCTGTAGCAAAATCCTGAGTGACCAACTCAACTGGTAGAGAACAGCTGCCCTCAGAACTATTAGCCCATAAGCAGTAATTATTAAAAATAATTCTCTAATTAAGCAAAAGAGCCAAACTGCTGGCACTCTGGCAAGTGTCCAAAAATCATTACAGATGTTACTACGAACATAAATTGCACAGGTCCCATACCACTGAATTATTTTTAAAAACTGTCTAAAAAGTATAAATAGAAGGAAAGAGTATATACATCAAACGTCACAACCTAAATTATTCTGAAAGTGGCTGGTCCTTAATTTGTAGAAATGAGATGGTAAATTTACGGACTGAACAGCACAAATAGATATGGTATAGAACTTTAATTTGATGCCTGTGGAGATAAGGCAACCAACAGACACCTTCCAATCTACCACTTTCTTCTTGGACTACTACATACAATTTAATTCCCCATATTCCTCACTCTCTTTCTTGTTCCCTTCTAAAACTTTATTGACTCCAGATCACCTAAATTTTTTTGATGATTTCTTTCCTCATAGTCTCTGTTTCATATATTCCCTAGGGGGATGTATAATATAACATGTAACATAAAGAGCTGTCACCTTAAGGATGCTAATAAGGCATATGCTCCTCAGGCATAACTGAAACACTACAGTTGTCTTGTCTGAATTGCTTGCTTAAAAATTAGAGAAAGAGCAGAGCTGGGAAGGTGATGGAGTGATTCATCTAAGCATCAAGCTATATGGGATAAGCTTCATTCATTCAATTTGATGCTTATTGAATCATGCTTCTAAAATTAGATAGTAGAAATATAAAGTCTTTGACTCCTAAATGGGACAAATCTATCTAAAAGCTCTCAAGGTTTGAAATGCTGTTAATCTTTTGGCCTTTAGTAGTGTACTTCTGCACCATTCTTTCTTGTCAATTTCATTGATTATTTATTTCAGATAATACTGTCTCTCAGTTGGCATGATAACTGTGTAAAAGAAGGAACCATTCATGCAATGATTTATATGGAACTGCAGGACATTTGTTTTTTCTGTTGTTAAAGAATATATGTGTACTATGCTTGCTTTGACCATTGTGCTGTACATATATTTAATTTAATCAGCAGGTGCTTTTTTGGCTGGGGCCTTTTTGAAAATTTCTTGTAACATCTGTGTATGGGCACTGAAAACAAAATTCCTCATAGAAGACATTGTATGGATGGCATGATGTTATGGGAAGAGCATAAGGGCTATATGTCTACAAAGAGCATGTAGGGTGGATATTCATAGTTCCAAATCTCCAGTAAAGGAAATGATATATAAGAAGAATAAATAGAGAACAGGGAAAGTGTACAGAGAAAGGCAAAATGAATAAGTGACCATTGTGGGGAAGAAGGGATAGGGACCATATTATCATCATATTAAAGAGTTTACATCAACCCTAGGTGACATTTTTTAGTAACCCCTGATACTTTGTGCCTAAGGGCATGTCCACCGCCAGCCCTTCCAGCTCAGGCAACAGGGCCCCCTTTCCAGTATTCACCCACAGGTTAGGAGCATCTCTGTGGCTGGCCCTCGCCCTAGGGCTGAACCATGCAGCCTGCCCATGGACGGCAGCCAGCATCAAGGCTCCAGTACCAGTAAGGGGGGAATCCTTATGGCCTCACCCACTCCCCCAGCCCCCCTAATTCCTGCCCTGCCCAGCCCCACCCCCACCCCCTGCCTGCCCCGATCTCCCCCAATCACTTCCCCCCGGCCCCCCTGCCTGCCCCCTAGGCCCTCCCAATCCCTTCCCTGCCTGGCTTCATCCTCCCCAGCCCCCTGAGGCCCCCAATCCCTATGTCCCGCCCTAGCTTCCCACAATAAAAAAACCCCCAGCCACCCCCCGGCACTTACTGGCAGTTTGAGCTACTGTCTGGGTCACTGGGGACCCACCCACATATTGCAGGGCAGGGTGACAGCCCCAGCAGCCCCAGCCCAGGCTCTGATGCCATCCACTGCTCTGTGCTGCCCAGGGGGGCTTTGCCAGGAGACCGTGGAGTCCCCATGGCCCCTGTTTGGTGAATAGAGCCTTTTTCCTCCTTTTTTTTCTCTTTTTTTTTTTTTTAAAGTGCCAGTGCCTGGAGTTGGGGGGGCAGCCATGGGGATGGGTTAGGGGAAGTGGGGGGGCTGGGCAGGGCAGCCATTGGGGAATGAGGACAGGTGGGGCAGCAATCAGGAGGCCCTGCAGGGGGGTGATAGCTCCTGTGGGGACCATTTGGCCCCTAGTGAGGGGGCTGTTATCGCTGTAGGAGGGCTTTTACCTGTGGTGGGGTGCTGTAGCCTCTATGGTGGGGCTGTTACCCCTGAGTGGGGGCATAGCTCCTGTTGGGGTGCTGTAACCCCTGTGGGGGGATCACAGCCTCTAAGCAGGGCCATAGCCCCTATGGGGAGGCTGTGGCCCTTGTTGGGGGGCAGAAAAATATGTATTCATGAAACATGTATTTAGAGTTCCCTGGTGGGCTGGAGGACATGAGAGTGGGGGCAGGGATTGCTGCCATGCAGGACCTGGTCAACAAAGGCAAGGGCACTGGGAGGTAGGACAGATTTCACTTGCTGGACCAGATGGCAGGTTGTACATGTCATGGGTAGACCCATGTGCTGGGCCAGCATTACGGGGTCCACCCACTCCTGCCTATTGTAGTCCAGGAGGTCCCCAGTATGGATGAAACCAGCCACGATCAACCTCTGTCACAACTGGGGTGCCTCTGCCATCAGCACCTCCATCTGGGGGTTCCAGAGGAGGGGTTCAATGAGCAGGTTGGAACCCTGGGCAACTGTTGTGGGGGACCTTGAGGCAGAGACCAGCCTCCAGGCCTGGAGGAGGTCCTGGTAGGAATCTGGCAGCCCTCGCAGGTCCTGCAGTGAGAAGCCCTGCAGGCTGAGGAGCTGCCAGTCATATTGGATCCCCCAGAAGTGGCAGAGGAAAGCATGCCTCAGGTGGTCCCATGCTGTATTGCTGCCAGCACTGAATAGCAATCACTGCAGGACTTGAAGGTGGAATGCGAAGACCTGGCTGTGCAGGCAAACCAGGCCCTGGCCACCCTCCCACAAGGGGAGGACCTCTGCAGCAACCCAGTGCCATCCCAGCCAGAAAAACTCCAATGCCTGTCTCTGGTGTTCCACCAGGACCTCAGGGGGCACAGACAGGTTATATAAGTGGTGCCAGAACATGGACACAACCAGCTGGTTCAGCACCAGCACTCTCCCATGCAGAGAGAGACAACTCAGGAGCCCAGGGTCCACCACCTTTGCCTCCATATGGTGCCAGTTCTCCAGTGGGGAGGGGGTCTGTGGGGGACAGATAGACCCCCAGGTATAGCAGAGGCCCCATGCTCCAGCAGACCCTGCAAAGCATGGGTGGGAGTTAGCCCACATGTCACCCATCACCCACTACCAGGCCAAAGCCCAGTTGACCTAGGCAGTGGGGTTCATCAAATACAATGCCTGGCAGGCCTCTACCTGCACCAGGTCACCTGAGCGCTGGACCATGTCATCAGCATATGTTGACAGGACCAGCTGCATTGCCAGCTCCCGAAGCATCAGCCCTGCCACTTTCTTCTGCAGGGGAATGAGGAAGGGCTCCAGGGCCAAGGCGCATAGCTCTCCTGACAGTGGGCAGTCTTGATGCACCCTTCTCCTGAATGGGATGGGTCTTCAGGTTGACAGGCTCCAGCAAGAGAAGGTGAGGATTGGGTGTAGGGCAGCCACAATGGGAGTATGACAAGGGGCAGGGGGGTCCTGCTCCCTGGTTGCTAGTACCTTTGCTGGGACTCTGCTAAACTTGGTGGGGGGACAGGGTCCCTTGAGCTCATGGGCAGGGCCCGTAGTTGTGGCTGGGGTACCAGGGGGGCCTGAGTGGGGTGCAGTACTGGTGGTTGGGGCACCCCTTTTTCTAGTGGGACCTGCAGATCTCCTCCCCACCTGGCCCATGGGGCACTCATGATGCAAGTGCCCTGGGGCATGGCACTGGAAGCACTGCAGGTCCCTCAGTGTATAGAAACTGCTCACCAGGGCTCCCTGATAAGGAATTACCAGGCACCTCTCAGCCTCCAGCCATGCTCCCACTGCCAGCTGAATCATGACCTAGTGACTGAAAGAGTACACATAGCGGAGGCCAAGGTCTTGGCACCGCAGTGAGAGGACCACCACAGGGGAGATAACTGTCCCCAGGGTTTGGAGTTGAGGAAGCAAGGCCCAATTGGGGATATAGAGAGAGATGGAGTTGAGGACCACCCTGGTACCCAGCTTCTCTAGAGGCTTGAGGGGGATGTACACACCCTCCACCACGAGGCTCCTCTCCACCACCTTTTGTGCAGTGGCCTCCAAGGCAAGGAAAAAGACCCCCTTTCCATGAAAGTAGGATGTCTCCACAATCTTGGGGGACCCCACTACCTGAGCCAGGTCTCAAAATGCAGATTCTCCCATTTGGGCAGTTGACACTTCACCCCATATCTGTGGGTAAGTGCTGGAAAGGGGGCCTCACTGCTCAAGCTGGAAGGGCCGGTGGTCCAGGTCCCCTGGCTTTCAATCCCCTTGCAGCTGTCTGTGCATAGCTGCGGTTCCCACCCCACCCCAGGGGGCGACATTGGTGAGGCCAGGGCTAGGGCCAGAGACAGGCTGAGTGGGTGTGCTGGCTGGTGTAGTGCACCTGGTTTCCTCAGGTGCTGGTCATCCAGGCTTGGGGGCAGGGCCCGAGCATGTGGGGGGCCCACCCATGCCCCCCGGCTCGGAGATCAGCCACATAGTGACCCCAATTGCCCCCTCAAGCCCAGGAGGCACTATTTGCCAAGCTGGAGAGGTATGGGGGGGCACACGCTTCCCAGTGGACCTGGTTCACTTCCAGGTCTTCTGCCAAGTGCACTGGGGACCCCGCTATGCTCCTGTGGGATGCTCCATCTGCCCCAGCATCTCAGCATTCACAAGCCACCTGATACCTTGATGTATATAGAAAAATCATTTAAAGCTGTGTCTATGTCCAAATAGTTGAATCTTTCTGAATCTCTCCAAATCAATTCCAAAGGCTCTGATTTAATTCAGAGAGATTAAAGGGTCTCCTGATTTGATTCGGATTCAGAGATTCGGCCACCAAATCGGGCCGAAGCT
Organism: Crocodylus siamensis; assembly: GCF_052110815.1. Classification (NCBI taxonomy): domain Eukaryota; kingdom Metazoa; phylum Chordata; order Crocodylia; family Crocodylidae; genus Crocodylus; species Crocodylus siamensis. The sequence continues at coordinate 44,913,720 of NC_143395.1, read as the reverse complement.
CTGCTGAATTGAATCAGCAACTGAAGCTTTGCACAGCCCTACTAAGAACTGATTAACTCAACATCTATTATATTGTGGACTCTACTTTTAAAATCACAGCTGTCCAGACAAAGAGTCTGGTCCAGGAGCTATGTTTGCTCTTATGCACAGCCTTCTGGAACCAAACATGGGATAAAGCAGATCTCATGCAAGTGCTTGAGTACTGGATGATAACTGAAGATTACAATACTCTGTCCAAGGCAAAATAATGGAAAAACTGCTATGCAATTTAATTAATAAAAAACTAGAAGATATAAATATAATACATACCAGTAAATATGATGTTCATGGAACACAGATAATTTAAAAACTGATTAATTTTGCTTTTCATTTTTTAAATATATCCTACTTTTAGAAAGACTACACTAGGGGCATATTTTTACTGTCCCACACAAAAAACTTGTAGTAGTTCCTTTGCTGTAGAGTTAGTAACATACAATTTATTGCATACCTGAAGGTTATTTAGGTGTTATAGTATAGCATAGTAGCTCCTTATTACATTACAGTGATCCCTGAATACATACAGAATTAATATGTATGAATAAATATACCTCACTACAGTTTCAGATGTTACCTGTAGGTAAAACCTGCCTAAGGAAGGTTTCCAAAAACCTACCAAAAACAAAAAAAAGTTTGTTTTACCTCTAGCCATGGAGAGACTATCCCTTCTTAATACTTGATGACAAGACCAAGATCAGAAATAATCAAGTTCACTCAAAAGAAATGTGAAAACAGTTGTGGCGCTATATATTTTGTGAGCCAAGTTCTGTTCTTATTTAATGCTACATCAGATTCCTATTAGTAACGTGAAGTGATATTTTCCATCTTTGTGAAATGTTGTGAGAGCTATAGATGAATAGCAGTGTCCTTTATAAATAACAAATAGGCAGCATCTCAAATGGGTTCAGGTCTTTAACTTCCGGGAAACATTAGTTTACTTGATTGTTATTTTTAGAAACCTGAAAAAAATCCTGCTATGAAAAAAAGAGACAATTTGTTCCTCAACAGATTTAATTACAAAAAGGCCTTTCTAGAGAATGGAAATCTCAATCTCTAATTAAACTTGGATGGGATTGAAGTTATTAGGGTCCCATTTAATAAAAAAGATATTTATTTTGCATTGCCATTTTGCCACTGTGTTATAAGAAGTTATTACCAAAATACAAAGAATCATTTTTCAAGTTAACACAGGTTGAATCACTATTGAGACTGACTCTTTTATTCATATTTTTTCATGGAATAAATAATCATATATAATACACATGAAAACCATCATCAAATGCATTAGTCTCAATTTGGTTTAACAAGAATGACATTGTCAGACATTCAGTATACAACAGAACCGTACAATCACATGAACTCTTAAAATTATCCCTTTTGCTGGGAGGGGGGAAGAATAATAGAAAAGTAGGAAGGGACTTTTTGGGCACATCCAGACAAACCTGCACGTGCCTCTTGTCCCAAACCCCTTTGAGATATTGCAAGAGGCATGTGCAGGAACAGGAGAAGATTCCCCCCACTGCAAGTTTACAGTGTGGGAGCAAAATTAGACCTCTAGATATCCAGGGGTAAAAAAAAAACAGAACTAAACTAAGCGGGGGAGGGCACAGTCTGAGGCAACCGGAGGCTGGGTCCTCCACAAAGATATTTTGTTTGCTCTGTGGTTAGTCCTCACCCTGGTGCTGAAGCATGCTGCCTACCCATTGGGGGTGGGCAGGCAGCATGCCAGCAGTAGGGCTCCAGTAAGTAAGGGGTTGGGGGGTGGAGAAGGGACTATGAGGGGGACTCTGCTGGCCCCCCCCACTCCCCCAGCCCCCCAATCCCTGATCTGCCCAGCCCCACCCCCTGCCTGACCCCTGAGGTCCCCAATCCCCACCCTGCCTCACCTCATCCCCTGTCTGCCCCCCAGGGCCCCCTGATCCCTTCTCTGCCTGGCCTCATCCTCTGCCTGCCCCCCAGACTCTCCCAATCCTTGCCCTGCTTAGCCCCATCCACCCAAAGCCCCCTGAGGCCCCTGATCCCTGCCTCCCCCCAGCATCCCCACAATAAAAAACAAACAAACAAAATCCCGGGCACTTACCGGCAGTTCCAGCTGCCGTCTAGGTCACTGGGGTCCCACCTGCACAATGTGAGACAGGGTGACAGCCCCAGCCCAGACCCTGCTGCCCCCACTGCCCTGTGCTGCCTGGGGGGGCTCTGCCAGGGTAAGTAGAGGTTTTTTATCTTTTTCTTTTTTCTTTTTTTAAAGTGCCATTGCCTGGAGTTGGTGGGGGTCTGGGATTTGGGGGTGTAAGTGGGGGATGGAGTTGGGTGGGGCAGTCATTGGGGGGGTCTGGGGAGTGGGGGGGTGGAGCTGGGTAGGGCAGCCATCAGGGGGCTGCAGGAGCTGGTGGGGGTGAAGCCAGGTGGGGCAGCAATTGGGGAGCTGGGGTGGGGCATGTGGGCCCTGCAGGGCAGGTGGTAGCCCCTAAGGGGGCCATTTGGCTCCTGTTGGGGGGCTGTTATATGTAGTGGGGGGCTGCACCCCTGTGGTGGGCTGTTACCCCTGGTGGGGGCTGTAGCCCCTGTGCGAAGGCAGCAAAATATATTTTCATGTATTCATGAAACTTGTATTTAGAGTTGCCTTTATTATTATGACAGAGACACTGGTAGTCTTCCAAATTATTTTAACACTGTAGACATATCAATAAAATATTGTCTAACTGATCGCTGTCTCTCTGTCTCACTCTCTCTCTCTCTCTTTATAGTGGTCTTTTGTTTTAATTGTAGAGGAACATGGATTTGTGGGTATTTTAGAGAGTGATTTTGGGATTTTTTTTTTAATCAGGGATTGTTCAGTTTTCCAATAGGGAACACCAGAATTCCTGCTAGGGAGGCCAGTGGCAGGACCCTGCCTGCTCAGAGCTGGCACCTTGGACCCAGCTGGCTGTGGCTGCCCTCCAGACCAAATGGGGACCGGAGGACATGCTTTGACAGTTTAAAGCAGGCCACCACACCCGGAACATCTTCTGGGCCATAGCTTTGCAGATGGCCGGGTAGATACACACATGGCAGTAGTACCACACAAAGGCCAACTCTGCAGCTACAGCCCACTGACAGCTGGCTCAAAGGGGCAGATGCTTCATCTGGATCTGGCAGGTGTGCAGCAGATCACAGCCAGGCAGCAGCTCCTACTGCCAGATTGCTGCAGTGGGTAAAGGGTGCAGGGAACTCTCAGGCCTGCTTCAACAGTCCACCTGGCACAAGGGGTAGTGTCCCCAGGTACCAATTGGCTGGGCCCCAGAAGCTCCTGAGAGCGAGTAGCCCCGAGCTACTTTCCAGGGCAGCTTTTTGTACTGATGGGTCCAGGACAGGGCAGTTTTTTATACTGCTGGTCTCAGCAACCTTCCCTGTGTGTTTTAAGTCCAGTGGTCCACTTCCCCTGCCCTCATGTTTGTTGTGTGGCTGAGTAAGCCAGCTCAAGTCTCCCCAGCCCTTATGTGTGTGTATGTGTTCCCCCTCCCCCACATTCCCCAAGCATAGCCCTCCCAGATTTTTTCCTGTGGGGATGTAGCTCAGTGAGCTTCAGCTGCCTTCCCCTTCCCCTTCCCCCATATTTTCCCCACAACCCCAGCCTGCCTCTATTAGTTTCACCAGGCCCACTGTACATTTTGGGGTTTCTTTTTTGGTTTCCCCTCCCTGATGTGAAGCAATGGCAGGGCAGAAACCTTCTGGGGAGGAAGATTGCTCCACCAAACTTCCTGCAGCCCCGACTATGGGGGCAGATCCCAGCCAAGCCCTCAAGGGGATGCATGCCCCTGCAGCCCCCACCCTGGAGGCAGAGTCCAAACTACCTCCTCCAGGGGTAGAGGAGACTTAGACCTCTGCTGTGGGGTCAAGTGAGACTCCAGCAGGGAGCAAGCAGTGCCAGGGCTCTCCCCTGGCCAGGACCCTCCCAGAGGAGTTCCCAAGCCCTCTTCCCCACCATAAGAGGCCAGAGGAAAGGGCAGTGGGAAGGGTTCTACAGCTGGGGGTGAGAAGGGAAAGGGTCCCGCCCCCAAGCCTAGACCACCAGCACCTGAGGAGACTAGGTGCACCACACCAACTGGCACACCCACTCAGCCTGTCTCTGACCTTAGACCCAGCCCCACCAATGCAGCCTCCCAGCGGGGGAAACCACAGCTATGTACAGGCAGCTGCAGGGTGACCCACAGCTGTAGGTCCTGAACCCTCTACTACTGGCCCTTACAGCTCCGGCAATGGGGTCCCCTTTCCGACACTCACCTGTAGGCATGGGGTGAAGTGCCAACTGCCCAAGTGAGAGATCTTGCATTTTGAGGCCTGGGTGGAGGCCCTGACTTGGGTAGTGGGGGCTCCCAAGATCATGGTGACCTCCTGCTTTCATGGGAAGGGGGCCTTTTTCCTCACATCGGAGGCTGCTGCACAAAAGGTGGTGGAAAGGGGGATTGTAGTGGAGGACAAGTATGTCCCCCTCAAGTCCCTAGAAGAGCTGGGGACCAGAGTGGTCCTCAGCTCTGTCCCACCTTATGTCCCCAATTGGGCCATGATCTCCCATTTCCAAACCTTGGGGAGAGTTATCTCCCTGGTGGTGGCCCTCTTACTGGGGTGCCAAGACCCTGGCCCCTGTCACGTGCGCTCATTCCATTATCAGGTCATGATCCAGCTGGCATTGGGAGTGCAGCTGGAGGCCGAGGGAAGCCTCATAATTCCTTATCAGGGAGCCCTGGTGAGGATTTTCTATTTGCTGGGGGACCTGCAGTGCTTCCAGTGCCATACCCTAGGGTACTTGCATCATGAGTGCCCCATGGGTCAGGTGGGGAGGGCATCTGCAGGTTCCACTGACAAAAGGGAACCTACCACCAGTCTCCATCCCCATTTGGGCCCCCCGGCACCCTAGCCACCACTACCTGCCCCCCCTGTGAACCCAAGGGACCCCACCCTGCAACCAAGTATGGCAGAGTCCCAGGGAGGGGGCAGCAGCTGGGGGAGAAGAGGGAGAGGGCACCCTCCACCCTCAGCCATGCCTCCACTGTAATTTCCCTCTGCTCCAACCCTCACCTTCTAGTGGAGCCTGTCCACCTGAGGACTTCCCCATGGCTGAGTGCAGGTCTTGTTCAGGTGCAAAGCCAAGAGAAGGACCCAGGCACAGCTGGAGTCCTCTGACATAGAGGACACCACCCACCCTCCCAAGACCATGACATGGGGAGAAGGAGAGGCTCAGCTTCTGGGGGCCTCCCGAGCTGGTCCTGACACCCCACCCCCAGGGAAGATTAAACCCTCCTCTGATGATGATCTGGGGGAGACAGGGGCCCTGGGACTCACCCCAGTGAGCCCTGGGAAGGGAGGTCCCCTTTCCCAGGACCTTGAGGCAGATACCAAAGCCACTGCATTGCCTGATGGGTCTCTTCCCTCCCACTCCCAGAAAAAACTCACCTCCAGCCTGCCTCATGGTCCCACACCAGAGGGTGTCAGGGTTGAGTCCCCTAATCAACAAGACAATCTTTTTGGGCACCCTGCACAGACACCCTGGAACTCCATCTCTACCCCATCATCTTGTCAAGGAACCCCACCTCTCTCCCAAGGGTCTGCAGACCTCTCCCCATCCCAACCAGAGTCCAGGGTTGTAGTGGACCAGGGGGTTCAGATGGTGCCTAAGGAGCCTGCTAGCCCCAGGACCAGGATGAGAATTCCTGAGAACCAGTAGGCTCCATGGAGCCTGCAGACCTCTCAGTTCCAGCAGTCCCCAGGGATGAGCTACTTGCATTTCTTGACTGTGACACCACCCACTGGTTCACCAGCAAGGTATAGCTACCACTGGGGAGATTTTGACAGCATCCTTGCCACTGCAAGGGCACTGGTGAGGTGGCAAGGGGCCCAAAAGCTGCAATGCCTGGATCTATAGGCAGGCCCACAGCTTGATAGACACCTTCTATATGTATGGGAGGGCACTACACATGCTGGTGGGCCCCACACTGGGTGTTGAGATGCACGAGGACCCTGCTGAACAGTCTACTCCATCTCCCCAGCCATGAGGTCATTTAAGATCAGAACCCTCAACATCCACAGCTGCAGGAAGGGTCTCTGGAGGTGCCATGTGCTCTCCTTCCTTTAGGATGGGGGGATCCCATGGTATTCTTGGATGTTGTCTTCCTGAACTTTAAGAAGGCCTTTAACACTGTTTCCCACCACATTCTCTCAGAAAAACTAGGTCACTGTGGCATTGATGCCTACAGAGTTGGATGGTTGGTAAATTGGCTAGATGGTCACATCCAGAGAGTGGTGGTGGATGGGTCGTTTTCAATCTGGAGGGATGTGGGCAGTGGAGTCTCCCAGGGCTCTGTCCTGAGGCCTGTACTGTTCAACATCTTTATCAGTGATCTGGATGTGGGTGTGGAAAGCACGTTGTCCAAATTCACTGATGACACCAAGATGTGGGGTGAGGTGGGCATGCTGGTGGGGAGGGACAGAATCCAGCTAGATCTAGACAGGTTACAGAGGTGGGCAAATGAGAATAGGATGGAATTCAACACAGACAAGTGCAGGGTACTGCATCAAGGGAGAAGGAACCAGCAACACACCTATAGGCTGGAGAACATGCTTCTTGTCTACACAGTGGCAGAAAGAGATCATGAAGTCATTGTTAACTCCAGGATAAACATGAGCTGCTAATGTGAGAAAGTGGTCAGTAAGGCTAACCGCAACTTGTCATGCACCTACAGATGCATCACAAACAGGTCCAGGGAGGTGATCCTTTCCCTCTATGCGGCATTGGTCAGGCCACAGTTGGAGTATTGCATCCAGTTATGGGTGCTGCACTTCAAAAGGGATGTGGCTAGCATTGAGAGGGTCCAGAGGAGGGCCACTCACATGGTTAAGGGGCAGTGGGTCAGGCCCTACAATGAGAGGGCCTGAATCTATCCAGCCTCTACAAGAGAAGGCAGAGAGGGGATCTGGTGCTGTTTAAAAACTCACCAGGGGGGACCAGCATGAATTCGGTGAGGCTCTGTTCCCCCGGGCACCATCTGGGGTTACTGAGAATAATGGCCACAAATTGTTAGAGAGAAAGTTCAAGCTGGATATCAGAAGACATTACTTTATAGTTAGGGCTGCCAGGCTCTGGAATGGGCTCCCAAGGGAGGTGGTGCTCTCTTCTACATTGGGGGTCTTCAAGAGGAGGATGGACAGATATTTGGCTGGGATGTTATGACCCCGGCACTTGTTTCTGCCAGGGACAGAGGGTTGGACCTGATGATCTGTTTAGGTCCCTTCCAACCCTAAGCATTATGAAACTATGACCCTGATGGCTCCAGCTGACTAGCCTAATTGGTGGCTGGAGTGGAAAGGCAGTGTCTTTTTTAGTCACCTCTCAGCCACCTCTTGTAGGATGCCCACCCTGTTCTCCCAGGCCTTCAGCCAGAGGTTCTCCAGGTCATTGAGGGGGTGCCAGGCCACCTGCTGCACCTCTGGGTCCAGGTGCCAGAGATGGTTCTGAACCTTCTGAATGTGTACACCCCTTCAAGGGACCCAGAGTTGGTGGATTTTTCCACCAGGCAGCTACATACATCAGCACCCTCAATCCTTGTGAGTGCCTGGTCCTTGGCAGGGACTTTAATGTCACCCTAGAAGTGTGGGACTGGTTGGGCAGGGAGTGGAACCAGGCCACCATGGGTGTCCTCAGGGAGATCCTGACAGACTACTTTCTGGTGGACATCTAGTGTGCCTGTCCCCCTACCATCCCCCCTGCCTTCACCTATATGAGGGTGAGGGAGGAGCAGGCATGCCACTCCCGATTGGACCAGGTTTATATCTCTTTGCTGCACTTTGCCTAGGTCCACTCCTCTGGCATCCGGCCAACCCCTTTCAGTGATCACCACCCAGTCTGGGCCCAGGCTATGCCAGGGCCTGGGCATCCAAGGTTGGCCTACTGGTATTTCAGTGCCAGTATGCTGGAGGATGTGGGCATCAGGGAGGCCTTCTGGGAGTTCTGGCTAGCCTGGCAGGAGCAACAAGCAGCTTTCCCCTCAGCTTGGAGATGGTGGGATGTAGGGAAGGTGTGCATCCAGCTTTTTTGCTGCAGCTACATTCAGGGGCACACCCAGCAGAGGGAGGTGGTCCAAGAGCAGCTCAAGTGGGAAGTGCTAGAGGTGGAGAGATGCCTGGCCACCAATCCAACCAACCCATCACTCTGTGGAGAGTGTCAGAGGCGGGAAGAACTTTGTGCTCCAGACAACCACCATGTCCACAATGCATTTGTCCATTTGTGCATCCAGCTCCTTCAGGAGATGGACCATGGCTTCTGCTTCTTTTATGCCTTGGAGAGGAGGCGGGGGGCCAAGAAGTACATCACCAGCCTTCTGGCGAGTGACAGCACCCCCCTCATGGATCCAGGCGAGATGCACCAGTGCTCACAGGCCTTCTATGACTACTCTTTTACCTGGATCTGACCTACGCCGAAGCCTGTCAAACCCTGTGGGAGGGACCCCTGCAGTCAGTGTGAGTGACCAGGACCAGCAGGAAGCTCCTCTCATTCTGGCTGAGTTTTCAGCTGCCCTCTGCCTGATGCCTGGCAACAAGGCACCCAGGCACTGACAGGCTGACCTTGGAGTTGTACTAGGCTTTCTGAAACTTTGTGCTCTGGACAGCCACCACATGCATGGTGTATTTGTCTGCTCATGCATCCAGCTCCTTAAGGAGGTGGACCATGGCTCCCGCTTCTTCTATGCCCAGGGGAGGCGGGGGGCCAAGGAGTACATCACCTGCCTTCTGGCAGGTAATGGCACCCCGCTTACAGATCCAGATGAGATGCACCAGCACATGCGGGCCTTCTATGACAAGCTCTTCTCCCTGGATCCAACTGATACTGAAGCCTGTCAGACCCTGTGGGAGGGACTCCCACAGATCAACGTGGGTGACTGAGACTGGCTGGAAGCTTTTCTCACTCTGGCTGAGTTTTCAGCCTCCCTCCACCTGGTACCTGGCAACAAGATGCTGGGCATTGATGGGTTGAGTTCTACTGGGCTCCTGCTGAAGAAGGGGGATCCCCGCGACCTGAGGAACTGGCATCTTGTGTCCCTCCTCTGCATGGACTACAAGGTGGCAGTGAAGGCCATCTCACTGTGCCTGTGGTCCATGCTGATAGACATAATCCCTCCTGACCAGACATAGAACATCTGGGCACTGTGTATCTTCGACAACCTGTACCTGGTTCAGGACCTCCTGGAGCTAACATTCCAGGAGGACCTGTCTTTTGCCTTCCTATCCCTGGACCAAGAGAAGGCGTTTGACAGAGTAGATCACAGGTACCTCACAGGCACACTGCAGGCCATTGGCTTCAGGCCCCACTTCAAGCGGGTTCTCTAGGTGATGTACGCCTCTGCAGAGTGTTTGGTCAAGCTCAACTGGACCCTGATGGAGCCCATCTCATTCAGGAGGGGGGTGTATCAAGGCTGCCTGCTGTCAGGCCAGCTGTACGCCTTGGTCCTGGAGCCCTTCTTTGTTCTCCTGTGGAAGAAAAACCTCATGGGCAGGCAGCATGCTTCAGCACCAGGGAAAGGGCTAACCATAGAGATGCTCTGGCAGCCAGGGTGTCTCTATAGAGAACCCAGCCTCTGGTCACCTCAGGGCATGGTCTTCCCTGCCTCGCTTTTTTTATGTGCTGGTTTTTTTTGACCCTTGGATATCCAGGGGTCTAGTTTTTGCCTCTGTGCTGCAAATTTGCAGCATGGTGAACATTTTCTCATTCCTGCATGTGCCCCTTGCAACATCTCAAAGGGATTTGAGACACTACAAGAAGCATGTGCGGGCTTATCTGGATGCACCCTTAGAGGTGACCTGGTCCCAAGCCCCTTCCTAAGGTAGGATCATCCCTATCCAAACCATCACAAGCAAAACAACAAAGGCAACCCTATCACACAACCACAAAGCATTGTCCCTGTGGCAGGTGCCAAATCTCAGGCCCTATCTCTACACAGGCCTGCCACCTGTCTATTGGCAGACCTCCCACTTTGCTTACCTGCCACACCTTGTTGTAATTGAATAAGGTTGTTAATGAGGTGGAAGGTTGCCCTTCATATGCCCATCTTTATACAGGCATCTTTATATGGGCATACATGCTCTGACCATTACATGGGTTCCATACCTCATAGACGTTTCTCACCCTGGTAGAGTCACTTAAAGTGTGCCAATCTTCTCACCAGTTTCATTCATCTCTCAGACCTTCTCTGGGCTGCTTCACACTCTCTGGGCCACTTCTCGGTGCCTCTCTCTCTGTCTGGGTGCTTCTCTGCATCTCTCTCTCTCTCTGCTCTCTGCCCAGCTTTTGTGCCTTCTCTCCTGAGCACTAATTAGGCCTCCAAACCTCCCCCTCTGGCCTCTTCCCCATCCACCGGAGTAAACAATAACTCAAATACAAGCCCTTGGGCTACAACATAGCAATTCTAATGGGGATTGTGTTCTGTCTCTTTAATAGGGTAAAACTTCTACTCTTAACAGAACACATCTCTTAGCCCTGGATACCTTAGGCCCCTGAATCCTTACAGTTCTTGCAGACAGCAGCCTAGGTAGCATCTAGTCACAGGTAGCTCACTTGAGCAAAGGCAGTTCCTAGATAGAGAATGTCTCTGCCAGCTCCAGCCCTAGTTTATATGTTCCCCAGAGCCCTGCCTTCTCCTGATCAACTGACCGCCTGCAGGTGTGACCAATTACCCTATTAGCTCATTGTTTAGGCAACTCACAGCTGTTCAAGAGTTGTTAAAAAGTGTTTAAGAGATCCTAGGGAGAGGATCATGTTCTTCACTACACATGAGAAAGCAAAATGCCCCACACTCCATACTATTCTGACCATGCAGTAAAATTCCTTTCTAACCCTAAATGTGGCAGTCAGTCTGACCCTGAGTAAAGGGTCAGGATCCTCTAACCATTAATGGCAGGATCTTAGTCCCAGCAGGGTTTTTACTAGGGGTATATTCTAGTAAAAACACTGGGCTTTGGCTTCTCAGTTGTTCTAAGTTATTTGGCTTCTCAGTTCTACGTTGTTTCTCAGAAAAGTAAAACCCCTTCCTCCTGAACCATGTAACAACAGGAAGGTAAAACAATTTTCTTTGTCCCGTGCTGCAACCATCAAAGCACAAAAGCATTGGAAATACCCATAATATAGCAAAGGTATAACTATTCCATAATCATCCCTGAACAATGCTTAGCCAACTTCTTCTTGAATTCCTTCGAAGTAGGAGATTCCAGAAGTTTCCTAGGTAGTCTATTCCATTGCTTCACTGTTCTAACAGGAAATAAACTTTTCCTGATATCCATGATCTCTTGTGCATTGTACCTAATGCTCCTATTGGTGCAGGCTAAAACCTCATTTGCTTTTTGTGTGGCTGCATCATACTACAGACTCCTATGGAGGCTGTAAGACACCAAAACTCCTTACTTATTTTCCATTCAGCCAAATGACACCTTTCTTGTATTTGTGTTTTAGATTATTCTTCTCAAGGTGTAGCACCTTGTACTTGTCAGCATTTAACTTCATGCTGTTGGTTCCAGCCCAACTTTACAATCTGTTAAAATTCTTCTGAGTTATGCTCCTGCCCTCATGTATTTGCAATCCTTTCCAATTTTTCATTCTTTGCAAATTTGGTTGAGAAACTCTCTGCTCCATCATCCAAATCATTAATCAACATGCTAAACAGTACTGGGCCTAGGAAAGACCCTTGTGGGACTCCACTTGAAACCTCCTCTCATTCCAAATTACCCTTTGCTTGCAGCTATAGAGCCAGTTGTCTGTCCACCTTATGTTTATTTTGTATAGCCTACATTTCCCCAGTTTGTGTGTGATTGTGGGATTTTGTCAAAAGCCTTGCTGAAATACAGATGCACAATATCCAGAGCATTCCCTTCATCCACCCAACAAGTTATCTTGTTGAGCAAGGAGATCACTTTTGTTTGGCACTATTTGTTCATAGTAAAGGCATGTTTGCTGCTCATGATCAGCCTTTTGTTTTCCGGATGCTTGCAAAATGCTTCTTTATTATATTCTCCAGTAATTTCCTAGGTACTGGGGTAAGATTAACTGGTCTATAGTTTCCCCAGTCCTCCTTTTTTTAGAGGTACATTAGGTTGGCCCTTTTCCAGGCCTCTGATAACCTCACTCATCTTCCATAACTTTGGAAACATTATTTCCATGGGCTCCAAAATCTCTGCCAGTTCATTCAATGCCTTTGAAGAAAGTTCATCAGGTCCTGCTGACTTCAATTTATTCAGACCTATCAAAAGATCATAAGTTAAACTATGTTAAGCTGCTGTCATATATGTTATTTTCTGCAGTGCCAAGCATACATAAATATGCTCATTTACTTCACTAAAGAGCGTTATGTACACACACTCAATGATTACTACATAAATAAAGAGGAAGAGACTAAAGTAAGTTAAAACCCTTAGGGATAAAATTCTTCTTTAACTAGCAGCATTGTAAATTCAGCATATCTCTAAGGACAAAGAGAAAATGCACCCATGGTACAGTAAGATCATTTTATAGACCACTAAACGAAGAGAAATCATATTGTATGTATATGATTGGGAATTCTATCTTGGAAAGTAGTGACCCAGAAAAGAACTTAAGGTTTTTGATAGATAACCACCTTAATCTGAGTGCTCAGTGCAAAGCTTTGGCTGAAAGGTCTACAGTGATGGCTGAATGCCTTAAAAGGGGAATGTTGAATAGAAGCTTCTGCTCTTGCTTCCCTAAGTAGCATAATTATGAATGGCATTAAAATATTGTTTTTGGGTCTGGTGTCTGTGCACCTGCCTATAGAAATACTAGAAAAAGTTCAGAAAAGGGCCACAAAAATTGATCCTGCAACTAGAAAACAAGCGTTATGATGTGTGAAGCTTAAGGACTTTAGCTATTCATCTTATTAAATAGAAGGTTTAATAACTTCTGGTAACTTCATACAGGTTTATCTGGTAACTTCATACAGGTGCTTGCACAGAGAGGAAGACACCTAAGAAGGAGGACTTTTCAATTTTATAGATAAAAGAAATAAGAAAACCCAATGTGGAAAATGAAGTTATACACATTTAGCTTTGAATTAAGGTCTGAATTTCCACCAGTGAGGGTAATTAAACATTGGAACAGTTTGCCAGGGGAGGTGGAAGACCTCACAGCCATTTGGAGTCTGTAGAATGTTATCTAATCTCAGTTTAAAAGCCATCCTTTGATTGAGCTTCTGGAAGAAACATAATTGCCTGTGTAGTTAAGGGGTCAGATCATCATGATATCTCTTCATAAGGGAGATGGCTCAATGAACTGAACCATATCAGTTCCACCCACTCATTGCCTCTTCCTTCCTTTTTTGTCCATCTTTGTGTCAATGAACCTAGAAAACTAAAGAAGAAAGAGTTTGAGAACTGAGTCTGTGAAGAGAATGTCCCTGAACAATTTTATAATAATCGGAAAAACCATAAAGGAACAAAGAAACAGAAGGAAACCAAGTAGAGACTTCCTGAGAACAGAGTTTCCACTGACAAGGAAAAGAGAAAAAAGAGGAACAAAACTTCAAGTGAGCTGCTTTCTAAATATAATGGCAGCTGGTGTAGTAGAAGTGCATGATCTGTGAGCAATTGCCACATCTAAAATCACTGGTGGCAGTAAAAGAGACTTAGCCAAAATAATGCAGAACAGAAGCTATTGGCAGTGGAAAAAGTGGTTCCAGAGATGCTACCAGCTGTCCAGTTTCAACTGAGAAGTGGCAGAGTTAAGACAAGATTCAGAAAATGCAGTAAACTCTTCTGCCAAAAAAAACATAAGGGAAACAAATCCAAGCATCAGAACAACTTGAGGCTGTTTTGAAACATTTCTTGTAAGGCTAATGTTTCAGGCCAGAGACTTAGAACAAAAACACTAAAATAAAGAAGACTCCTCAGTTCCATGGAACATTTACATAAATGGTGGTCAAACCATCATCTTCTAATCATTTGCCAATATAAACTGATAACATGCTCAGAAAACACTACGCTACATGATTAGTCATGCTAGGTTATTGGATGCTTTCCCCAGTATCCACACCCTACTGAAACTGGCACAACTAAGATGGGCCAGCCACCTTTCAAGAATTCCTGACACTCACCTGCTGAAGAAAATCTTCTACAGCAAACTGTCAAACGGAGTATGCTTTTGCGGTGCACCAAGTAAGTGGTACAAGGATACCCTAAAGATGTCCCTAAAGAGTTTTAGCATCAACCCAGAGTGTTGTGACCGTCCATCCTGAACATCATTGGTCCAGAGTGGAGCACTGGAGCAACGGTGCATGGCAGAGGCAATAAGGAAGCACGTGGCCAGGAAAATAAAGGCCTCTCATGTCCAGTCCTCATCACTCTCCTGCCTCTGCTGCAGCAGATTGTTCAGGGCAAAGATTGGGCTTATAAGTCACCTGTGTACTCATGTGACCTAGCCTCCACCTCCCTCCTCTCTCTTCTTTCTTCATTTTTCTCTTTCTCTCTTTCTCTTTTCTGCCTCCCTTTTTCTTTCCTGCTTACTTTCGCTCTTCCTCCCCCCCCCCCTTGCTGGATGTGATCATATTCACTTGTGAAGGACGAACAACACAGTCGTGTTAGTCTGAAGTCAGACAAAAGGTAGGACTGTGCTGAAGTAGATTGTTGCCTATGAAAGCTCATGCCTCTCTGAACAAGTTAGTCTCCAAGAGCACTTTTACACTTGCTCTCCGGGTGCTGGGAGGTGGTGCTTTAATTAAAGAGGTTCCAAGAGATGCTCAAATTAAAGTACCACCACATCTCCTGTATCAGTGTACTTAAAAATACTTAAAATGCTTAAAACTGGTGGCAGAGGTGCTTGAATTAAAGCTCAGCACTTCTGATTGTGGGTATGCCGATACATGAGATGCAGGAGACTGCTGGTGTGCAGTAATTGCCATGCTCCACCAGACTCAATTAATCAAATCTGCTCTGACATGCTGGAATTCCAATGTGTCAAAAGGCAGCCTCTGCACTCATGTATAGGCAGTTCAAAGTGACACCCTGACATACCTTCTGCCTAATAAAAAAATATCCTTTTGCTTACTAAGAAAGATCATATAGAAAATGAATAAATTCAAAAAATCTACTGGTTCAAGACTATTTATGTACAAAAGGGAAATTTGCAGATATATCTGTATTATTAATCCAAGGCATTGTCAATATATAACAATATCCTGCTGTTTATGTAAAGTAATTAAAAGTCCATGGGTATAACATTTAAAGTAAATACATTCTTTTAATCTGGTAGTGACATAGCTGTATTTATAAATTGATTGTTTATGTGTTACAATGCATCAAAAGCAAACCTGGAACGGTTAAGAGATTCAAAATGAATTCTCTGGTATGCTTTAAAAATTCAAATTCACTTATCCACTGATTTTTTAAAGAGACTTTAAAACCACATGCAAACAATAATTTGCAGATCCTACAATTTGTTCTATGCAGGGAACTGTATGGAATACTGTGCTTATCAATAGCATTATTGCAGGATTGAAACTTTGGATGATAAATTCTTTGCTGCAAAAATTAAGATGCTACATACAAAAAGGGGTTTAGAATTCCATAACATTCACCACTGTAGGAACTTTTTTTTTAAGCATTTGCCCCCTTGAGTAGAATCATGAGCTCTAAGTTAAGATGTGGGGAGGTTAGGTGCTTCTGGAAGGAACCCAAAATAAAGAACACACTCAGAAGGGAGCTACCTAAAGTCAGCACACAACAATTTAGGAGAGGAAATGCTGTGGACAAAGGGGTATTATAAATCAAAATTCTCCCTGGAGAATTCTGCCCATTATGTGCCTAAGAGGACTTAGGCATCCAAATATGAGCCTTTTCCATTGTTCAAGTCTTCCACTTTTCCATTGTTCAAGGCTGGAACCTTACTGCACCTAAGTTTGTAACATAAACATCTTGCCCAAAGATTAAGTCACCAGAAAATACTGAAGAGGAAGACCTACTCATCATTCAGAATCATAGAGAAGAAGGACTGGAAGGGTCCTCAGTAGGGTGGCCATCATAGAGGACATTCTGGTTTTCTGCTACTCTCTCTTCTCTCTTGTATTGATAGAAAACACGACGCCTTTATGTCCTCTATTTTTCTCTTCAAGAGGACATAAAGGTGTCGGGTTTCAAATCAATAGAGGACAGAGGACAACTGGACTGTCCTCTGTGATGACTACCCTAATCCTCAGGGGTCATCCCTGTCTAAGCCATCCGTCATGCCAGGTTCTAGACCAGTGGTCTCCAAACTTTTTTGATTATACACCCCTATCAGTAAAAATTTTTGAGCATGCACCCCAAATATATGTCATAATACACTAAAAGTTAACAAATGAGTGAGGTGCCACTGTCAACCCCTCCACATTGTAGAACTCCCACTCTTCCCTCAGGACACCTTGCGCACTGTACATGACACGTGATCATCTGACATATGACCGAGTGAGGACGCCAGTGTCAATCCGTATATTAAATATTAGTAAAGCTTAATTTCTTTCTTATTTTTTTAGATAAAAAATAAATATAAATAGAAGTTTTAATATTTTCTTTCTGCACCCCAATGGATCTTCTTGCGCACCCCCTGGGGTGCGCGCACCCCACTTTGGAGACCACTGCTCTAACCAGCCATGTCTGGGGGTTACCTCAGTGTCAGGAGAAGAAGCCAAGGTCTGAGAGGAGCATGCCAAGCCAAAGTGTTGGAAAACCAGGAAGCCAGAAGCATCAAATCATAGACCCAGATCCAAATCAGAGATCCATAGGGTCAGGGAGACCATGAGGCCAGAAGGCTAGTTGGGTCAGGTACTCAGGAAATCAAAATAAAATTGTGTCAGATATCCTAAGGTTCAAGACAGATTCAGGATCTACAGGCAAGCTAGGTCAGGTATCCAAAGAGTCTATCATAGCAGCACAAGCCAAGGGTGCAGTAACCTGGATACAAAATTGAACGACGCTGCTCAGACACTTTCTCGGTCATGCTTTTATATCAAGAGGGATGAGGGGCCATATGACCCTGGCTTGCCACTCCAGCGGCAGGGAGTAGGCATGTAGCTAGGCCTAACTGAAGAGTTCTGGCCACTGTGTACCCCCTATGGCCTTGCTGGGAAGGTAGAAGACCAGGATGAGCAGCTGTATCAGGCAGGTTGAAGCCAAACGTCCAGCTATTTTCCTTTCCTTTGCCCCTCCCCCTGACCAAGGCACTTTCCAGGGAGTACTAGTCCAGGCTTTCTTGGGTGGTCTGCATGGAATATCTTCACTAGATCAGGAATGTGGATATTTTCTGCAGATTCTCACATGCCTTCCTCTGGCCCATAAGCCTCCAAATCCAGGAGGTAATACAGTTTTTCTCACCTCCACCTTGAGTCTAGAATCTCATAGACTAAATATTCTTCTTGACTCTGAGACATTATGGATGGTGGAGGAGGATGGGAACAATGAAGGAGTGAATTTTCCATGTAGGGCTTAAACAGGCACATGTGAAATACCAAATAGTTTTTCAGTGTTGGTGAGAGGTGCAATTCAAAGGTGACTGGATTAATTTGTTGGATGAGGAAAGATCTGATGACCTATGATCCAGTTTTTGTGAGGGCTGGTGGGTGTTCTGTTGACAGTCATACCTTTTGATCTCCAGAATAAGCAGGCCCCTGTTGACAATATTGGTGTGCATGTCATTTGTAAGTTTCTTTTGTTTTTTTCCAGGTGGATATTTAGGGTTGGGGGGGGGTGTTATCTCCTGCACATATTGTACGCAGTCTGAAGCTGCAGTATTATCAGTTATAGTGGTTAGGGTAAGGTGTAGCCAGGGGTGAAACCCATAGTTGGCTACACCTCACCCTATACCTCACCCATGGGATATGTCTGGATGAGGTCTTCATGAAGTTGTTGTAGGTGAACTCTGGAAGTGCTAGCAAGGGAGCCCAGTTGTCCTGCTAGAAATTGAGGTAACACGAGAGATTTGTTCTTTCAGCTTGACCACTTGGATCTGATTTGTTCTTTCAGCTTGACCACTTGTTTCTGGATCGTATGTGAACAAGAGCTGAACATGGACCCCAGCATGCCCAGAGTCTTGCACTAAAATTGGGAGACAAATTTGGGCTGACAGTCAAAGGTTACGTGGCCTGGGAGACCATGAAAGTGAACCACATGGTACAACCATAATTGGGCTGTGTCTTCAGATGCACAGAGCTGTGTGTGAGATGAAGTGGCCCATGTTGGTTAGCTGATCTGTCACTATTAAGATTGAGGAGGACATCTCTTCAATAAAGTCTAATGAAATGGTAGACCAGGGTCAGGGGGAACAAGAAGAGGCTGGAGAAGCTCACATAGTTTTTGTGTGGGTCTTTTAATACAGGCACAGAGATTGCAGGAACAGATGAAGTCTTGGACTGTCTTATGTAGACATGGCCACCAAAAGTATGGAGCAACCAAGCAGTAGGTTTTGTCCATTCTGGGGTGGCCTGCCAACAGTAAGTCATAACTTACATAAAGCACTGTCAGTCTGACCAGACCTGGGGACACATATATCCTAATCCACGTGAATACGGCCCCCTCCGGTAGCTGGTGGGGTTGTTGAAAGAGAATAGCCTGCTCCCTAGGGGCAATTTCCTCTTAGGTGGCAGCTTGAAGCAATATTAGGAGATCTGTTGGTCATGTGCCACTAATGACATTGTGCAGCTTCAGAATAGGGCTGGGTTTGGCTGGTGCCTGTTCAGGATCATCATCATATTTCATCTTTCAGGATAGGGCATCTACTTTTTTGTACCTGGACCCAAGCTGATACATTACTTGGAAGTCAAAATAGGAGTAAAACAGTGCCAAATGCAGCTGCCTCTGATTGAGAGCTCTTGCCTTATGAACATAGTTTAAGTTATTGTGGGTTGTAAGGACCTGTATCTTGTGCTGTACTCCTTCTAGGTAATGCTGCCATTCCCCAAAGGCCATCCAGATGGCCAGGAGTTCGTGATTCAGGACCTCATAGTTCTGTTCTGTTGGGCTAATTTTTGGGGAAAAGAAAGTGCAGTGGTGTTCTGGACCCTGCTGCACCTATGCTGATGCTAGATGTGCCTGTTTCTACCACAAATGTCAGGTCAGAGCCCAGATAAGTGACCACAACACCAGAAGTGAAGACCTGTTTCAGGTGTTAGAATGCTTACTGGGCCTCCTTGAGCCAATAGAGCTAGATTTTCTTCCACAATAACATAGTGAGAGGATTTACTACTTGGGTAAAGTTGGAAGTGAATCTATAGTAGAAATTCATGAACTCCAAGAAACTTTGAAGTTCCTTGACATTCCAGGGGAGGAGGCTTTCCACTTGCAGACTGTGAACCTTCTGGGCGTCCACCTTTGAGCCTTCAGAGAATAACATGAATCCAAGGAATTCCTGCATTGTTTGTTCGAATTCACATTTCTCTAATTGTGCAAAAAGGCATGGTCTTTCCAGTGCTGATCGGACATGAGTGGAATGTTGGTTAGGGTCCTCCAAGAGGATCAGTATATCATCAAGGTAGGCGATGACAAAGAAGATCTGTATATCATCAAGGTAGGCAATGACAAACTTGTCCAGTATATCATTAATGACATGTTGGAAAGTGACTGAAAATATTTGTGAGCCTGAAGAGCACGACTAGAAACTGAAGTGCCCGTACCAGGTTCTAAAAGTGGTCTTCCACTTATCCTTAGTGTGGATTCACACCGAGTTATAGGCTCCCCAAAGATCAAATTTAGTGAAGGTGCATGCCATTTTTTGCTAATCAAGCAGCTCTGGGATGGGGCAGGGTACAGATTATGAATGGTAATCAATGCATAAATGGAGACCAGGGACAGTGCTGGAGAGGGCTGGGGGGAGGAGGGGGCATAGTCACCCCAAAATTTGCCTTAGTTCCCCACCCCCAAAGCCAGTACTGTCCATGTCCAAATCCCCTACATCCCCTCTGAGCCACCGCCAGCTGCCCCACACAGCTGAGCCTACCCTACTCATGTTTGCAGCCTGCAGAGGTGCAATGCTCCTGGCCCAGCCCAGATCGATCTGTTTACATATAGTGTATATTTTTATCCTCCTTTTGCAGGTAACATAAATAAAAAAAAACATGTTTAAGTGGGTAATGTTAAAAAATGAATAAGTATGTTTGGCCAGAAGATGCATAGTGCAACCCTGCAATTTTCTGTCTACCCCACCTTAGCCCTGCTACCAGGAAGAAACTGGTGCTGCCACTGGTGGATACTTTTAATGAACTACTTTGTAATAAATAGGATGGGGCTCCCATGCATAAGGTGGACCTGTATAAGCAACCCAGGGTCAGGTTCTCTTCTAGATACTCATGAGGAGTGATAAGTTTGGGCTCTGACATAGCATAAATGTATCGTAGTGGGATGTTATCTCCTGGCTGCAGATTAATGGGGCAATCACAGTCTTGATGAGGAGGAAGAACCTCTGCATTTTTCTTCTCAAAGACATCCACAAACTCCTGATATTTTCCAGGTAGCTTGATTTCAGTTTCTGGAGATGTTGTCTCCTGGGAAAGGAGGGTCACAGCAGGCAGGACTTCAGCTTGGATTGTAAGGTGGTATGTCCCCCAGGATTTCCAGAAGTGTTATTGATAGTAGTCTGATTTCAAATGGACATCCCAGGCACTCTACCTGATCAGTAGGTCATTGAATTCAAGGCAAGGAAACCCCAAAATTAAGGGTTAGTGTGGGGAGCAAAAAGTCCAAAGGGTATGGTCTCCTTGTGCCCAAGGAGATTCAGCTCCAGAGTGATGGTCTCCTAGTCCATATGTCCTGAAGCCAGGGATGAGTCATCTATGGGCTCAATTGTTTTGGGTTTGCATTGTCACCTTAGTGGGATTTGTAGGCCTTGTGTCAGTCTTGTCTACAAAATTGCCCTTGGCTCCAGGGTGCAGCAGGGTGGTCAGCACAGTGTATGAGCAATTCTGCCCTAGGATTTGGAGATGAGCAGATAACAGTAGCTGGGGGTTCTACAGGCTGGGTTTACTGAAGACATCATGAACCATGGATGCTTTGCGGACTCTGGATGGCCCTGAGCTAACCCACTTCATCAGGCCTGAGATCATCTGTTTACATTGACCTCCTTGCTGGGGGCACATAAGCCTGATGACCTATCCAGCTATGTCTCCATCTTACAGTACTTTCATCTAGATTCTTTTTCTTTATTTTACTAATGAGAATATCATTTTTGCATTATTTTTAATGACTCAGAGTAGAATAGCATTATATTTAGTTGCCTTAGTCTACATATGCTTATGTATGTGTGTGTATGCCTAGCATGCTATGGGCACCAAATAATAATGAGATATCTTATTCTTGCTTTCAGTAGAAACAGAAAAGCCAGTGACCCTGCTAAGGATAACTATTTACAATTTTCAGTATACATCAGGTTTTTTGTTCTTTTTCAGTGAAAGTATGAATCATATAAAGCCCTATTCACACAATTAATTGGAAAGTCACTTCTTACTCTACGGAGAAGTATCTGAAAGATCAGAACTGTGTTCTTCAGTTGTGGCAGATCAGAACCAGACTGCTGTGCAATTCAGAACTGATTCCTCTGAAGGCAAAGGGATATTAAAGCCAAGTTGTCCAACTGATGGCAGTCACTTACATGGCCAACTTTTAAGCAATTTGGCACTTTACTTGGGATCACAGAAAATGTCTCTGAGCCAGTTTATAAGTAAAGTGTGGGTGGAAATATTATTTCTTAATATGCAATAAGCAAGATATAGAGCTAAAGAGTTCATAGAAAAGCATAAGATCAACAGGTTCAGAGAGCTAAAATGACATGAATGGATATTTATTGAAAACATATTTTGAATAATTTTGCATACGGTATGTTCATTGATTCCCTTTCATGATAATATTATTATACTGGATGGCAGGAGGCTTTTTCATAAAATGGAAAAGAATCTTACATTTTCTTAGTGCTAAAGCACATCCACTAGTGAAGTTTTTTTTTTCCCAAGAAACACACTTGAAAGAAAGAAAACATCAAAAATTGATCAAACATTGGAGAGAACAATATTTTCCCTCCTTTTCATTACAAAATCTAGAGCAATCAAAATATACCTTTTAAAGATTTTAAAGTACACCCAGAAAATCATATTGTAAATGTAAAGGGAAGAGATGTTTAGGGGCATAATAGTATTGGTCTGTAGAATCACATAAGATATGGATTATAGTCAGTGCAACTGGAGGTCTGGGTCCAAGTCCCTGCTTCACCACACAGTTCCTGTATGACCTTGGATATGTCTCTTAGGGCTACATTTTAAGGCACTGAGACATTGTCAAGTCTAACCCAGTGATTCTTAACCAGGACACTGTAACAGCCTGGGATGCATTAAGATCCTTGCAAAGGTGGTGCAAGGTGCCACACAATGTGAGTTCTGTTAGGCATGCAAACATTTTTGACAAGAAAAATGAGTTTTCATAGTGTTAAATACATTCTGACTTATTGTGGTCTTTCTGAGGTCTTTGAAACAGAAAGAATGGTCTATTATTTTTCTGCAGTAAAAAAATGCAAGTGGAAACTAAGAGATGGTATTTTCCAAGGAGTGTCTTGAGTTTAACAAGGGGTGCACTGAATCTAAAATTAAGTCTAAAAAGGTTAAGCAGCTCTGCTAAATGTTGAGCAGTCTGCTGCTTAGTAGAAATCTCAGCCTCAAGTTGAGCAGCTTAGCTCACTGTATAATGTGGTTGTGTGGTGGGGAGGGGGCAAAGTTAAGTGCCAGAAAAATAGCTGTCCTCAGAAACCAGCCTCAAGAAACCAGGGCTGTCTAAGAAAACCTGAAAGGAAATGCAGAGAAAGGGGAGGGACCTAAGCACTGAAGTAGCTCCTGGCCTGAGAAAGGTAGCTAATGATCTGGGAGGTGTCTTTCTCAAAGTCATGTAGCCATGAGCTCTCTGCTGAAGTTATATGACTGAGAGAGACTAGTATTTATAGCTGTCACCTGGGACATTTGAGACACAAGGTTCAAAATCTTGTTTTCCCAGATTCAGAGCAAGGTCATGAACATGAATTTCCTGCACAACAAATGCGTGCCCTAACTACCAAGCCACTGGTAAATACTCTGTAGTGGGTCTCTCTCAATGCCCTATTGGAACTGTTCCATTTTCTATAAATAATTATCCACTGGGCCAAAGAGACAGATCTTATTATCTAGTGGTTGGGGCACACTTCTAGAATGTGCAAAATTTGGATTCCAGAGTAGACAGAATATAAATTTGAATTTAGGTCTGCCATATTAAGGTGAAGATCCTGATTCCACAAATCCATTCATTCCCAGTCTGTCTTTTCTAAAGCATTACTCCTCACCTATGAGTGGCCTTAGTAGTGTAAATTGGTACAGGCAAGCAGGGCATATTACCCAGATACCATCTAGAATCACAGAAAAGTAGGGCTGAAAGGGACCTCACATGGTCATGTAGTCCAGACCCCTGCTTGAGCAGGATCTTCCCTGACTGAACTATCCCAGTCAATTGTTGATCGATCCTGCTTTTGGAAGTTTCCTAGTATGGGGATTCCTCAGTTTCTCTAATTAGCCTGTTCCAATGCCTAACCACTCGCATAGTCAGAAAGTTCCTCCTAATATCTAGTCTAAATTTCTCCGATACACTTTGAGGGCATTGATCTTAGTCCTATTGCCTATAGCCACAGAGAAAAGCTCATCCCTATTCTCCTATGATCACTCTTCAGGCATTTGCAGACCCTTATCAAATCTCCTCTCAGTCTTTTCTTCTTCGGGTTCTTTCAGCCTTTCGTCATAAGTCTGAGGCCCCTAATAAATTACGTTGCCTTCTTCTGGATTCTTTCCAAACCATATACTGTACATCCTTTTTGAAGTGTGTGGCCCAAAACTGGACGCAGTACTCCAGGTGAGGTCTGCTCAGTGCTGGATAGAGCAGAAGAATCACTTCCCTTGATTTGCAAGTGATAATCCCGTTAATACAACCTGATATGCTGTTGTCTTTTTTGCAACAAAAAGCACACTTTGGCTCATATTCAGCTTATGAATATATCCAACATAAACCCAAGATCCTTCTCTGCAGTACTGCAAGGTAACCGGTCATTCTCCAGTCTGTAATTGTGTATGTGGCTATTCCATCTCGAGTGCAGGACTTTGCACTTGTCCTTGTGGAATCTCATCTCATTGGTTGAGGACTATATCTCCAACCTATTCAGGTCATTCTAGATCCTACCCCTACTCTCCAGAGTATCTGCAACTCCACCCTACTTAGCGTCTTCCAGATTTACTAAGTGCACACTCAATCCCTTTATCCAAATCATCAATGAAAATGTTGAACAACCCCTGCAGATCTTATTTCTCCTTCTCCTCCTCCTTCTTAAAAATTGTCATCATATTTGCCTTTTCCAGTCATCTGGCACCTCACCTGACCTTCATGAATTCATGAATTCTCAAAAAGGATAGCCAATGGGTTTGAAATTGCATCAACCAGTTCTTTCAGTACCCTTTAGTGCATCCCATCCAAGCCTCCCAACTTGAAAACATCTAACTTCTGTAAGGAATTCTTAACCTGTTCTGCCATTACTCTAGGCTGTTTGTCTCCTTTCATATCTCTGCTGCCAACCACATTTGTCATCTGGTAGGTGCCCCTATCTGAAAAAACAAAAGTAAAGCAAAGGCATTGATTGCTTAGCCTCCTCTACATCATCTGTGACCAGTTTGCTTTCCACATTCCATTCAGGGACTTGTGGTTTGTCTGGTCTTCCTCTTACTTTGACATACTTATAGAACCCTTTTATTTATTTATTTATTTGCCTTTTATTGTCCCTTGCCAGCTACATCTTAAATTGTACCTTGGCCTTCCTAATTTTCTCCCTGCATGCCTGTGTGATACTCTTATATTCTTCCCTGGTACTATGACCCATTTTTCCATTTTTTATAGAGTTTCAAATCTATTTTGAGTTTCAAATCCTTGAAAAGATTGCTGTTTATCCAGGTTGGCATCCTATTGTAATTCCCAATCTTCCACCTCATCAGGATAGCTTGCTCCTGCACCCTTAGAAGTGCCTCCTTAGTCAGCTGTTCTGAACTCCTTTTACCATGAGATTTATTTCCAAAAGGATTCTGCCCACCAAGTCCCTGAGTTTTTTAAAGTTTGCTTCTCTGAAGTCCAGTGTTCTTATTCTGGTACTCTATCATTTATTTCATGGTCACTGTCCTCCGAGTTACCTTTCACCTTCACATTTTCCATCAATTCCTCTCTGTTTGTGATCTGTAAGTCAAGAACAGTTGGCCCTTTTTGGCCTCTCTACCATCTGAGTTAGAAAGTTATCTCCAACAACTTGTTGAGTTGCTTGTGCACTCCTGTTTTTTCCATCCCAGCAGATGTCCCAATAATTAAAATCCCTGATGAGAACCAAGGGGAGAACTATCTACATGATCAACTCTAATGAGAGAGGCACCAGAAAGACAGGGGTCTCTTCCAGTTCCACATTCCACCTGCACTGAGGACTGTGGAAAGCAACTGGCCTAGGCAGTGTTTGTCATGGAACTCAAGGTGTTCTGGGAGTCATAGTTCTGTAGAGCAGCAGCCGAGTTTGCTGTTGGTGGGTAGAGAGTTGATCGCCATTTTAATACTGAAATCAGAATTTGTTTTGCCCTTTTGACATGGCCTTCCATAATAAAACATGAAACTTTCCCCCCTAGCAGCTGCAAATGCCACTGACACCCCATAGTACTACAACTGCCAAAACACTTTGCACTTTAAGATGCATGATGCCCAGCTGCTATGTACTGCATTATCTGGAAGCCAGAAAGAACTGGTCAGAGGAGGTTGAGAGACAGGAGGGGGAAGAAGAGGGATGACTAGCATCTGGCTTAGATCTATTCTGAACATGTACAAAAATCAAGCCCTGTTGGTGAGATAAAAAGTGGTCATCAGCACCATCAGGAGTCCCTTGATCTAATGATGACAGTCTCCCAGTAAATAGGAAAGTCATCTGTGAGTCCATAGCTTACTGAGAAGGCTAATCTGTGATATGCAGTTTGACTGCAGACATGACAAATAGTTTTGGGACAGAGGAGTAGATATTGGTGATGTCAGGTCACAACTCTTTCCTTCTGTCTCTCTCATCTATCCACCTCCATAGTAAGATGAGGTTGCTCAAAGTAATCTACGCCTCATTTGATTCAGTGCCTGGGTATGATTCAGTGCTTGAGCCATTCCAGGTATTGATATTATTAATATTGCATTTCTTCCGGTTCACTTTTAAGGTGTCTTTGAATCTTTGCCAACATCTAGAGTGGCAATCAGTGGTGAACTGGGAGTACAGCTCCTGTTTTAAGAGATAGTTGACCATCATCGTTGGAGCATGGCCTGTCCAATGGAACTGGTGCTATATAAACATGGCTTCATTGCTTGCGGTGTTCACTTGAGCTAGAATGCTGGCATTTGTTCTTTTGTTCTTCCAGTTGATATGAAGAATTTTCCAAAGACATCACTCATGGTAATATTCCAAAGCTTAAAGGTGTTTCTGATACTTTGTCCAAATTCCACACCCATACAACAGAGTAGGGATGACAACACTCTGGTAGGCAAAAATTTGGTTTGGGTTCTGATGTCATGATCATCAAAGATATGATTTCAGAGACATCTGAAGGGTACATTGTCAGATTTTATTCAGTGTTGAATATTGTTGTCTGTGTGTACTCTTTGGGAAATGTGCCTGTGCAGGTAGGGGAAATGCTCAACATTCTCTAAGGATTGCCCTCAAACTGTACTATGTAGAAAAGCTACTAGTTGGCTTGGGGTGGGTTGGTAAAGTATCTTGATTTTCATAAAGTTCACAGCAAGTCCAAGAATTTCATATTCTTCACTAAAGCATTCAAGAGTTACCTGGAGCTCTTCAATTGATTGGGCAGACATGACACAATCATGAGTGTATTAAAGATCAGCAACAGTGATGTTAATTATCTTGTATTTGGAATATAACCTGTTGATGCTGAGAAGATTCTCATCCATGTGATATTGGATACTGACTACAGATGAAAGTCTATCAGCAATAAGGTAAAGAATAGCTGTGATATAGATTGAAAATAGTGTTGGTGCAATCATACATCCTTGGGGTGTTACAGAATGGCTTTGCTAGTATTGTCTTCAACATTAGAATCTTAGTTCAGGAGCTCTTGAAAGCTTTTGAAAGTTCTTCATGTGTTTATGAGGGATAGTCTGTTTAAAACATATTGTTCCATCCTTGGACCTCAGAGCAACATAGTTATTTGTGTTTGGCCCACAGATAGCTTTGATTGCTCTGAAGAAACTATATATCGTGGCTGCTGGCAAACCTTTAAATTTCTTTTGTTTTGTCCTCCTACTACTTGTTCTTTTGCTTTTGAATCTTCCTCTAGGTATCAGCTTTTTGGAGTTGATGTAATTCTTCCAAGTTTGAAAGCTTTCCTTTGCTGTCAATGAGCGCCTGAATTTCTGCATCATTCTCACTGAACCAGTCCTGAGGCAGGTTCATCCTTCTGCCCCTTCTCTGGTTCTCTGCCTTTTCTTACATTTCACCTCTTCCACCATCCTTGCTGTGTTTGTCAGTCCTTTGTTTTCTTTTTTGCACTTTCATCCACAAAATCTATATCTTCTTCTTCTTCTTCTGAGTCTGTTCATCGCCCCCACCTTGCTTTTGGGGTTAGTCTCCCTTTGTTCTTTTTCCTCTCCTTCCTCCAGCAACCACCCCAACTGGAGGAGGTCCTCAAAAATCTCTTTCTGGCTCTGTTGGAGGGGGAGAGGGGTATCCTCCACTACTTTCACCTGTGTTTTTTCCTGAAACTAATCCTCCTCTTTTCCCTCCTGCTTCCTTTCTTTCTGTTTTGTTCATTGCTTTTATTCTTTGCCCTCCTCCCTATCTGCCTCTACACTTTTTTCCTGAGTGTCTTCTGTGCCAGCTATTCTTCTCCTTCTCAAGGTGTTTACAAAGAATTTGGGGCAGGATTGGCATAGGTGTGTCCTCAGCCCACACAGGTTACATACACACCCTTAGCAACACTCTTTTGCCACATGACCCTTCTCTCTACATAGGGAGCACCAAGTCTATGTGCAAGATGCAGCAAGATGCCCATGCTCCCCACACTTATGAAAAAGTTAATATTGCTTCTGGTAAAAAAAAAGAAAAAAAAAAGACAACAAAAACCATACCTCTAGGGGTGGGGGGGAGGGGGTGCTTCACATCTCTGTAGCCTGTGGGGGCTATCCACATTAATACATGAGCATGCCATGCCCCATAGTCTGCCTCTTGTACCTTCTCTATGTAACCCATTTTTCAACAGTAGCATTCCAGCCATGTTCTTGGGTCCTATTCCATAATGAGGTCTGTAAACATTTGTACTATCACCATCCTCTCCCAGGAATCTGCATCTGCTCCAAAAAAACAAACAACACCCCCCTCAAAAAAAACCAAACCCAAAAGGGTAGGGTCTCCTCCAAGGGTCCCATCCAAGTCCTTGATATATCTCCCAAAAAACAGTGTAGGAACTATGGTCTCAAAAGCTAAATTCTCAATCTAAGCCCATAGGCAAAGCTATTAACCCAGGAGCTGTCAACTGGGGGTATGCATACCCCCAGGGGTACTGAGAAAGATTGTAGGGGGTACATGCAGGAAGGCAGGTGGAGGGGACAGAGCGCACCCCAAGGCATGTCTGTGGCATCTCCCCCAGCATGTTCACCTCTGACCCAGGGGAGGGGGAGGGATGCACCGGGTGCCACTGGCCCCACAGAGCACACTACAGTGCCTCCCTGCCCCCCACCGCAGCTTGTGGTTCTGATTGGCCAATGCTCCATTACAGCAGAGCTGTGAAAGGCTAAATGGCAGGGGGGTGGGGGGTGTTTGTGACTGTCCCGGTGGTGTGTGATTGTCTGGGCACGAGGCCTGTCAGCAGCCTGCAGAACAGTGACCAGCCATGGGAAAGTACCATGGTGCACGGCCAATCAGGGCAGAAGTGATGGTGGTGGCCATCATGTGTGAGCCCCACTCTCCATTTGGCCCTCCTTCCAAGCACTGCTGCTATGTTCAACCCTGGAAGGGCATGGGGGGTGCATGCCCCTGGATCAACACATGGGGCAAGGCAGGCTGTGGGGCTCTGTGGGTGAGGGCTGGGGAACGCTGGGCTGTTCCTGGCAGGGGTGTTGGCCTGGGCAGCACTGGGAGGGAGCTGGGATAGCTAGGGTTATTTTGAGGTGGCTACAGCCCCCCCTCCCATAGCCCCACTCCCACTCCCACTGCCGCTTACCCTACCCCTTGCATAGATCTAGGTGGCACATGCCCTCCCATGTATTCCTGGGGCTGTGCATAGAAGTGGGAGCCTTGCACCCTGCTCTGGTTGTGCAGCACCTGCCCCATCCCCATCCCCACTCCTTCCCTTACCTCATCACTTCCTCCCTCACTTTCTTTGTGACTGGGTTTCGGGGGGGGAGATTGAGACCCCCACAGTGCAGGAGGTAGTGGGCCAGGGGTGAATGATTCGAGGGGAGGCAGATTGAGGCCCCCATGGTGAAGGAGGGACCATTGAAGGAGCAGAGGCTGGGGTGAGTGGGGCCCCAGCCAGGCTGGGTGGTGGGATAAATGGAGGCCTGAGGGGCAGCCCCAGGCCTCCATTGTCCTACCACCTGGCCCAGCAATTGCCCCATTAACTTCAGCCCCTGCTTCTGCCTGTGCCCCACGCACTGCTTCACTGTGGGGGCCTCAGTTTGCCCCCCTCCACATCCCTTTCCCCTCCTCTTTCCCTTTTCCCCACAGACTTACCTGCTGGTGGGGGGGGGGGGCATGCATGCCAATGCAAGGGTTACCTTACCTGAAACTTTAGGACCAAAGGGGTACACTTGTTTTAAAAGGTTGAAAACCCTTGTATTTAGCTATTGAGGAACTCAATTTTTATCTTTACTCATTTCTAACTAATTCTCCAGCTAAACTCTCACTTTGAGATCAAAAGCCTTTCTGATCCTTCACAGAAAACAGGGTAGGTCCTCACATGCACCACAAACCCCTGTTTTCTATTCTCCATCCCTACTCTCACTGCTCCTGCTGATCCACTACTTAGGAGTGAAGTTTGAGACTGCATCACCTTCTCAGTCATCTCTTATGCAGTCCTTTCAGGTTAATATCTTACAACTCTTTGCCAATGCCTCAGGGTTACTTGTCTATGCCCCTTTTCCCCCAAGGTAACCCAGCAGGAAGAAAGCACAGTCCAAGGACTGGAGAAACTGCCTGAACCAATGTCTGCAGGAAACAGGAAGCCATATAGAGTCACAGAGAATCATATTGTCATAGAATGAGAAGGGACCTGAATGAACATCAAGTCTGGTCCCCTGCCAGGGGCAGGAAGTATTGGACTCAGATGAGCTTGGGATTCCTGCTACCTGTGCTAAATTCCCTAACATTGTGGTAATCAAAATAAGTAATTTGGTAGGAAATTGAAGGATAATAGAAAGTCCTTCCATTCTCTTACCTTAATGCAAAGCAATATTAAGATGTAAAGTTAAAGCCTTTGCCTTGGGTTGTGAAAGATTGAACTCCAAAACATTTCTGTCTTAGAGAATGATCCAAGTTGAGCAAAAAACATACACAGACAAAAAGGAGGGGAAGACAACATTGTACAAATTATTTGACCTACCTGGAAATAATTGCATTTTTACACCCACTAAGACTAACATGAAGAATAAAAATGTAAAATGATCACAGAATCAGTTTGCAAACTCAGCAACAATTACTCATCAGTATTTTTATCCAAAGTGTGGCAGGGCACCTTAGGGTGCCTGCTTATAGTGGCTCTATGGTGCCTGCTACTCAAAGAACTTGAGTAGGCAGCAGAGGCAGCCAGCAGGTGGCTTCATTCCCCAATCAGGAGTCACATGGCTAGCAGGAGACTGAGGGGCGTAATGCCCCAAAGGGCTACACAGAAGTTGACCAGTGCAGTTAGAGTAGAGGTCCCCAGTGAGAAGCATGAGTTAAAGGCACAGGCATAAATTAAAGGCCCAGGCTCGTCCAAAGATGCCTGAGGCCTAGTTTAGGCCCGAGGACAGAGCAGCCAAGTAAGGGGCTAGGGGAATAGTGGAAATTGTGGATGTGCTCTGCAAGGCATGCGACAAGGTAAAAGGAAAGGTCCAGAGCTGTGTAATATGCCCTTGGCATTGGGCTTTAAAAATAAACAACTATTGTTTACATCAAGGCATGGCAGAAGAGTGTAGGCAGACAGGCAGCCCAGACAGGGAGATGGGCTGGGCTGATAGCTACCATGTTACACAAAGAATTAACAAAACACTTCCTCCACAATATCTCTGGAAGTTGTCTTTTCTTCTAGTTTCCCCACCTGCTGATGTGATTGCCTGATGAAAGACATCTCTAGCATGCCCCCTGGTCCCTTTCTTCTCTTCTGAATCCCACTGAAGGTTTATTATCAACAGACAGCAAATCAAAAATACAGTTATATCCAGAGAGGTCCTTCACTAGCCTGTAAGAGGCATATTGTGTTGCCACTGCTTTGTAAACTCTGCCCTCAGTACAGTTCTATGCCTGTATTATCTAACTCAGCTATAGCAATTACAGCTCTTGTAATCCTGGGTAGTGCAGGGTACAATAAAAGTCACACAGCTCTTAAAGCATCAAAAGAGTTCAGTGATATGAATGGTTTGTCATAAATCCTACCAAATGTTGGGGAGTTTGTGGGCTGTAAAGCAGATTTTCTTGTGTTTTCTTATACTAAAATGGTGTGTGGTCTCATTGAAAAGCCAATGTTATAGTGTATCCATTTATGTTTTATCATTGTATAGATTATGTTTCTCTATATAACTTTATGATCTTGAGCATAGTTTAACCAAAGGAAAAGAGGAATGTATCCTTAAGGAAAAGATGGTAGGCAAAACTGCTAAGTATCTCTTACTATGTTGTACTGGGACAAAGTCAATTGCCATTCCCCATCAAAAACAGAAGGAGTGACTGGTGGAATGGGCATCCAAATTATTGCCTGTTTGTAATAGAAAAACAACCATACCATAGCAGGGGCATCTGAGTAAAATGTCTCATTAGCTAGAGGTATGCCAGCTGTCTCTGGTAGAAAAAAAATTCTAGAAGGTTCTGAGACTTGTGGGGTGGGTCCCCATATGAAGGAGTGTGCACTTGCAGAGGCACAAATAGCAGTAGCACAACTTTGTGCTGCTGCTTTGTGTCCCATTGCATGCCCCTGCACGTGCACTTCAACATACAGCAAATTGTCTTTGGTAGGGGTAGGGGAGGCTGGGACCAGCATTTGTGCTGGCCCCAGAAGTCTTACCTGGTGGCCTGGTGGCATGCTGTTGTAGCAGAGATAGCACAGAAGCCTGGCCAGCAGCCAGTGCATTGCTCTGAATGGCCCAGACTCCATTTGTGCTGCCATTTGTGCTGGGGCACTCTTGTTTTGTGTGTATTGTGCTGCTTTTAGTTCTGGTGGGTTTTCTTACTACTGTGATTGCCTAGTTGCAAATTTTTCCACTGAGCTGCAGTGTGGCACATGATTTCACATTCCTTGGGTACAGTTTTTGGTGCAACAAAGTGGTTTGTGGTGCCACAAACTGCATGCCTTTTCATGTGGGGATCTGCCATGAGGTATTTGGACTATGCTGATGTCTGAGCTGGCTTGGAAGTATGTTAAAGGCTATGTGCAAGGTGATTTATGATCTCTGGATTTTCTCAGGCTTTGGCATAGTCAAGGTCCCCAGCAGTCAAGACTGGCAGAATTAATAAGGAGGCTAATTTCTGAAAATACTGGGAGGTTTTCCTGAAAGACTAAGTGGTAGCAGATGAGAGGGTAAGAAACTTTACTTGACTTTCTGTTCTGTCTTCAAACTTATGGCAACTTTTTCTTGTATAATTCTTTTTCTTTTTACTGCCTGCCTGAAGTAAAGAGCAATTTCTGGACAAGTGAAATTCCAGGCTAACCTATTCCGTAGGTTAGCCTGGAAAGAGAATCCACCAACAGATGGCAGAGATTTTCCTGATACTGCTTTGAGGTCAGATATAAGGGCAGTGAAAATGAAGCTTGCAAGGATAAGAAGTTAATTCAGGGAAAACCCTAGTTTGATCCTTGGAACATGCAGTGGGTCAGCAGAGAAAAATGTAGGGCTCCAGGGGTATTCTGTGGATGGGTTTGTGACACTATCCATAAGAATTCTTGCCATAAAATTTAAACCTTGTCCAATTTCCAAGCAGCATTACCCAGCCATGCAGGAAGGCATCTATGGTCACGCCCAGATGAGCATGGACATTTGGTTCCCTAGGGGCAACTAGCACTGGCACACCTTGTGCTGCTGTTATTGTCCTCGGGGAACACCTGTGCCACACACTCTGGTGCATGGCAGGTTACCTTGGGTGGAGTATGGGAGGCTGGAGACAGCACTTGACTGGTCCCAGAAGCCTTACCTGAGATACTGGTAGCCTCCTGGGACTGCAGCAGCAGTGATCCTGCTACTTAGAGCCTGGCTAGCAGCCGCTGTGTGGCTCCAGCTGGCCAGGCTCCAGTTCTGACTGGTGCACACTGTCCTTACATGTGCCACTGCACTTTTTTTTTGCACAGGCTTTTTTGACCCCTGGATATCCAGGGGTCAAATCCCCTCCCCCTCTGTACTGCTCCCTTACAGCACGGAGAACAGCTGAATGTGCAATATGTGATTCTGCAGACCTGTCTGCAGCCCTACATGCTGCATGGCCATGCTCATCTGTATGTGGCCTATGCGTCTGGTTGACTTCTCACTTCGATCATATTAAATAAAGCTCTGATAAGATATCGTAAGGCATTTAAAACAAGCAATGCTTTCTTTCCCCCTGCATCCTTTTATTACTTCTTAAATGATTTTTAACCCCAAATGCCAAATATTCACACAGGATTTGTGGGTAACATACATGTAAATAAGCTCTTGTAGACTCTGTCTTTTCTGTTTTTTATCAATAGATGGCAGCAGAGAGCTTCTTCCCTCTAGAGATTTAGGCGAAAGGCTTTCACTGCTCTACCAATCATTCCAACTCTTCTCTAATTACAGGAGGTTGAAGTGAAATTCTGGACTGACCTATGCTATGGAAAGGGGGAACTAAAATTCCTTTCAGAACCCAAAGGAAACCCACCTAGAGCTCACAGAAATTCCCCTGCTGCAGCTGTGAAGTCAGGCATAAGGGCAGTAGAGATGAGGCTTGCAAGGATAGAGTAATCCCAGGGCAAACCTTGTTTTGTCTGCTAAGGACTAGAAAGTTTGCATGTACTGGAGGAGAGGTAGAATGTAATAGAACATCTGAATACCTGGTGGAAATATCCAGGAGTTTAAAAATGTTGAAGTGAGATGATATTTGTCATAAAGTTTCATTACCCAGAGGATTAGACTGAATTATACTTCTCCTCAGTTGGAAACCAAAGAATTGTATTGTAAATAGCAAACAATGCATAGTGTTCTAGTGCTTCACTAAGCCCACTTCTACACTAAATCCAGTTCAGCCAGTGTGGATAAAGAAGTTTGAAGGCAAAAAGGAATATTAATATGGGATTAAAAAAATAAGTGAAAATAAGTGTCAATTTGTTTAATAAATGCATCCTTGAAGTCCTGCATTCATTCTTTGTTTGTAATTATTCCTGCTCCTCTTCCCAGTACCTTTCTGTAACAAAACTAAAGCAATCTGCTGAGCAAAAGAAAAAAAATCAATTTTCTGGTGCTATGAGGAAATTGGGAAATATGTTCAGATTCACTAGAAGGTTATCTATAATTGAAATATTTATAACTGAGATAAGTGCATAGAGTAACTGATTCCCTTTTTATGTATAACAATGTGAATGGTTACAAGGAAAAAAATGTCTGGGTGTTGCAGAATTTCTGGCTTACATCTTTTATGCACCTCAAGAGTATCTCCACAGACAGTATTTGATGTCTTACACTTGTTTATTACCAGTATATGTTCTTTCTGATGGTTGAGATAGGATCTTGATGGGAGCAATGAGGGGTCTTTAACCATTATTTTTAGTTTTTCCTTATAGGAAAAACATATATAGCAGTAAGTATTTGTCCTACTTTATATGCCTCAACTTTTTGCTCACTCACAGGTTCACCAAAGTACATAGAAATACACCTGGGTTAAAGAAATAGACATCCTAGAAACTGTAAACCCAAAGCAGTAAAGTAGAGACTATATTTTTCTGTGTAAGTTTTGCCTGTATTTTTCTGCGTAATATTTCTGGTGGTGTGATGTTCAAGATCAAAGATCCAGGATGTTTGATCACTGAAGCAGGCCAATCACATCTAGAAGGGCAGTTACTTTTGGCATTTCAAGCCACAAAATGGGCCCTCTACATAAAAAGAGAATTTGTCCAACCTTGGCACGAACTGGTAGCTCGGACATACAATCATAGGGCACATCTACATGAGATGCACTAATGCACATTAGCCTAAGTTAATGTGCATTACGAGCACACATCTACACGTGTGCCCTTAATGCGCATTAACTTAGGCTAATTTCTGCAAGTGCAGGTATCAAATTTAGCTGCAATTAATTAATGTGCAGTAATGTAAGTGTAGATGTAACCTGGCACTAACATTAGTGCGGGGTCTGCCCAGCCACTAGGGAGCCTGCCTCAGACCAGCCCAGGACTCCTGGCTGGGTGCCTCTCCTCCTTCAGGGCCAAATTGCTGATTCTCCAAATCAGAATCAAATCTTCAAATGCAGATTCAGCAGAATCAAATCAGGACAGTGATTTGAATCAATAAATTGAATCACTGTCCCCCGATTCGGGCTGAATCCAAATCGAATATGGCCCATTTCGCATACCCCTAGTTTTTAGGACTCCTGTGCCCCGATGTTCTATTGAATTGAATGTTGTTGTTATTTGCAGGTTGGGATCAATTGGTTTTATTTCTATTTTATTTTAATAGAAGTGCAGCAAATTGGAACAGATAACTAGAAATGCTAATAATGAAATAAATGTTGATTTTAGAAGTCATTGCCACCTTAGAATTGTGTTGTGACTGTGGGGAGGAGGGATGTACTGTATTTGTGAGGTGGCTGGAATAATACTGCCTTCACACGACCTAGGTAGGTCTACACACCTTTTCATGATGGTAGGGAGCACTGCCATGAAAGCATCTCCTACCCACTTGCTCCCATTCTAGGCCTGTTTCAGCTTTTGGCAAGTGCAGAGCTGGAGCGAGTGGGTGGGGCAGTTTTTTCATGGTTATGCTCCATCAATGTCTGATGCAGTGGAAATATACCCAGGGTTTGTGCAGAAGTGGGGCTTACTAAACTTTTATATAGAGGAGCATGTACGCAGTGCTCAAAGCCAGATAGTGCAGTGAGGCGGTATAGTCTCATATTCTCTTCTCTACACAGACTCTTACACCATCTTATCACCACAGTTACTTAGTATTTTCCATTACTCCATTTAATGACATGACCAGTATCTATCATGTGTGAACCACTCTCTTTATCTTATCATTTCCTACTCAAACCCCTGAATGGTGAACATCTCCACTGACAGCATTATGAGTTTCCCTGTCATGCTTGGGTATTGACGCTTATGCAAGAGAAAAAGAGGGAAGGAAAGTGCATTTTTTGCTCTTCTTCCTCCCTTTTACAAACACTAAAAAAGAAGAAAAAATGGCTTGATATTTTTCCAATAAAACTAACAAAAAGGAAATTGATGTGAAAAAAACCCTCCATGTGCTTCTGGAAACAAACTGTTTTTCAGTGTTGGTTAGAATATTGATGATCACTGAAATTAGTTTCAGCTGTTTTTCTGTCTGATTAGCATCCTGGAATCTGTTATGGGGGGTGACTAAACAAAAAGGTCAGGAAAATCATGATGATGCAAAATGAGTGTGAAATATGGGATTTGGAAAACACAGCTTTTTAACCAGCTGCACATCATTCTCAGAATATTTTGGCATGATGTCTGCTTCTTCAAATATTTTGCTAATTATTTTCAGAAGTATAAGGGAGTGTTCAGTTTTCACAAGTATGAAGGAGCAGATATAAAACTTTTGCACAGAATATAGCATATAATATCCCCATTGTATCCTGTGACAATATTAAAATCTGAAAAATACCAAAAATACCATATGCAAGAAGGCAAATTTATGAAAATCTACACTAAGTTTTGGCTTTTGGGGCAAATATAACAGAAGGTTTAATAATTTTTAAATCTGATACTGCCCATTATACATCAATATTTGTTTCTATAATTCAGGCATACTAAATTTTATTGTTTTCAACTGTGCATAGTTAGATGTGAACTTATTTTGTTGGATTTATCCCATGTTCAACAGTTCCAAACGTATCTCTTTATTAAGAAACATACCTCTTTATCAACTAAATTAAAAAGACCAGTATGAGTTTTTAGTGTATATATGGCAAATAAAAGATCAACTCTTTAAAAAGAGAAGTCAGAACTCTTCTCTTATCAATGATTTATGATATTCTCAGTTATTTGGCAAAATATTAAACCTTGAAGTGAATATTTTTACAGATATATGAAGAAAAGTTGAATTTAAGGTTGTATATGGAATAGTTTTCTAAGAGGTTGAAAGCCTGCATGCCTACAAGGAAACATTTCAAGTTGTGTACATTAACAAATAGTCATTTGAAGAGTTAGCTGATCATTTTTTCTGTTTAAATATTTTGCCTAGCAATTGCCATTTCATTTTTGTGACAGCTAATTTTGTGACTAACACAATAATAGACCAGCATGCTTATTCCTTGATTCAATGTCAATAATTTTTCAATATCTCTGTAGAATCTTTTGCAGAAATGTGGCTAATGAGGAGATAAACCTGTATGAAAAGTAGTAGCTTTAATCCTGTGAGTAAATACATATAAGGAATATTTGTGGAGGAAGGATATTTTCCCAGTGGGTGGGATTATATTAGTCTTTCATAATTTATTGTAAAATTACCTTATTTACAGCACACAGTACAACATTAGAAAAAAAAATGTAACAGTCCCTTGATTTGGGAGACACAGCAATGGAGGTAGAGAACTGTAAATTGTCCAATCATATTAATCATCTGTCAATTTTTATTTTTTTAACTATTATTGAGCTGCTGATTTGAAAACAAGGTCATCACATACTCAGTTAAGAAGAGAAATAAATCGTTGCATAAATCAAGAAGAGTCAAGTATATACATTTACAAGTTTTGTAATAATGCAAATTATTACATATTTTGTAATAAATAGGACTTTGAAGCAGGGCTCTGGGTCCTAGTTATAAACCCTTAACAGTAGAGGCTTATAATGGAAATGCCAATGTAACCTTAACTGCAGTAATGAGAACACAGTGGCGTTACAAAATTTATTTTATTTTCCCCCCCTCTATAGTTGTGGCCACAAAAAGGATACTGCTTTTTAGTGAAACATTTCACTTCTGTGCTTGAATGATATTGGGTTGCTACTAAAAATGTAGCTTAGGTAGATGTTGATAGTGGATTATTTAACCCAGTGACAAAATGTATTGAACAAATCCCCTGAAATACATTTAGAGCAGCTTGATTAAGAGCCTGTTCGCTTTCAACTTCCAAACTGCCCCTATCTAAATGTACTTATCTAAATCCTCTGAGCTTGTTCTGTGCACGCTGATTTTGGATGCCAGTAAGAACAACGTTGAGTCCTGAGGGAACCGTGCATCTATAAAGTGTGCAGTTTATAGCTACTGCTGTATGTCCCATACACATTGTTCTCATGGCAATAGTGTGGAATGTAATTTGCAATCCTTTATCCCCATTGAAATGTTGACCTAATTATGTTTCCTCATCTGAATTCCTGACAGAGAAAGGAAGTAAAAGCATTCACCTCCACTGCAGTCTTGCCATCAAATGGTAAATTTATTTACATGACTTCTCTTATCAACGGGAAAAGTCATGTTGAGATCTCGGCTCTTTAAGTGCTGGGATATTTTGAATACCTTCATGAAAATCATTAGACTTACTCCAGATTTACATTAGTATAACTTTGATTCTCAGTCTTTTATGGCCTTTAACTTCTTTCATGTTATTTCTAATTTCTTCCATAGTGGTGAGAAGGTATCATGGTAAAAAATAAAATAAGACAATTATCTGAAAACTGTGAATGAACATCCCGGAGATAGGGAGGATATCACCAATAAACTCTTACAGTTTGACTCTAGTCATGCTTATAGAATGTAAATCAGAAACAGGACCAGCTAAGTCAACTGAATAACAGCAAAGGAAATCTAGTGAGAAATGAGACTCCCTTAATGCATCACTCTATATTTACATTATAACCAAATAGGAATTTAACTAGAAGACTTTGGATTTAAGGACAGATATAACTTGAAGCATATTCTTAGTCCCAGGGAAAATAATGTGTTGGGCATGTAGCTAAGTGCCTTGTTGATTTGGAGGTAACTCTAATAAATTCAAGTCTGAAAAAATCAGCTAAGAGAGATAAGGTGTAAAGAATGAAAACACAAAAACTACAAAGCGGAAAAACATATGACTTCAGAAATAAATAAAGAATATACTGGTAAGATAGGGAGAGGTTCCAGCAGATGGTAACATTTTAATTCCATCTTCTAAATTAATTTAATTTGGGAAAGTGTAAAGTAATACATTTATTTAGACATGGAAAAGTGCACACATTATTCTGTTTTGTGAAGAGGGAAGTCCTAATGTGGACCAATTCGCTAAGATAAGGCAATGGTTAACAACTTTTTAAATGTGACCCAGTTCAGGTCAGGGGCACATGACTGCATCAGTGGGCAGGTGCCAGCACCCAGCCATTACTGCCATTTTTCCTCACCACCAGCTGGTGGAAAAGTGCCTGCTGCTGCCACTATTCTCTGCACCCACCAGTGTGGCTTCTCCCAGCATCTGCCCCTTCTCACCAGCACAGGGACAGTGACTGCTGCCAAGCGTGCCCCACCATCAAACATACCATCCAGTATCACCAAAGCACTCAGTCCGTGAGCCAGATAAAAAGCTCTCATGGTCCAGATGTGGCCCATGTGCCCTATGTTGCTGACCCCTGACACAGGGGATGGCAAAAATAGAGGTGTAGCATTCTGGCTTTGCAGGTGCCAGGTGGCACACTTTGATCTATTCCCTATCTTCAGTATTAGGAGCAGAAGGTTATACTTGCACATAAAAATCACCATATTGTGGGTGTCTTGTCTTTACTAAAAGAAAAAATAAAATATGGAAAGGCAGAGGTTCCTAGTGTTTCTTGGTGGCTGCCCTCAGAGATAGAGAAAGAGCTCACATATCCTTGAAAAATACTAAGAAAAAAAAGCACCCCGAGTGTATCAATCTAGTAACCTGCGAAACAAAGTAAAATGCTGTTAAGATTTTGGGGGGTTTTTTAATATTTTGAAACTTGGAGTAGACAAAGAAGGAAAACTTAATAAAAATGGAAAGCCTAATTTCTCCAGATAATGGAATCCAATCAAGGTTTCACTTCTCCCGAGCCTCCAGTGTGACAGGTCCCCATTAGCTGGGAAGGAATGGTTCGTCTGCCGGTTAAAGCACAGGAATGAGATTCAGGGACTGTTTGTTCCAGCTCCTTCACTGATTGACTCTGTGACTTTGGGTAAGACATTCAAGGCACAAATTATGCTCACCTGACACACATCTCCTATCATAATGGCTTCATAACTTTTTTTTTTACCTTTTCTTAAATAAATAGTTTCCAGAAGAAAAGGTAAACAACTATGTACTGTATTCCACATTCTCTGCTATAGCAACATTCACACAGACCCTTGATTTTTATTATGTTTGACTGTGTGACACTGTTCACTGTATCCAGTCAATCCTCACTGAAGCGGGGTGTCTAGTTTTGCTCACTTGGAAATTACATAACATCTTCCTCCTTCCTGTGCTTGCAAAGAGCACAAATAAATGTAACACTATACACTGGAAGTTCGCTGTATCTATAGATGGAGTCCTCTTAAGTACTTACAATGGAAGTGATGTCACTCCCTTGCAAGCAAAGTATTTGCAAAAAATATAGATTGCGACAATAGTCAGAAAGCTGAGTTTCACCTTGACTTCTTTGGTAGAGATACACGCATGCACTACTGGTGCTGTTCAAGGGTAGATACAGACAGGTGCGGTTGTGTGGTTGTACCCAACTTTATTCACGGCCAGGAGCTCTGGACTCTGCTGCCATATGCATATTCAGTGAGCTCACTGTGTATGTAGAGGGAGCTATTCATCATCACTGCACTCCTTTTTTTGCCATACTGGGTCCACTAATGGTGCTGCTCACAAATGTATTCTCTTCCTAGGAATATTGTATGTAATGCAAAGAGGAAATAATGCCTCTTTATGGAGGTAAAGTGAAACTGCAGCAGGGACACAATCATGTAAGAGTGCTCTCTACAGCTAAACTGCTCTTCATAAATTAACTGGTTCAACCTTCATACCTCTTTCTGTAAAGAAAATCAGCACTTGATGCAGTTCTTGTCCTTTCAGCCTGGAAATATTAAGACAAGACTAAAAGACGAAAAAGAGAAGGGTGATAAAAGGACAGATGGCATGGCAGTTAAGCCATAAAGGGCGAGATGGAAAATCAAACATGGTCTAGGAAACAGAAAGGCTGATGAGAAACATGGCTAGAGTGCGTAAATGCTAAAATATTGCATATAAAAGGAATTTTTTATAATCTCAGAAAAGGGCAGGAATAATGGTCTGAAATACAGAGGAAAATACTAGGGAAAATATTGTATTTTTAAGAGAAATCAGCTGTCTAGTGGAAATTGTTAGATCTGTTGTTTCCCTTCCTTCTTGCCCATTCTGCCTTAAATGTGCTACATATATGTATACATACATGTATACCAAAAATAACCTAGCCCTCAAGTGAAGCAAGCTAGCTCTGTTAGAACCTAAGTTTCTGCATTTCCTGGCTTTTGTGATTTCCAATGGGAAACCACATTAATTGCATTGTCAGGGGTTTTATTTATTTAATCTGCATTTGATAAAATGTATTATTGTATAAAGTAGCCTAAGGTCCTGATCCTGCTATTAAGGTTCTTTGTTGATATGCCTGTCTGCAGATCTGATTACAGGATCAACAGCTACAATGAAACTTTTTGTTCCCATATGCTATTACTTGATGATGTTAAATTAGACCAGAAAAGTGGTAATGCCAAACTGGAAGAATGACTTTATGCTGACCAAGTACAATGCCCAAACAATGTATAGCAACAGCTATATAGGAGCTGGATTGCAAAATGAATACAATAAAACAAAATTTAATAAAGCCTAGATTTCCTGTCAACAATGACAAACATTTTGATTCAAGTCTACAGAGACTGGAAAACTTTGCTAGAAACAGCATATACTGAAAGAGTTTTTTTCCAGAGTAATAATTGGAGATCATATTAGGAGAGGACGTAATAGAATCATCATTATAAATCTGTGAATATACTAACTAGTATGTGTCAAACATTGGACATCAACAAAAGGTTATGGCAAACTGAACTATATTAGCAACAGTTCCATTCACTAGTACAAAAAAAGAAATTCCTTCTTCATATTTAAAGCCAATAACTCTAAGAGGTGGAAGTTGTTTTGTGGGGGTGGTTTTGGTTGGTTGATTTGTTTTCTTGTTTTTAATCATGATTTTGTTTTATTTCTCCATTTGTTACAAATGGCTTGATTGACTTAAAAATGACTCCACTTTTAAAAACATTACCATTTAACAAATACAAGAGTGCATGTTACAGGTACCATCTGGGATTATAAGAACTGAAATTTTATTTAAAATCTAGATGTACATAGTTGTCATGGTACTGCACATTGTAGGACCTTGTATAGACAATCCCTGTGACTGGGAAGAGACAACCTGGAATCCTGGGCTTCAATTTGCACAGGACTGCTTGCATTATTCTGAATTTGGTCAATGAAAATGGACCAGTCTCATTTGCTTTGTGCATCTAGTCTCTGTCCTATAGCAAGTGTAGTTTACAGTCGAATTTTGCTTTTGAAGGCATAATTGCTCCTTAAATTTCCTTGTGTGAAGTTGAAGAATATGTTTCCCATAGCACACTCTCTGATGCATGAGAGTGCATTTCATCTGACCTTTTATGACAGTATATTCTTCTCAGTCCAGTAACAGTATTCACAGATTTTAAATGCAAAAAGGACAATTATAATGATATATTCTATGGCCAAAGTCATAGAATTTCAGTGTATAGATCCTACATCAAGCAGATAATTTCTGGTTGACTTGAAACATCTTTTTTAGAAAGACTTCCAACTGAGGTCTACAACTTCAACCCATAAAGGATGCGCCACATCCCAAGTAAGTTGCTTCAAGAGTTAGTGTAGTAAGTGTTCTCTGCACTTTCAGAGACCACTACTGGTTGGTATGCAGAGTGGCCAAGGGGCTACAGGAGTACAGTTCATGCTAGGCCAAATTTTAAAGGTATTTATGCACGTTCAGATGTACAAAGATGCCTAAAGGGATTGTCAAAAGCACAAAATGAGGTGCCTGACTCACAAACTATAAATAGACATTGCATTTGAGCTGGTCCCAGTGTTTGACCTGGAAGAAAACAAGCATGGCTCAGCAGTTGTGCTCAACCACACAGGGGGTGAATGCAGTTTTGGGATGCATGAATAGAAGCATTAGATGCTAAACGTGGGAGGTGATAGTGTCTCTCTACTTGGCACTGGTTAGGCCTCATTTGCAGCATAGCATGTAGTTCTCGGCCCCACATTTTAAAAAGGGTGTGGAGAACTTAAAGAGGGTCCAGACACAGGCAGCAAAGATGAGAAGGGGCTTGAAACCATTTCATATGAGGAAAGATTGAAGGAGCTAGGCATGTTCAGCTAGTAGAACAGACACTTAAGAGGGCAAATGATACCAGTCTTCAAATCCTTGAAGGGCTACTGTAAAGGAGAGGGAAAGAATCTTTTCTCTCTTGCTGAAAAGAGGAGGACATGGACCAATAGCTTGAAGTTCCAGCAAAGTAAGTTTAGATTGTATATCCAGAAAAACTTCTTCACTGTCAGAACAGTAGAATAAACTGCCTAGGGAAGTTGTGAACTCTTCATCAGTGGAGAGTGAACTAGACGTAGCTATACCTATGCTCTACTATGACTACTTCCCATGCTTCTGGGTTTTCTGGTTGCCCCTACTCCCTTCTGCTATATATACCAGGGAGTTTAAGGCTTGTTCAGGGCACAGGATGTTAGCCACAGCCAATGCTGGGGACTTCAGCTTGGGTGTGCCAATGCTTCTGCTGGGAGCAAAGCCAGAGGTTCCTGGCTAGAAAGTCTTGCCGCTTCACTCAGTGTCAGACCAATCATAATATTTGGGGTCAGGAAGGCATTTTACCCCATTGTCAGGTTGGTACAATCAGGCTGTGGGGATTTTTGCCTTTCTTTATATCATGGTCTTCTTGGACTCTCCTGAGCACATATTGGCAATATTTCATAGATGCAGGATGTTGGCCACTGTGGTCCCCTTGCTTTACCTGTGGCAGGTTAGGGTGTTAGGTCTGTGTTGTGTCAGGGTTTATGGTAGTCTTATGTAGAGTTTAGATTGTGGATTGTATAGGATGGTTTGGATAGAGATGATCCTGCCTCAGGCAGGGGGTTGAACTAGACAACCTTTAGAGGTCTCTTCCACCCCTACCTCTCTATGATTCTATGATTTATACACAGCTTTCCAACTTACATTGCTGTTCCTCTGCCAGTCTGGCTACCTTGTCCCTGGAATGGCCTGTAATATCCCTACAGACACACATGGGTACATC
This sequence comes from Crocodylus siamensis, assembly GCF_052110815.1. Taxonomy (NCBI): domain Eukaryota; kingdom Metazoa; phylum Chordata; order Crocodylia; family Crocodylidae; genus Crocodylus; species Crocodylus siamensis. The sequence continues at coordinate 44,868,912 of NC_143395.1, read as the reverse complement.
CCAGGAAAAAAGTGTTAGAACATTTTATCCCACATACTGAAGAGGGATTTGAATTTGGGCGATGGACTTCAGTAGGTTCCCAAGATAAAAAGCTTTTTTCCCTGTAACAAATGCAACATTTACCTATAGTCATACTGAAATAGTTGGTAGGAGTCTATTTTAAAATCCTACCAAGTTTACATCTTCATTCACTCAAATACCTTAATAAAAGTGAGTCCCAAGCTGCTCCCCCGCTGCTGCACAGGCCTATGCAAGGCCAGGAACCTGATGGCAGTCCTGCATTCTTTCTATAAAAACTGCTGATTTACATAATTTATTTTTCTGACATTGCCTGCTGTGACTCTGTTTGGCAGTACATTTTTCCTATTAGCCACGTACAAAAGTAATGCAACTTTTAAAATCATACAGTGACCCAGAGAAAAGAATAACTTTCTAAGAAAGAAACTGGAGGTGCACAGACAAGGAACAAGATTTTTTCAGCTGAAAATCTGCACGAGACAGAGAGATGGATAACTGATAAGAGAGATACAGAAAGCCAGTTTTAGACAGCGGGAACAGCTGAGAAGATTCACACAGCAACAGTGACTGTAAATAAGTAATAATAAGGAATAAGGTAGGATATCGTGTTAGGAAATAGATGGAGACAGAGAGGGACTGGATTGCTCGGAAAGTATGGTGATTGCATGACTTACAGGTAAATAGATAGAAGGGCTCAGAAAGTGACTGGAGGATGACCAAAGGCCAAGGAATGGTCAATGGTACTTTTGGCTTTCATGGTTAAGGCATGCCAGTTTCAGTAGCAAATGGCACAAAGGGAGTGATAGGCTAGCTTCACATCCAGCTGCTCTTGATTCCACAACTTAAATGATCAGCTGGGTTGATTGGGCCTTTGCCAAAAGTGTGGAGCAAGCCTGAAACTCACACCTTTGTAGCTGCAGAGAGACACATTAATTGCTCTGTCACCTCATCACTTGGAAAACAATCCTTTTTAAATATCAGCAGGGCGATTTTTAATTGGTAACCTGAATTATTTATTTTTGAAAGTTACTTCAGTATTAGTCTGTTACTACTACTATTATGCTTTTTCATACTGGGATAATTCCATCTGCTTTAATGTGAATTCTCTGGATTTTTAACAATGTGGCTGAGCAGAAAACAATCTAAAGCATATTACATGAAAAAAGTAACTGTTGGTTGGGTTGATTGATATTTAGGCCACAGAAAAAAAGAAAGCTCAGGCACAAACAAGTTCTTTATTTTAGTTCTAAATCTAAAATTTAATATGAAATTCTGCAAAACTCTGGGCCAAAATCAAAATTAATGGTCTATATTCCACACTATGAATCCCCCAGAATACTGGATTTTCTTGCATAAAACAAACACCTTTCCCCAAAAAGTCAACTCCCCAGAGGCATATTTTTTTGTAACTGGGTAAACTGATTTTCTGCCTGGGATAGAAGCAAACTTCTTTGATTCCTGCTTCGCAGTGCAGCAGCTGTTGCTTTACTATTCACGTATCTGAGGGAGCCAATTGATTTAACAGCTCATTGTCCTTCACTGCAGAGGTGTTGGTAATTGTCTCTTCTTTTTAATGGTCTTGACATTCTGCTAATCAAGCTAACCTTACTTAGGGCTGTATTGCTGTCTCCTATCTGCCCTGGTCTCTCATCTCCTGTTTCACAGTTTGGGAGACTCTTTAGCTCTTTTCAGAAATCATAGTCACCCACAGAGACCAGTCTTCAGCAACAGCTAATGCTTCAGCTTTAGTTAAACAGGAAAGGGAGAGTGAGCCAGCTGAACATTAGGCTCTGTCCCTGCTGTATGCAGCCATAATTTGGGGGGGAAATACTCTTCATTCTACCTTTCAAAAACAAGGTGTGTTTTACATTCTGGGAAATGTTGTATGAGAGAAAATATGGTAATAAGAACAGTTATAAAACCTACCAAAAATTCACTACCCCATAACAATAATTTACTGTGTGTAATAAATTAGCACAGAAATCAGGGCAGGGACTGATTGCGAGACTGGTATAAGCAGCAATACCTAAACCTGTAAAAGCCAGCTACAAAAGCCCTATGTTTCAGTCTTCACTCTGGCAAAACTCAAGTTGAAGTCCATGGTCCAGATCCTGTAACAGGGCAAACATCTTTTTGCCTCAGGATATAGCCTACAACAAAATTTATACCTGAAAAAAACACCTGTAAGTCAGGTCCTAATATCTGTGTCATCTGTCATTGAGAAGATTTAAATGTGTTATTTTAATTTACTTTGTTGAGCCAGATTTTCAGAGGGATGGGACCTGTGAACTACAGCATGAGAAAAACAGAAGAGTAAGGGAAAGTTGTAGAAATTTTGGGGACATAATTCTCTCTCTGGGAAGACAGACATTGACTTCAGTGGAGCTCTTACACTCAACATCAGTAGAGAATTTGGCTCTGTACTTTCAAACCTTGGTACTGGCAGCAACATCATAGAGCTGAGCTCACAAGAATGTGTGCCAAGATACATGGGCAGACCAGAAACACAGCTAAGAAAACACGCCTATATTCAAATCTGTAGCTGAGCACAGCTGAAAATAAGTTTTAATTGAGGTGCAATTATCTCATAACAAGAATTGCATGACAATTAATGGCTGCTGGAGACAAACATACAGCTGATACCCTGTATTATTGCAAGCACTCAGTTATAAAGCAAACCATAACATTTGTATACAGATTGAGCCAACTAACTTTGGGAATGACATGGAAGTTGGAAGGGAGGAGCAAAGGTTTCAGGAAGAGTTTAGAGGGTTTAAGAAAATGAATCTGTATGCATGTGGGTTGAATAGGTGTAGTACCTAGGGAAATAATTCCCTTAATAGTAAACCAACTTGGTCATAAAAATAGGGAGCTCTTTCATGTTGTTCCTTTGTAAGAGGAACAGGAAACTGATTGGCAGCAGTCAGTCTAGTGAGACCCACAGCAAAGAAGAAAGTGAAATTCACAAAAAAACAGAACAGCAAAAGCAGAACAGACAGATAGCATGGAGGGACTCACATTACTGGATTCAGAGAATAATATAGCTGCAGGGGACCTCGAAGGTTGTCTAAATCGAAACTCTTGCACAGTTGCAGAAATGCTGGATTTTTAGACAAAAAAAACTTTTAGAAACATGGAGATGGTGAAAGCTCAATTGTATAAAGAACTGATCAAATATAGATGAGATAATGAAGGTAATTTTTTCACTGTCACATTGGGGAATAAGGAGAAGAAAAGAATGAGAGGGAGGCTGGCTTTTGCATGGAATAATACCTGAAACAGCTGTTAGAAGTGTTTAATGAGACTATACAGAATGAAACTGTAGGGGAACCTTCATTTTAGATTACAACCAAGAAAAGGAGAGCTCATTTGTGGAACAGAGAACTAGAGTGCCCACATATCATTTGTAAACCATAAAAACTGCAATAATTAAAAGGCAAGATTATAACATCATGATTTCTGTTTATAGGAGATATTATTGAGACAGAGCTGGTGCTAAAGAAAATCTTCAAATGTCAATGGCAACTCAACTGTCCAGGGGCAGAACTAAAAACAACAATATCTAAAATATTTTTTCCTAAAATCTTTGTAGAGCCAAGAGTCAATAAAATTCATTTTGTGTAAGGCAAACATTTGACAGCTGAGATAAAGCTGACACAGAAAGTGGTGCTCTCAGAGAGAAAAGCAACTACTGGTTGTCAGGGTTTGAATTAGCAGATAGCTCCAGGGGGCTGAGCCACCCCATAAGGGACAAGAGCCCTCTTTGTAAGATTTGAAAATCATAACCAGGGGGCACCTCTAATTTTATTAAGGCATTGTAATGGGCAGCCCAATTTTTTTCCCAGACCTCCCCCTCCTCCCCTCCAATGAGTCAAAGTATAATTTGAACTCTGCCAGTTGTTCTATTTGGGGCCAAGACCGAAGTCTTATCACAAGCTGTTAGCAAGCCACTGCTGAATGCACCAAAATGACTACAAATATATATTACTGAGAACACAGTTCTGTGATATGAAATTAAGGAAATCACTACTGGTGGCTAAAATGCCGAGCAGGACATGCCTTTCAGAGTACAGTATATATGGCTCTGTGGGCCAGGAGACAAATCCTTTCAACCTGTTAAAGTAACCTCTTACCTCTGATGGGATGTTTCACTCAATTCAAGAAAGCACCAGCAGGAGGAGATGCTATCAATTCTGCCCACCCAAACCTTGGAAAAGACCAGTGCAGACCTGTTTACTTTTAATGACAGTAGGAATACAGTCACAGCAGGTTACTACTTCAGATTTTGGGACTTGAACTATGTAGAAAACAGGTCATCAAGTAACCATCAATGTACTTTGCAAATTGTGTAATACCAACCAGATTTTCCTTGGAGTGGGTCATGCTAAAGTAGAATGCAAACAATTTGTGACAATATGGGGATTTGGAAATACAGCTTCCCCAGCTACCCACAAAACCAATGGAAAGGGAAAGAGAGTCATTAGTAAAGATGGCTATGAAACGGAAAGACAACACAGACAGAAAGTCATCCTTACCTTGTAGTCTTGGACCACAGCAAGTTCACCTTCCTGGGGCTAGGTAATAGCCAAAGGAGTAAATAGTCTTCTGTGGCCCAGCACAGTGGTGATACACAGTATAGCAAGGCAGTTAAGGGAACACCAAACTCAGCAGACAGCTTGTTAAAAGGAAGCCAAAGACCTGAAGCCTGTCCACCTGAACAGGCCGGAACAGGCCTGTGTTCAGCCATCAAATAACACACAAGCAAAAGTGTGGACAGCTTGGGCCTGGTTTGAACCAGTGAGGTGTGTGAGGCACAACCCTCACTGCCTGCGGACTATTTGAGACTGATTTGACCCATATAGCTGGCAAGTGACTAGAACAGGACCCACCAATACCAAACACTGTATTAGCTGATGTGAACATTGCAAGAGACACGGGTAAGTTTGCCCTTCGATGGCTCTAAGGGCCTACTCCCTTTATATCAGAGGCATGGCAATCTTCTCATCAGCATATCATGCAGACAGATTCCCAGAGGACAGCAGACCACTCAAGAACTCTGAGCCTGCTACAATAATGCCAGAACTGCAGCTTGACACACATCCTAAGGCGTAGCTACAGGCTCAGGACAGTGCTGAGGACAAAACTAAAGACAAATATAAAAAAGAACCAGATAGGCTCAAAGACTAGACTTGAACATGAACATGAGGCATAACGGGGTCAGTAGAAGTTATCAGCAAAGATTATATTCCTAGGGTAAAACCAGTACTAGTCAAGTTCAGCCATGCTGGCAAGTGAGTAAACATTACATAAAAGACACAAACAAAAAATGCAGAAAGGAAAAATATTATAATCTGCATTATACTGGGAGACTGGTACACAGATTGTAGTTAGGAAGAGGAGCATCCAGGAAGATAGTCTTCATGCACTTGACTGCAATGCTAGCTGTGATTAAAGTGCTGCCATAAACAGACTTCTTAAAAATAGGACAGGTTAGTTTTGTAGATATTTAGCATGGCTATGTGAAGCTTCAGACAGAACTTCAGATCCGGAGAAGCTTTGGACACTTCAGGGTCTGAAGCAGCACTTCCAGGTTGAAGCGCTGGCCTTGTTAGGCTCCCCAAAGTGGCTCGGAGCTTCCGAAGAGCTGCGGAGTTGCCTCGGAGCCGCTTTGGAGATCCAACCATAGGGTATAATGGGGAAACAATCAAATATCTATAACATTGTTAGTTTTTGTCCAATTTGGATGACATTTTCAGGAGTGGACAGCTCTGCAGACAGAATGAAGCCTGCCAAGTTTCAAGAAGATTGGTGCAGGTGTTTTGGGGGAACTGCACCCCAAATTCTTGAAAGCAAAACTCATGTCATGTCTAGGCGTTACAACATAGGGGGGTGAGAACTGCATGGGTGGTAGCCTATACTGAGGCCACAAACTTGCCAAGTTTCAAGAAGATCGGTGCAGGGGGTTTGGGGAAACTGTACCCCAAATTCTTGAAAGCAAAACTCCTGTCACATCTATGTGTTACAACACAGGGGGGTCAAAACTGCAGAGCTGGTAGCTCTTACTGAGGCCACAAAGTCTGCCAAGTTTCAAGAAGATCAGTTCAGGGGTTTGGGGGGAACTGCCCCTCAACCTGCGGACAAGCAAAAGTGGTGCCAAGGGTGACACTGCATGTGTTAAGGTGCAGCAGGGTGACAGCTGCAGGGACGGTGGCCCCTGCTGTTATGCCTGCCAGTTGTCACAGAGATCAGTGAAGGGGGGTTCTGGGGCCCTGCACCCCTAGCTGCCGACATGCAAAACTCATGATATGGGTGCTTGTGGAACTGACTGTGTCTGCCTTGGGGTGGGGAGGGGAGAGACTACTCCCCTGGCTGGCTGCTTAGCCTGGCTGCTAAGCTACTGTGTTACCAGTTACCAATCAATCATGATTCACTAAGGGACCAGATCAATACACAGGACCTAGCTAATGTAGCCAGTTAATTACCATCAATTAACACCTACAAAACCAGACTAAGGAGAGGAAAGAATCAATACAGACAATCAACTGCCCCAAGATAGACACAGTCAGTCCCACAAGCACCCATGGTACGAGTTTTGTCCGTCAGCAGCTAGGGGTGCAAGGCCTCAGAACCCTCCTGCACCGATCTCCGTGACAGCTGGCAGGCATCACAGCAGGGGCTACCATCCCTGCAGCTGTCACCCTGCTGCGCCTTAACACAAGCAGTGTCACCCATGGCACCAGTTTTGTTTGTCCTCAGCTTGAGCGACAGTTCCCCCCAAGCCCCTGCAACAATCTTCTTGAAACTTGGCAAGCTTTGTGGCCTCAGTAAGAGCTACCACCCTGGTAGTTTTGACCTCTATATGTTGTAACACATAGAAGTGACAGGAGTTTTGCTTTCAAGAATTTGGGGTACAGTTCCTCCAAAACCCCTGCACTGATCTTCTTGAAACGTGGTAGGCTACATGCACTCTGCAGAGTCTATCACTCCTGAAAACTTCATCCAAATTGGTCAAAAAACAACAAAGTTATAGATATTTCATTGATTCCCCATTATACCCTATGGCTGGATTTCTGAGGTGGCTCTGAAGCTTTGGAGCCACTTCAGTTGGATCAAGGTAGAAACCCGGTCCAGAGCTCTGGATTGGATCGCGGCCATCTGAAGCAGCCAGATCGGATCACTGATGATTCACACAAGCCTGATATTTGGTGCTCTTGTATTGTTACCTAACACATGATACCACACTGCCAATAGCAAGCACAGAGGAAATAGTCAAAGAAGAAATCCAAAAAGAACACAGAACACACCAATATGTGGAAAACAGGTTTACCAGCAAATAGTTTAATTTCCTCAATGACAGAAAGGAATGTTTTCAGAGCTGTATAAATGTGTCTAGATTGGTTCAGATAAGGCACGAAGGTGCTTCACCACCACTTAAGCTCCACTGAGATCTAGATCAGGTCTGGGAAACAAATAAACTGCCTATTACACATGCCCAGAGGTGGAGGGGGCATTTTAAATAGAGGAATTCCTGGGAAGCTGCTCTAATTTAAATGCCTCACTGTCATGTGTATTAAGCCCCCAGACATTTAAAAATGGCCACGGGACACTTTATCTAAACCTCATTCAACAACAGGTTTAGTTAAAGTTCCCCGCAGCTATTTTAAAATGCATGGGGGCTTAATACACGTGACACTGTGGCAGAGCTGCAGCATTGTAATTAGAATGCAGAGCAGAATATGCTCCAGTGTGTTCTAATTAGAATGCCAATGAGCATATGTATAGGCAGGCATGAAGACTTTACAAGTTACATCTACAGAGCCGTGTCCAGATGACTGGTTGACACAGCACTGAATTCACTAACTCTCTAACAGTGATGGTGATGGTGGGACTGCTTCCCCTCTTTTGTACATTGGTCTACTAGTTAAAGAACTCACCCCAAATTGGGAAACCTGAATTTTAGGCTCTTCTCAACCTGAGAAAACAAACTTCTATCACCTACTTCTCAGGAAATTCCACACTATGGAAAAGCCCAGTGAGAACATCCTCAAACCCTCCTCTTGAAGCTGGGCCACTGGGCAGCACAAAATGCAGGATTTATAATGTGAGAAGGACAATAAGGATGAGGGAATGCAACTCTTTAGTGATGGAGTTGAAATAGGGGGAAAAATTAGGCACTTAGGAAATTAACTCATATTGAAAGTCATCAACATAAACTGGGCCATATCTACCACACTTTTGAAAACAGGATCTGAGATGGTTTTTCACCTGTCAGTTGGTCATTATGGCTACTGACAGATGTGAAACAAAAAACAGTGCTCTACTGGAAGAAGATGTGTGCTAGTTTGACCTGGTTCCCCGGTGTCCATATAAATCAGGCACTTCGGTAGCACTTTTTGGCACTTTTATCTAAACCCAGTTGAGAAAGTGTGGGTCCTTACTGAATGGGGGAGGCAACCTAGTGACAGATGATGAGGAAAAGGCTGAAGTATTGAATGCCTTTTTCACCTGGGTCTTCACAGGCAAGGTCAGCTTCACACTACTGCACCTGGCAGTACAGTTTTGGGAGACGGTGGCAGCCCTCAGTGCTGAGAGAACAGGGTAGAGACTATTTAGAAAAGCTGGATGTATACAAGTCCATGGAGCCCAGTGCAATGTATCTGACAGGGCTGAGGGAGTTGGCTGATGTGACTCAGAGCTGCTGGCCATTGTCTTTAAAAATCTGTGGTGATTGGGGGAGGTCACAGACAATTATAAAAGGGCACATGTACTGGCCAGCTTTAAGAAAGAGAAGAAGGAGGATGCAGGGAACTACAGACCAGTCAGCCTCACCTCACTCCCCAGAAAAAATCATGGAGCAGGTTCTTAAGGAATCCATTTCTAAACACTTAGAAGAGAAGAAAGTGATCAGGGACAGTCAGCATGGATTCACCTAGGGCAATTCATGCCGGATGAACCTCATTGCCTTCTACAAGGAGATGACTGGCTCTGTGGTTGCAGGGAAAACAGTGGTTGTGATATACCTTGACTTTAGTAAGGCATTTGATACAGTCTCCCACAGCATTCTTGCAAGCAAGCTAAGGGTTGGATGAATGTACTGTAAGGTGGACAGAAAGCTGGCTGGATTGTTGGGCTTAATGTGTAGAGATCAATGGCTCGAGGTCTAGTTGGCAGCTGGTATCAAATGGAGTGCCACAGGAATTGGTCCTCGGGCCAGTTTTGTTCAAGATCTTTACTAATGATCCAGAAAATGGGAAGAATTGCACCCTAAGCAAGTTCATGGATGACACCAAGCTGGAGGGTGTAATAGAAACACTGGAGGGTAGGGCTCCAGAGTGACTACGATTCAGAATGAGTAGACAAATTGGAGGACTGGACCAAAAGCAATCTCATGAGGTTCAGCAAGGACAAGTGCAAAGTCCTGCACTTAGGATGGAAGAATCCCATGCACTACTACAGGATTGGCACCAACTGGCTAAGCAGTACCTCCGCAGAAAAGGACCTGGGGGTTACGGTGGACAATAAGCTGGGTATGAGTCAACAGTATATCCTTGGTTTCAAGAAAGCTAACAGTATATCTGACTGCATTAGTAGGAGTGTTGCCAGCAGTTTGAGGGAAGTAATTATTCCCTTCTATTTGGCTCTGGTGAGGCCATATTTGGAGTACTGTGTCCATTTTTGGGCTCCCCATCACAGAAAGGACAATTTGGAGAGAGTCCAGTGGAGGGCAACAAAAATAGTTAAGGTGATGGGGACGTGATTTCTGAAGAGAGGCTGAGGGAACCAGGCTAATTTAGTCTGCAGAAGAGAAGACTGATGTGGGATTTGATAGTAGCTTTCAACTACCTGAAGGGTGGTTCCAAAGAGGATGGAGCTAGACTATTCTCAGTGGTGGCAGATGACAGAACAAGGAGCAATGGTTTCAAGTTGCAGCAAGGGAGGTTTAGGTTGCATATTAGGAAAAATGTTCTCACTAGGAGAGCGGTGAAGCACTGGAACAGGTTACCTAGAGAGGTGGTGGAATCTCCATCCTTGGATGTTTTTAAGGCCCAGCTCAACAAAGCCCTAGCTAGCCCTAGCCTAGCCCTAGATGGTCCTGCTTTGATCAGGGGGTTGGACTAGATGACCTCCTGAAGTCCTTTCCAACCTTAATTTTCTATAATTTGATGATTCTATGAGACTAATGAACATAACCTTCAGGGTGAGCAAAGATTATTCAGGTAAGCAACAACAACAACAAAGTCTTTTATTACTAGAAAATGTTCAGGGCAGTGTGGTGTCCCATTATAGAAACAACTTGCTGTCATGCAGGTTCCAAGAAGAACAATTAATATTATCTCTCATAACAGAACTATTTTTATGAAGTTATCTAAATACAGTTTTGTTCCAATGGATATTCATGTGTTCAGAACAAAAAGAAGCCATATGCCAGATAAATCAAATGCTCAGACCCTTATCCGTTGCTTCTTATTCCCTATCTGATAAGGTTCCTCTCCTTTGTTAAGGCATAGAAGTCTGGTCATAGTCAGCTTTTAAAAAACAATTTTAATGAAAAAAATGGAAGGAAAGGTTTATCTTTGAAATCATGGCAACAAGTTTTGATTGGTTAAAGTTAACAGAATTAGGTTACTGCTCTTTCCTGGACATTGTCTCTTTGGACGGTCACTGCACAGGAGCATTTAGTTGGAGTGGTAGGAGAGCAGTGATTACCTATATCAGTCTGAAGTCATTCAGAAAGTAGGGCAGGGTGGCACCTTAGAGACTAGCTGGTTCAGAGAGGCATGAGCTTTCGTCAGCAACAAACTGCTTCATCAGGTGCTATGAATGGACTCACAGAAGAAAAGGGTTGTATACAGAGAGGAAAAGGACAGGAGCAGGGGATGCTGCAAAGAGAGGTAAAAAGTGGGTTGACTGGATCAGAGTATACTTGCATCTTGTAGATGTCAAAGATTAAAGTCTTTGATTTTGGATGCCAATGGCAAAAGGTCAGAGGCTAACACAACAAACTCTGTAATTGTAGTCTCACACTATTATTCTTTAGTTTGTAACAGTGCTGCATGCACACACCTGTCTGTGCCTCATTTCAAATCACTTGAGCTCCCCTACGAGAGAGAAAAACTGACCTTGACAGCCCAGCACAAAAGATAAAGTAACGAGAATAGCTGATTTTAATGAAACTGTAAGAAAAGAAAAGCCCCCCCTTTCTTGAAGGATGGGCTGCCAGCATGAAGCCTGAGCAAACAAAGAAAGCACAAGTGCCAACCTGTTAATTATTCATGCCTGCTGTGTAGTAATTGGCTACTCTGGCCAAGTATAACTTCGAAAGAACTTCCGCCCAAAGCGGAGAACTCTCCACGCACACACCCAGGAGACGCAGTTTGTAAAGTGGCCTCTTACAAACATCTCCCCGCCTCCGATCTTTATCTCGGCGTAACCCCATCCTTGCCGGCTTGATTATCTCCCTCGTTATCTTTCTTATCAAGAGCTCTCCGTAATCTGCAGACTGCAATGGCTTGTGTGAATTGCTCAGAATCAACTCTCTTAGCCACCCTGTAAATGCTGGGTAACATGATATCTGCATGCTGTAACTGAATAAATCAACTCCTCTGCCTATGCTGCATCACATCAGTAGCGTAAGTAAAATAAACTTTCTGTGTAACCATCACGCTTTAAATCGTCTGACTCCTGCTTGCCGTTAACCCCCACCTGTCCGGTCATAAATCCCTCCTCACGCCAAGCCGGTTGTGCTGACCCAGGCTCGCAGGTCAAGGGTGCACCAGTCATCGGGGCATGACATGGAGTCACGAACAGGATCCAGGGGAGGTGAAATGGAGTCAGAGTTAATACGTCACTGCCCGTGGCATACTGGAGACCGTGATTGTGCGAACTCAAATGATCTACGGGCGCACATTATTTACCACCAAGGAGATGGTCTCATTAACCCATTGATCACCGGGTATGTGTCTCTCATCGGAAACAAAGGGGGCAAGGAGCGGGCCATTCAATTGGTGCCAAGCTCCTTCGGATGCGTTATGAGCAGAGATAGAGTCACCTTTCGGCCCAGAGACGAGGTCGGGAGCTTGTCTCTGGCGCGAGTAAAACCTGACAGCGCGGTGAACCCGGCACCTGCTCAAGAATTTGCTCGCTGCATCTGACATGTATGGGAAGGGGGAGAGGGCACTCCGCCCAACAAGTTCAACTGCCCAAACCTGCCACCCGACTCACACGGGCACAAACTGCTGACGCAGCTCTGCGAAGCCCTAGAATCAGAGAGCCGTATGGTGACAAAGTGGACTGGTCCCAAATGGAACAAAGGAAATATGATTAATGTTTTGTTCCATACTGTGTCTATCTTGCTGTGCGAGGTTGCGAATTTTGATTCACAGCTGGGTACGGCTAGCAAGACTGCTGAGGATCTGGTGGTAAAGTGCAGCACTCCACCAGCGCCCCAAGATGGCACTGAACAAAAACGAGTTACAACAAAAAGATGCCGGTACACAAATGGAGAAGCCACCACCTGTAAATGGCACTGACAACAACAAGCCACGCCCAGAAATTGGAACTGAGCCAAAGGGGAGACTATACCCAGTGAACAACGAGACGTCACCGAACAAGGCCACACCCACCTCGTGGCCGGGCTATCCTCCCACCACCGCCCTGCTAACAAAGGACAATCTGATGTCACCAGACCTAGTCACGCCCACTCTGTGGCCGGACCATGCTCCACCGCCAACCACTCTGCCTCCAACCGCTCCGCTGCCAACCGCTCCGCCTCCACTGTACCTAGAAGGGCTTGATGACGTGCCGCTAATGAAAACTGAAAGTAAAGCTAGCGAAAAAGAGCTGATGACTTCAGCCTTGCCCATCACCGTATGCAAGCGTACTCAGGAGGGTGGTGTCACACAAACTACCACAACCACTCGTCCCAGGACTCAGATGGAAATGAGTGAGCTCTGCAAAGAGACGGAAATTCAACCCGACAAAACTCCTATAGTCTGGCTAGGCTGCCTTGTGGTAGCGGCAGGACACGAAACTCTTGATTCAGAAGAAGCCATGCAACTCGTTCAGAACACAGCCTGGAGCCAAGGGCTAGTTACCGATCCAGTCCCCGTGACGAGAAATAGACATTGGCCAATACCATTACCGGCCTTGGTAGTAGAAGTTCTCATGCGGAAATCACACATCTGGCATGAGGGCAGCCCCAACCAACCTAAGGCCATTCAGTTGCTCCACGCCATAATCGGAGTTTCTTATGCCGTGTGGAACCCAAATCTACACCCTCTGAATCTGACACAAGTGCAGCAGGGTGCAGCATGGCCGCAACATTATCTACATAACCCAGGTCGAGTTCCCTGCCTCCATGAAGCCATCGAAGCTGTGACTGACGTATACAGAGGTCCACAAGGACTTATTGCAAAATTAGTCCTTAACCCGAGTATGAATGGAGCGTCGGCAAACACCTTAGGCCTAATATCCCGCCTGCAATCGGCAATGGTGGGCAACCCTCCTAAAGCCCACGCTGCAGCCTACTCAATTCAAGCACCACCTGAAAAGACCAGTCGCCGGGGCCCACCCAGAGCAGCACTGTCTCAAAGATCAGCGGAAGAAAGAGCCATGTTCGGATTTTTGTTAAACCACACAAGACTCAACAAAGCTCAACTACGGGCACTAGGAGATGAAGGACAGAAGGCACTCGCAGAACAACTGGGCTTCAAATACAATGAGCAGCCAAAAAACGAGTAGTCGCCGTCGGCAGGTCCGACGACACGATCCAAAAAGCTACTACAGATGATCCTCGCCCTTACGCCGAGCTCACCCTCATCGATCCAACGAACCCTCTCAGACAAGTACGTGTCTCATTCCTACTCGACACAGGAGCCCAAGTCAGCGTGATTACCACTGATGTACCCCATCAGGTGACGAAGAAAGCCATCATGATACAAGGCCTGAATGCCGTAAAGCCCACACCTGTAATTGGATTTTTGGTAAAGGGTCATCGAAAAGTGCTAACAGGTGTTCTAGGAGGCATCAATCTCCTACGCGTCCCCGCAATTTGCGCATTAAAGCTCAAAGAACAAGTGTTGCAAGCTCTTCCGCTTGCCGTGTCACCAGACAACTGTCATCGTCCACCTTTGCATAGTACAACTGCTTGGCGATACCGACCCATCCCGACTAAAACATCATTGCAAGTCTCTCTTTAAACACTGCTATCCCGGCTAGAACAAGAAGGTCACATCATGCCTGTTTCTGAAAGTATCTACTTATCTGCCGGATGGCATAGCCAAGCCCGGACACCCTGACGAAGCCCGGCTCGTCATTGACTATCACATGGCGAACAAACATTGTGCATCCATCATCCAGCCAAATATTTCAGACCTTCCTCAGCAACTGTGCAACATAGCTGAATATCAAAGTCAGCCTTGGGTACCATTGACATGAAGGATATGTTTTTCTCCATCCCCATCGACGATCACTTGGGAGTACTGAATATGTGCGTCGACAGAAAAATGTACAGATGGAATGTCTGTCCACAGGGCTACTGTAACTCTCCTGCCCTCGCCACAGAAGCCATGAATAAATGTCTGAGTAAATTCAAGCAAAATCAGCAGTTTCCAAGTGACGTCCTTCTGTGCAGTTATGTAGATGACATCGCTATTCTCGGCCGAGACCGCTCAACAGTTACATCTTTGGCACAACGACTGATTCAACACCTTACGGATGCAGGCTGGACAATAAACTGACAAAAGTCGTGCCTCGATCCCTCAGATGACGTCACCTTTCTCAGGACCAAGTTTAAAGGCCCGTGGAGACAAAGCCACAAACCGCTGAGCAAACTGGTCTCGCCACTTCTTAGTCGTTACAACAGCGACCCGTCACAAAAAGAACTCCAACAAATACTAGGACGCATCAATTGGCGTCGACATTATGTCCAACCCAAGGGACTCGCAATACTCGCCAAGCTTCAAAAGCACCTCCGCCAATTCAGGTATTGTTTTCCTTCAGACCCATGGACTTCCAAAGATGACCAAGCCATCCAGTATCTAATCACGCAATGCAAAAACACCAAGCTTCACGCAGTCAACCTAAACAACGACTTGACTGTTGCAGTTGGTTCCACAGATATGCATATTTGGGTGACAGCGGATGACCAAGACCATCTTGTTTTAGCTGCCCACCGCACTCTACAAGATGCCCAACACCGATACAGAACAGTCGGAAAAGTTTTACTCACATCACAGTTGGCAAAGCTAGTGTCAAAAGGCCATGGAACCATTCTAGGCCCTGGAATGATGCTGTTGACACAAATCGACAGTGACTGTATTAACCCAGAATTTGGTGGTGAAGCTAAAACTTGGGCCACTTTAGTTCTTGACCACTGGTATCATTGGTCTGCCTCGTGGGAACATCGTGAGACACCAGCACCGTGTAAAGTTCGAGATCGCCCAATCTTATATGGTATCACAGCACCAGCTTGGATGGCCTCCGACGGAACTACACGACACGGAGGTCTGTGCAAATTCTACTGCCATGCGTGTCGAGAACATGACATGTTACCAGGCTACTCATCGGCCCAGCTCAATGAACTTATTGCATTTTCCATAGTTATCGAGCGCTGTCGTGACCAACATAATGGCTGTCAACCAGTTCCAGTTATTGCTGTGGACTCTTAATTCGTTTACAAAATCGTCACAGAAAATGGCGATCCAGAACTCTGTGTCCGAACTTGGGAAAGAATCTTTGATATGATCACAGCTCTTGATCCACCGCCACTCATTAAGCATACCAGGTTGCACCACCCTGATACAGATCCAGTACATGCTAAAATTGACCGACTACTCCAAGAAGGAAAAAAGCCCAAATTCTCTGTCAATCAAGTAGCCGAATCTTCAGAGAAAGATCCTTTCCTTCATTGGCTACACGAACACTGGGGGCATCCCAGAGTGAGTGCTTCCCACAATCGCTGGTGCAAAGATACAACCCAACCTCGATCAGAAAGGACTCACAAAGATTGGACTCATATAGTCCAAGCCTATGAACAGTGTGCCAAAGAAAAGAAACACCTGACAGTGGTAGAGCGAGAAACCTTTGCCAAAGAACACTTTGAACCTGGGAAAGTGTGGCAAGTTGACTTGCTAGGTCCCTTGTCCAGGGCAAGACAACACCCAAAAGGACTTATTGCTGTTGATCTTGGTACACGACAAGTGCAAGTTATACCACTGCAAAAAAGTACCGGCCCATCGGTCGTTACCGCATTAAGACTGTTGATTGCTCGCTGGCAAGCCCCGAAGATCATCCACTCAGACGGAGGACTGCCCTTCACCTCCAAACTTATTGGTGATTTTGCAGCGGCCTTCAACATCCAGTGGCATCATCATATCCCGTACCACCCGCAATCCAACAGTGTAGTCGAGTGTACCATTGGCCTTGTCAAGGAAAAAAATTGACTACTAAACAAAGGTTCCTACACTGGATGGGACACAGTTCTTCCTGATGTCCTCATCAGTCTGAACGCCGACAAATCCTTATGGGAACATTGAACGCCCACCCCAGTCAAGCCATGGACACCCAAATTTCTCCAAGGCGAATTACTTTGGGTTACAACTCTGAACCCAGAAGACAAACACCCAACACTGACCAAGGCCAAGTTATTCACCCTGGACAGTATCCAAACACGTATTGGGTCATCAAAGATGTCTACGGCTCTTCAGAACCTCCGCATCTTTTAACGCACCACAATTGGTTATCTAGGCGCACCAAACAAAAAGTTACGTGAAATGTATAATATCTCTTGATACTGCTGTTTGTTGTTTTCTTTTGCAGGTACACACCATGAGGTTCTTCATAACCCTCATCTTATGCTGTACCATATACTTCGCCTCGTGCATGATTCAACAGAACTCATTTTTGACTCTGTTAGCTGTTTCTACCACCGAATGCCATAATTTTGAAGAGACCGAAAACTCCGCATATGACTGCCGACTGTGTTTCCTGAAACTTTCAGCAAAAATGAACATTAGCATCATTACTCACCTTGGATGACCACCTTCTAGTCTTAACGTATCTCACTATCTTGAGTATTTTTATTGTTATCTTAGTAGTATTATGCATCTTTTCTTGCCTTTTTCATGTAATCAAGAAACGAATAACCACATTTTCTGCTTTTGTATATACACGCTTGCCAATTGTTTATGAGCTCGACAAGAAAGATAACCAATTCTAAATGATGTCACCAAAAGTTGCCATCGGCAAGGGGGCATGTCAAAGATTAAAGTCTTTGATTTCGGATGCCAATGGCAAAAGGTCAGATGGCAAAAGGTCGGAGGCTAACACAACAAACTCTGTAATTGTAGTCTCACACTATTATTCTTTAGTTTGTAACAGTGGTGCATGCACACACCTGTCTGTGCCTCATTTCAAATCACTTGAGCTCCCATATGAGAGAGAAAAACTGACCTTGACAGCCCAGCACAAAAGATAAAGTAACGAGAATAGCTGACTTTAATGAAACTGTAAGAAAAGAAAAGCCCCCCCTTTCTTGAAGGATGGGCTGCCAGCATGAAACCTGAGCAAACAAAGAAAGCACAAGTGCCAACCTGTTAATTATTCATGCCTGCTGTGTAGTAATTGGCTACTCTGGCCAAGTATAACTTTGAAAGAACTTCGGCCCAAAGCGGAGAACTCTCCACACACACACCCAGGAGACGCAGTTTGTAAAGTGGCCTCTTACAAACATCTCCCCGCCTCCGATCTTTATCTCGGCGTAACCCCGTCCTTCCCGGCACGATTATCTCCCTCGTTATCTTTCTTATCAAGAGCTCTCCATAATCTGCAGACTGCAACGGCTTGTGTGAATTGCTCGGAATCAACTCTCTTAGCCACCCTGTAAATGCTGGGTAACATGATATCTGCATGTTGTAACTGAATAAATCAACTCCTCTGCCTACACTGCATCACATCAGTAGCGTAAGTAAAATAAACTTTCTGTGTAACCATCATGCTTTAAATCATCTGACTCCTGCTTGCCGTTAACCTCCACCTGTCCGGTCATAAATCCCTCCTCATGCCAAGCTGGTCGTGCCGACCCAGGCTCGCAGGTCAAGGGTGCACCGGTCATCAGCGCACGACAGTAGACTAAATAAATCAGAGATGCATAAGTTTTAACAAGCAGTAGCTTCTTTTACCAGATACCATGAAGAGACTATAGGGTATTTTTTCCTGCAGTTTCACATTCAAGTTGATTTTTAAGGTGTCTTTGTTTAAGGATGGCTACTCTGAAGTCAGTGATGTCCAGAAAGATAAAAACATTCTCCATGGGCTTTTGTGTGTTACTAGAATTGATACTGAAGTGATGTCCATTTATTCTTTTATTTAGGGATAGCCCATCTGGCCAATGTAGACAGACAAGGGGCATTCTAAGCAGGTGATGGCATACATGCTGTTGGTGGAGGAGCAGGTAAATGGACATCAGATGTTATAACTCATGTTGTTTGGACTAGCATGATGTCTGCATTTGCCCAGCAGCAAAGCTGGCATCTGGACTTATGGCAAGGCCTGATGCCATAGTGATTATTAGAGTTAAACACACTTGCTATACTGGAAGTAATGAGTTGTGCCTACTGTCTCTTTTAATTCACCATGATGACACATTTGTAGTCCTGATTCTGAAAACCATGCTAACCAGACCAGGCTAGAGAGGGTACTAATGACCACATCAACCTTCACTAACTTCAGTAAACTGTTAACTGTCACCTAGCATGTGAAATGTGGGTCCCAGTTCTCATGCCCACCCTCCAGTTTGATTTTTCATCGCCAATTTACTTCTTTTTTTTTTCTGTCCCTTTCTTTGTGCCTTTTCTTTAGTAATAGAAACTTGTTTAGTATAGACTGCACGATTTGTACTGCTGCTCTTAGTTGATGGCTAATGAGGTATCTAAAAGCAATTCCCTGAAAAGTTCAATACCAATATACATTTGCCAGATCTCGAAGGGTCTGATAAGATTATGTTCTTTCCTGCATCTCCTCAAGTAAGTCACAGAAAGAAGATGCATCTACTATTTCTGATATACCTTTTCCTCCCATTCTGTAAGCTTCTGTATCTTGTTCTGCCTTCAAGAAAACAGGATCCAGTAACAAGACCTCCAACCCATCTCAAGTACATTCTCCTCTTTCCCCCACAAAAATACTGTTGTTACTAGGCATCATATCATCTAAAACACAGTCAAATAGCTTGTTTCCCCTTAGAAAACCACTTTACAGAAAAAAGAGAGAAAATAACTGATATTGTATAAGTGAAATGCGTTACATTTCAAACACTTTAACTGTTTTTTCTTGTTTTTCTGCATCTTTATTCATGACTCTTAATGGTTAACATTAAAATGGGAGTTCAGGACAAAACCATTTAACATGGCAAGCATGAAAAAGGTCTTTATTAACTTCTTATCTCTTGTTGAAACTGATCTGGGATTTATACTGTGCAATTACAAAGAATGTACTGCCAATTAGATAAAAAATATTCACTTATTTGGCTAAAAGATATGCTGAAGGAGGAAAAACAGGGACCAATTTTATGTATGAAGATACAGCTATTGCAAGAACACATGCTCACGTACCCAGACAGGTCTGGATAAGAAGGAGTGTCTGATGCCTGAATTAGCAACATGTCCCCCCTCAGAAGCAGTTGTGAGGTCAGTCTCCTTCTCAATGCAGTAGGGCTCCATCTTCTAATTCATAGGTGGCTAACCTAAAGCACACATGCCATAAGGGGCATAAGAAGACTCTGCATGTGGCATGTGACAGACTAAGGAGGAGGCAGGCAGTCCAGAGGAAGATAGGGCTGTGTGAAATAACACTGTTTCATTTTGACTTGCATTTCGCTGTTTTGAAGAGACAGTGTTTTGTTTCAAGTTTTGTTTAATTTCAAAAGCATTATTCCATTTAGTTTTGTTGAAACTGTTTCACTGTTTCGACGCTGTTTTGACGTTTCACCCATAAGCTATAATGGGGAAGCACAAAACTGCCTATAACTTTGTCACTTTTTGGCAGATTTGAGTAAAAAGAGCAGGAATGGTAGCCCCTTCTGAGGGCATGAATTCTGCCAGCTTTCAAGGAGATAGGTACAGGGGTGGGCTTTCTGGGAAACTGCACCTCAAGCTGCTGACAAGGAAGACTCATGACATGTGACCTTGTATGTGCTATGGCATACTCTCGCTGGCGCTGGGGCCTCTACACAACACAGCAGCATGCCCCAATGAGGTCTCCTCCTCCCCTACAGCCTCAGTTCAGTCCACCACTTTAAATGACAACAGGTAATAGCTTAGTAAGCAACCCAATAGCACCAGCAGCATCTCAGGCAGCCAAACAGTCACAGTCAATTTCAGAGCAGTCCTTCCCCCCTCATACCTGTTCCTCTCCTTACTTTCTGTTTCCCTGCAGGCAAGCCCACCTCTGAAATTTTCAAAATGTTTTAACTGCCATTGTTTCATTTCAAGCCTGTTTTGAAGTCCTTTGTTTCATTTTGATTTCACTGTTCTGAGCTCAAAACAAATCTAAACAGTATCAAAACAAAACAGCAAACAAAATTTCACACAGCCCTGGAAGATAGGGCAGGAAGCATAAAGCAAAGCAGCAACTCAGGCATGGAGCAGAAAACAGAGCAGCAGATTGGATAGGAGATGAGGATCAGAGTGGCACTTGTGAAGGCTCAAGAATTTCTGGGGTCTGCTAAAAAGGTTGGCCCTACTATTCTAATTTACCTTTGCCTCTGATTCCACATTAGGCCAAGGTATTTCTGAATAAGATAACCATACTGTTTTAGATAACAAGGACATTCTTTATAACTCTAGCTCTTCAAATTTATATTTCTACAAATGATTCATTGCACAATGTGTAGATCTGTTCCCATGTTGCATTCTCATCTTGGAATGAACTTCTTTGTCTTAAAATATGGCTCCTGGTATTATTGTGATCTATTTTCTACTTATAAAAAGCCTAAATTATCTTACATAAACATCTTATTAAAAACACTGCTTGATTTTGCCTGTCATTTCTAGAAGTTGGTTGCATGCTACTTGAATGCTTCTATTTACATATTTTAAAGCACTGGAAATGTCCTTAAGGTGATATTAAAATTAAACTTTTTCTTTTTTAAAAAAATGGTTTTTCATTATTTTCTATTTCCAAAAGCAACAACAGTACAAGGAGCTCTATAAACAAACAATAATGTGCAAAATTTATCTCAAATGCAAGCTCACTGAGGTCAGTTATCTCTGAGATAACTTTAGTCTAATATTTGCCACTATAAGAAGAGCTGAGTATTATTAATTATATGTATTACTATTGTGCCTGGAGATTCCAAATGAGAGAAGAACCCTGTTCTAAAGAGTTTATATACTACAGAAGCCAGATAAAGGGTGGTAAGAGAAACAGAGGTACATAAAGATGCAATGACACATCCGAAATTACACATTTGTCAGAAATAAGAGTATAGTCTACGTTTCCCAAGTCCCTGTTCAGAATTGTATCTGTTAGACAAAGCTGACTTTCAAGTTTATCATATAAGGTCAGTCCAAAGGTCTTGAATTTTCCTATATTTTACATACTATTTCATATTCCAGTTCTCAGAGATTTTGCCACATGATGCATTCCCCCACTGTTCATTTATTGGTGGCCCTCTGGGCTTTCTGCTTTTGGGAAATGCAAAGTTTGTCATAGGAAAATAATACATGAAGCAATTTTGTCATGTTAGTACACTAGTTATCTAAATTACCTGGCACACTGCCTACCAAACAGTGATATCATATTTTGTTCTGTCCTCCATTCCCTAACAAATGTCACATCTGTCATCATCATCTGGTACCAGTGACAAATCTTGGCTTCATTTTCATCAGAATTTTAAAAAGAATCTGGATCTGGAAAGAAAGGAAGATGAAGCACTGATCTTTGTTCTCCACATTAATCAAAATTTCTTTGTAATTACTAGAAATTTGCTCACTACCATCCCCTTTCCTGGTTACAGTCAGAGTAGTTTGACAGCTTGGAGGCTTCTGCTGGATTTTATTTAACCATTTTGAGTCCTGTGCACCGCAAGAATTGAGTTTAAGAAAAGATGTGGGGCTGAGCAGGGATCCTTTTGAAGTATGGATTTTCCAAGTCTCAGTTCTTTTCTGAGGTAAACCCATATAGCTCCATTCAAGGAAGGTAATGCATTTTTTGAAGCAAAAGAATCTTCTGACATAACCAGAATTTAAAACCATTCTTCCTTGAGGGACTAGAGTCATCTCTCTGTGGTGGTGGTGGTAAATATCTTCTTCTCCATGTGTGTCAGATCATGTATGCATATATATGTATTAGATTCCTTACATCTAAAAGGAGGCCATGGTAACAGAGCAGATAAGGGGTTTTGTGACAAATCCAGAAGTGTGAGAAGTGTGAGTAAGAGGCTTACTCTAGACTTGTGCCAAAGGCTACACTTAACTATGAAAGAGTGCTTGGCCCTTTGTATGGAAGAGTTCAAGGCAGCCAAACATGAAGGTAACGACATAATTCCATTGTGTGCTGCTGGCTACAGAAACCAGTGTGTCATAACATGCTAGTCATTGGACCTTGGCAGGTGCAGTAGTGAATCTGTCCCAATAATACTGCACAAGCTTAACAAAGGTGAGATTTTGTTCCCAATTCCTTTTCTGAAGGTCTGTTCTTTGTTCTAGCCTGAGCTTTTATTTCCATGGAGAATGTTTTGAATGTATCTGTTTGTGAATGACTTTCACAGGGTACATGGTAAAGGTTAGCCAATTTAGAAAAGATCTGCATATTCAGTTTTCCAATGAATATAAACATTTTTGATACTTTGTGAGACATGCTTTTAGATGAGTCAGGAGGGAGCATTCTCATGCTATGGAGTCATGCCCATAAATAGGTTATTCGATTCCGATGTTTTACCTAGACTGGGTGTGGCTGGCTGCACTAAAGCAATTGAGAAACTATTTGGAACAGATTGGTGAAACAGAAATTTCAGTGAAAACCATTTTCTCATCATTTGTTTGTTACCATATCTATCATTTGTAATCACAGCCATATCAATATTGTGGACTTGTGGTCTTGATTTTTCCCTCCCCTTAAAGCTGAGTAGTTCCATATAGAAAAGGCCTCCTGATCTTATTTTTATCTGACATTATAGAGGAGTCTGCTATGTCCTTTCTTTGAGGAAGTAATTGCTCATTTCAATTTGAAAGAAAGTTTATCCATTCTACTTTGGAATAGTTTATCCTTGCTTAATATTTTATCCATCCTGCACACTTTACTGTTCAGATAGGTTCTTCTGTTTTGTGGTCTGTGTGGCTGAGAACCATACACAATGCCTCATAAGAAGTAGGTTCAATCAAAAGGCTGATTTCCCATAAGACTGTGTATTGACTACATAAAAGGTCATTGCTGAAATTGTCTATGGATCAAAGGTATACTCAATGGAGAAGGATAGAATGCTAGTACTATTCATTAATAGTCAATGATTCACTACAGGAACATAGGACAGCTAAGACTTAGCACAATGGAACCTTTGAAGAAAACTTGATACAATTGATTTCAGAAGAAAGCCTGTTTGGCCATCTGAGGTCGTATGATCACAAGTAGCAATTTAAATGGTGCAAAGGAAATGGAACTGGATTGAGACTCAAGCCCACCATCTCACCAGAATCCCTGATATTATTGGTTAGTTTAATCAGTTAATTACTTATAAACTTGGGTTCATATAAAACCACATTTAACAGATATATAAAAGACAATATCTATTGGACAATATTTTAATCATGGATATAAGAATAATATCAATTTGTCCACTTTAATACATGAGTAATAGTGCTAACAACAATACACAAATAAATAAATAAAGCCACACTTTAAAGAAAATCTGCAATCATGACTACAGTGACCTCTCTGTATAGATTATAGATTTATATAGTTGTAACTGGAATACTAGCCCAGCCTTCAATTACAAGCACATAGGGTTTGATTCTCATTTCACATAGGGTTTGATTACTCATTTTAATGCAATGTCTCCATGTTCACCAGTGGATTTACACAAACGTAAAGCAAGGTGAGTGAGAAGATAATCAGTCACCCACAGGATTCTGCTACACCCACTGATATTTTAATGGCTGTTAGAATACAGTGTGCTTAGGAAACGAATATCCACCAATCTCATACAAAACTGTGTAGCCAACTGTTACAAGTCTGGGGCCAAATGGCAGGCTGGCACCCTCCTCTGGTTCCTGTCCCCTGAGTGCTTCCTCCCACTCTCCTGCCACCCTTTGCTGTTCTTTTAGACAATGGGTGGGAGGTTTTCCAAAACTCAGGGACATCTACCAACAGATTCACTTTTCCTATGGTGCCTTATGGGCTGAATTTGGGGCCTCTGACCTCCCCTCCCCTACAGCTGTGCCCTTACCTCACAGTCTTTATCACTGCAGTGCTACTTCCTGTCGCGATGAACCCGGCAGAGCTGGCAAGCCAAGCTCGGGGTCGCGGTCACGGTGGATTGGCCAGGTGGTGGCTATTGGCATGGACAGGCGGGATTAGCAGCTTTGGAGTCTGAGAAGTACCCAGGCGTAGTGATTTAATAAAGATGGTTTATTTTACTCACGCTTTGAAGCGGAGGCACACAGTTGCTTCTTCAGTTACAGTGATAACGTACAGACAACAAAGGGGTCTGTTGGCCCATGAGGTTCAGTCCGAAGACCTAGTCCCAGGGCTGGTCAACAGCTCATAAATGGGTATAACATAAAACAAACTGTAACGTGTAGATAGTGAGTCGCGTGACGCCAGTCCACAGCAATGGACAATCAGGTGGTCGAATACGAAAAGCCAGGGTCAGTAGCCAGGAGGTGATGCAGCGAAGACGTCAGTTGGAGGGATAAGCAGAGTCGTAGTTAGTGAGGGAAGCCCAGGTCGATGATCCAGAGCCAGGTTAAACAAAGTCCAAAGGGTGATCCGAAATCGTAAGCCGTTAAGTCAGTTCAAAAGGTAAATCAGGAGCCAGATAAACGTAGTCAAAAACCGCAATGGTAACGAGTGATACAAAATACTAAGCGAAGGAGGCGAAGGAGGAGATTAATAGGCCCTAAAGCCTGACTCAGAGAGCAGTCCCTGCAGCAGCAGCCTCTGTCTCTAGTCCACGCGATCTCCACACACACCACACCGAGGGAGGGGCTCACAGAACTTTTATATCAATTTGGTAGCCAATCAACGTGCTCTCCGCAGAGAAATTTCTAGTCCGATTACCTCATGTCAGGTTCTGACTGAGCATACTCTCAGTCAGGAGCTGACCCAAGCTGAGCATGCGTCTGTGGGGAAAGTAGGTCAGCAATGATTGACAGCTCCGCAGGTCGCCCAGGGGGCAAGGACTGGGTGAGCCTTGGAAATTTCCACTCACAGCTTCAAACTGCGCATGTCAGTTTAACCTCTTCTGTGCTGGCAGCACATACTCAAAAAATTTCCATGACACTTCCCTGCTCCTGAAAGTACTCTCCATCCTCTAAGTAACTGTGAGTGCCTCGGCCCTCTTGGCCTGGGCTTCTTTTACTTGGCAGATCCTTTTTACCACAGGCCCACACAGCAGTTTTCTACTTGTTCCTAACACCCCTGCCCCCTGTTCAAAGTCCAGTGTGCCTTTCTGGCTCCCCACGTGGCATCTTCCTCACCATCTTCTGCCACACCCTTACCTCTTGTACTGCTATACAAAAAAAAGAAAGAATGCAAGCTGCTGCTTTGCAACTCAGACCCATCCCTCTTACTAGGGTAATAACTCTCTGTGAGCTGACAGCAGGATGCTTTAAGTCCCATTTTCTCCCCTTCTGGAGAAGTTTACTGTCTTTCCTAGGCTTCCTCCACATAGCTCCTGGAGTTCTGGCTTTCACCTACATCCGTCTGAGCTGTTGCCTTTCTGGGTCCCTCTTTCTCTTTGTCTAGGCAGATGTACTTCTAGCTCTTCCATCCTCCCCTCACTCCAGAAGTTCCCTCTTTTTACCTATCTCTGGATTGTCTCTGGTGACTCATCCACCTCTGCTGTCAGTCCTCAGAGTTAATGAATCACTGGACTCTGCCTCCTGCCAGCTGTGTTCACAGCTTATAGCCCTCATCTCTGTCTGAGTCTCACTCCCATGAAGAGTGAGAAAGAGAAAATGGATGGGAAAGAGAAAACTGAAGCACTTCAGCACTATTTTCCTTTTCCCATAGCAGGGCATTCAAAGCCATTGTTACGTACTTCCTCTTCTTTCAAACTGTTATGATTTAGTTAGGGTCCGTTTTGGTCTGTACTTCCCCTGCTTGTTGTCTGAGCTATGAACACCCTCCAGCTAAAATGTGTCTTTTGGTAATTATTATCCTCCTATCCTTCACTGGGGCCAGGCAGGAGATCTCCATTACCTGATCTTGTTTTTTCCCTGTGACCGCCTGGCCTCAAACATCTGGATGGCCAGTGATGTTCACCCTACCATCTCCTGCAGACTGTTGAGTAGATGTTTACTCCTGGAGTGGTCTCCCCCAATCTCACCTGCCATGACTTTAACTGTTCTATCATTGGAGGGATCCAACCACTTGGGGTCCCTCGGCAGTGTGTGGTCCATCTGGTGGTCATCTGTGGGGCTCCACCTCCCCTACACCCCGACCTCACACCAAGCCTCAGCAGATCACTTTGGTTTTCTGGCCATAATCCTGACACTGTTGTGCCCCCCGGTTATCGGTCTGGATAACCCTCTCTTGTCTAGAGTATTAGCTCTCAAAGGGTGACCCACTTGAAGAGTCCTGGATTGCCTGTGGTGTTTAACTTGGGTCACAGGGCTGACTCCCCTTCCCCCAGTGAAAAAAGCTTGACCCGGGTCCCAAGCAAAGATAGGGCTCAAAAAGCTCTGCGACCATCATCCCACCTGCATCACCTGGCCCTATTCCTCAACCCCTCCAAAAGGGGGAAAAACAAATACCAACCGAAAAAACCCTGACTATTGTTTCAAGGGACCTGCGTGGTCCCCTTCTGCCAGGGTACCAGTACCTGATTCTCTAAGAGTCTGTCAGGGGCTAAAATCTACATGTGACCGGGGTAGCTGGTGGTCTTTCACCCAGGTCATCTCCCCCTTTACCCAACCTTCTATGGATTATAGCCCCGCTCCTTGTTTCTCCTAATATTAGTGTCTCCCTTTGGGTGCCTTGCAGCACACCTCCGGGGACACCTGGTCACTTCTCACACTCAGGGTCAGCACCCCATCTCTCATGACCTCTCTGTGCCACCCTTCATGCTGTCCTTGCCCGGTGTCTTCCAGGGAGCGTCTCTTCTGCCTCTCCAGTGTCCTTGGTGATCCCACGTGTTATGGTGTTGAGAGCCACGTCTGGCTCTCCAGTCCTTCCATTGCTGGTGCTGGTGTCAGGCTCTGCATTCCCTCTGCTGCTGTCATCTGTGTCAGGAGCAGCTTCTAGCTCCTTGCTCCCTCTGCCACTGTTGCTAGAGTAAGGAGCCACTTCTGGCTCCCTGCTCCCTGTGCTGCTGTTGCCAGCATAAGGAGCAGCCTCCACAAGCTTTTTTCCCTGAAGGGACTTCCGGTGCCTTCACTGGCTCTGATCTCCCCTCCTCTCCACCTTCACCGGTGGTTTGTTTTATTCCCGCTGGCCGGTGATTGCTGATGACATCACTGGCTGGTCTCAGCTGTATAAAAGTGTGGCTGACATCCGTGTTGGTTTCTTCTCTTGTTTCAGCTGCATCACAGGTCCTGCTGCAGGTAAGTACTTTCCTTGTTTATTTTTCATTTTCT
The DNA here is from genome assembly GCF_052110815.1 of Crocodylus siamensis. Classification (NCBI taxonomy): domain Eukaryota; kingdom Metazoa; phylum Chordata; order Crocodylia; family Crocodylidae; genus Crocodylus; species Crocodylus siamensis. The sequence goes on along the minus strand of NC_143395.1, from coordinate 44,841,103 downwards.
TTTCCTCAGGGGGGTCCTCATCCCTGGCAGTCTCCATGTGTAATTTGGGGTTCTTTCTCCCATTCTCCTCCGGGACATTCCCCAACAAAGATGGCATGTTCTCTTGACCCTCTCCTTCTATCTTAGACTGTTGGGAAGAGAAGTCTGCACTGGCATTTTCTCTCCCAAGACTATACTCTATAGAAACAATAAGGTTGTAGGCTCAGTGCCCCCCTCAAATTATATTTTTGATGACTGTAACCATCATAGTGGAGCGTGGTCTGTAACCAAAAGGAATTTGCTGCTTAATAAATTATATTGGAATATTGCCACATCCCACTTGGTGGCCAAGCACATCTTCTCAATGGTCGTATATGCCAGCTCTGGCAGGCATAACTTCTGACTTACATAGCTAATAGGTACCTCCACTCGCCTTCTTTTCTGAGACAGCATTGCAGCTACCATTATGTTTGAGGTGTTTATCTATACTACAAATGGCTGGTCGAAGTTAGGGGTGTTTTAATACTGGGTAGCAGCACGGGGCTTCCAAAGCCTTCTGGAATGCATGTTGTGTCTCTTGGGACTACTGTTCTCTCTGTGGTGTGCATCTTAGACAAAGATGTGGTTATTTCCAAGAACTGGGGAATGAATTTTCAACAATAGCTTGCTAGCCTCAGAAATGTTCAGTCCTGTTTCTTCATTGCAGGCCATGGATATGTCTTTAGGGTCTCCATTTTATTCCCTAGTGGATGTATATGCCCCTTACTTACCTGAAGCCCCAGGTACTGAGTTTCCTCTTTCCTCAGCATGCACTTCACCACCAATCCAGCTCTCCTCAGCTCCTGCAACATGGCCCTGAGCATTCACATGTGATGCTCCCACTAGGTCGAAAAGACAATCACATCATTACATCATCAGCAGTGTAAACCTGATGTGTAATCAATAACTGATTTTCAGGGATCCTGGTTTTCTCTGATTTAAAAATATACCGATTTTCATCTTAAAAAAAAGTAACCCCAAATCCACATTTTTCCATGTTTAAAATGAAACACCACTATATAAAAATATAAATATAGTGGTGTTTCATTTTAATCATGGAAAATGTGGATTTGGAATTACTTTTTTAAGATGAAATGTGGGGATTTTTTAGTCAGAGAAAACCAGGATCCCTCTTTATCAGTCTTTGAAAAATAGCCATGACCCTGTTGCTGGCACAAGGTGCCCGAGGGAGGCAACAATTGGGTTCGTTGCCTGGTGTGCGTCGCGCCAAATACGGGGGGGGGGGGGGGGAAGAAGTAGACAGAGTTTATTTGAGCTCAAGTAAAAGGCTCAGGGAGACTGTATTGTCTCAAATCCTGCGCACTTAGCTCTGCAACAGAGTACTTTTATACTTTGGTCAGTTCTCCACTAGTTGGCCCCCCTCTTCCTCCCCTTTCCCTCCTCCCTTCTCTCTCTGAGCAGTGCCTTTGCATTCCACAGATAACAGTTTTAGCTCGCCTGTTTTCCAGAAGGACAGGAGATTACAGGCGCCAGAGAAAGGGTTACAAAGGGTGGGCAAGGGGAGGTCCTGTCTCATCTGAGCCCTGAGCAGAAGGACTTCATTGACACTCGTGGTCTTCCATCCCTCTGAGTTACCTAGGGTTATGCCCAGTGACACCAACAACCCCATGTATCCTGAAGGGCATCCTCTTAAATTCAAATAATTCATGAGACATGCTAAATGCTGTTTTTTTTCTTGGTCCTCCATAGCCAGTGGGATTTTCCAATAACCCTTTGTCATATCCACAGTGTATATATACCTGAATTACCCTTTCTTCTCCACCATTTTGTCAATTGGTGGCACAGAGAACCAAAATCATTCCTGAAATTGCAACATAACCTGAGGTTCTCATCTACCTTTGGCACTCCTCCACTGGCTCCTAGATTCAGTTATCACCCCCTTTTCTATCATCTGTCTGGTCTTCATCCTAACAAACTTGTTCAGCTTTTGTGGTTTTTGACTACATGTTTCTCTCACTACAACCCTGGGTGGTGTATGTACCCAGTGTTTTCCTGGGAAATTCCAGGTTCCTCTCAGAACACATCCTTAAACTCTTCTACCAGCTGCCTCATTTGATCTTTCTGGGCCTCTCTTAGCTGTGCTGCCACCTACTTGCCCCCTTCTTTGGGGGTCTTAGCTCTAGTCTTGGCATGGTGCTACTTAGAGGCCCTCCTGCTCTCACCAAGTCTTTAGCAATGTCACATGATAAACTTGTCTTTGTTTCTTTCTATCAGGTTGAAGGTTCTCATAGTCCGTGGGGTCCACTTGCCAGCTTACCTCATAAGGCTATTATGACTTCAAATTTCTGCTTGCATGCTTTCAGATAAAAAGGTCTGTTTTTTGACAGTTTACAAAAGGCCCAAGAATATCACATGCCATCTTCTGAGTTACCTCCAGCCTTTTCCTTAGCTGTATTACCTATTCCATTGGGGTTTTTGCTTGAGTTACCTGACCATCCCATCCTTTTCTCACCACATCCAAGAGTTCTTGTGGTTGCTTCTCATAAAGCAGCTCAAAGGGTGAAAACCCCAAGGATGCCTGGAGTGCTTTGAGTGAACATTAAAGGAGGTATTCATTGGCTCCATTTCTGTGGCTCATCTGTTATGAACTCTTTCCGCATTCCCTTCAAAGTACAGTTGAACCACTCAACCTATCTGTTGGTCTGTGGGTGATAGACCAGTATTTATAACTGCTTTATCCTCAACATTTCATACAGGTCCTTCAACAGATTGGGCATGACATTAGTCCCTTGATCTTTTAGGATGTCTTTCAGGAGCCCTACCCAAGTGAAGATTTTCAGGAGTTCTTCATCATCCATTTCCAGTATTGACACTCAGAGTTAATGAATCACCAGACTCTCCCTCCTCTTGCCTTTGTTCCCAGCTTATAGCCCTTATCTCTGCCTTGGGGGTGGGGGAGGGGAAAAAGAGAAAACTGAAGTCCCTCAGCAGTATTTTCCCTTTTCCCATAACACAGTGTTCAAAGCCCCTGTTATACCAGCATATCCCTTGACTATAAAATAAATTATACCTGGTATGGTTTCAAGGTTAGTAGAACAAACCATTCCAACAAAATATATTTAATACAAAATATAAAATAAATCTATTGTTTCCTTTTATTTTGGATAATTTTATGCAATTGTAATGTCATTTTGGCAATTACAGAATTAAAAGACCCTGCATGTAATTATGCCCATTCTGTATGTCATAAGCTAATAAAAAACAGCACTGACAGAAATGGTTAGCATTAGCAGAAGATAGTTTTGAACAATTCAGTGCTTAAAAATTATAAATCCCTAAATTGATATTCTAATTGTGGCTAGAAAAGTGCTCAGTCCATTTAAACCAAGAAACATCAAGCCTAACAAGACCCATCTAAAAAACCTAACACCCATTTAAGAAATTATGTACTTGAATATATGCATTGGATCGCAACAGTAGTGATGAAATATAACAAAGGAATAAGCAGCGTAGTATAGCTTGCACATTAAACCCAAGGGTTACCATACAGATACCATCTTTCCCACACTTTCTTAGAGAAAGGAGATCTCCATGAGAATCTTAAAATAGGTGTTCTGATGCTGCGCTACTTAAATGATAACACTGACCTTTGGAAAATGATGCAGAACTTACTAGGCTAGGGACAGACATTCAAAAGGCCTGAGCCTGAATTGATTCAGTCTTTGCAGGTTAGTCTAACCTGCAAAGAGTGAAACAATTTGCAAGTGGATAGACATTCAGCACATGACTGCAGTGGCTGAAGCCACAAGCCCTGGGGTACTAGAGCAACCTTCTCTTCCATAGAAAAACTGAGCTGAGGAGTGTGGGGCATGGCCAGGCCCCAGCAGGCCTTCCCCTGTAGCTCCCTGACAGCCAAGATTCCCGGCACACAGATGCCCAGAGGGGAACTCGTCCCCAACCTCCCTCTCCCCCACTGCCACTGGGCTGGGAGAAGGGCCCTGTTTGGTGGGGGGGTTTCTCTCTCTCCTCTCTGTCCTGTGATGTGGTGGTATGGGGGCCTCTGTGAGGTTGCCTGTCACCAGAGGGGAACTCTTCCCCCCTACTTCTCCCCCATCACTGTGGAGTGGGGAGGTGGGGCTCTATGGGATGCTGCCCAGCCCCAGAGGGAGACTTCCCCCACTTCTCCATTCCCCAGGGCAGGAGGGGGCTCTGTTCCATGCTGGGGGGAACTTTTCCCCCTCCTCCTCTTCTCCACAGAGGGGCAATGGGGGTGTGGATCTCAGCTGGGCAGGGTGTATGTGTGTGGGGTGTGAGGGAGGGTGGGGGGGGTGTAGGGGTCCTCACACACTCCCCACACAGTGTGCAGCTCCTCCTTCCTGGAAGCAGCAACAGGCAGGGAGGCCAGGGCTCTTGTGTCTGGCTCAGGCGTGGCTCTAGCCAGTGCTGCATGGGGAGTGGAAGCAGAGCCTGCCTTATCCCTATGACTCTGCTCCCTGAGCCTGCAGTTCCAGCCCTCTCAGTGAGGAAAGACTTGCACTGGAACCAGTTGCTTTCCCCACTCCCTGCCATGTAGGTCCCCCCACTCTGCTAGTAGTGGAGGGAGCCCCGTTCCCTGCTTCCCCACAGAGTCCAGTGTGGGGTTTCCCCTATGTGAATGTCAAGCTGCAGGTGTACAGCACAGAGTCATGATAGAGGCAGCCAGCCCTGGACTGGGGATAAGGAGCACAGCCCTGTGTAGCCTGCCTGGCCACTTCTATTCCTGGGGCTCCATGCTGAGCACCTGCAGCTCTGCACTCACAGCAGGAAGCCCCCTACTCTGCACTGGACTCTGTGGGGAAGTAGAGGGCAGGACTCCTGGCAGAGTGTGGGGCCCTGAAGGCTCAGAGAGCAGAGCCATGGGGATAAGGCAGTCTCCACTATGTCCCCCTGTGCAGTGCTGGCTGGAGCCACACCTGCACCAGGCACAAGTGCCCTGACCTCCTCATCTGCTAATGCTGCCAGGCATTGAGAACTGCATGCCATCAGGGAATTTTGTGGGGGTCCCTACACCCTACACCCTACCTCACACCCCACACACCTACATCCTACCCAGCTGAGATCCATGCTCCTCCTGCCCCTCTGGGGAGAGGAGAAGGAGGTGAAAAAGTTCCACCCAGCATGGAACAGAGCCTCCCCCTGCTTCCCCCGTTAGCTCTGTGGCCAGGCAGCATTGCATGGAGCTCCCCACCTCCTAGCCCTGCAGTGGAGGTGGGAAAGGGAAGCAGGAGGAGGAGTCCCCATCCAGCACCTCACAGAGTTCCCCTCAACACCTGGGAGGAGGAGGGGTAAGACTCCCACCCAGCATGGAACAGTATCCCAGCCTCACCCTGCGGGACAATCAACTCAACATGGCCCCATTAAGGTGAAGGGAGCAGGGAAAAGGGTTAATTCCTCCCTCCATACCTTCCCTCCAGCTGGGATCTACCAGTTCCAGGGATCACCATTACAGCCCCCTCCTCTCAGCTCCCCAGAAGACAGGCTGAACCGGGATATGGTAGGGGAGAGTCATAGATTCATAGACATTAGGGGCTGGAAGGGACCTCCCAAAATCATTGAGTCCAATACCACTGCTTTAGGCAGGAAGCCTACTGGGGTCAAATGATCCCAGCAAGAAAAACATCCAGACACCTTTTGAAAGAGTCCAGAGTAGGTGCTTGCACCACCTCTGGAGGGAGTCTGTTCCAGACCCTGGACACGCAGACTGTAAAGAAGTTTTTTCTTATGTCCAATCTTAACCGGCCTTCCAGAAGTTTCATAGATTCATAGATTCATAGATGTAGGGTTGGAAGGGATCTTGCAGAACTTCTAATCTGACCCCCTGCCCTGGGCAGGAGAGAAAATGGGGCTGAAATGACCTCAACTAGGTAATCATCAAACTTCCTCTTAAAGACCCCCAAGGTAGGAGCCAGCACTACTTCCCTTGGAAGTTGGTTCCAGATCCTAGCCGCCCTGACCGTGAAGTAGTGCATTCTAATGTCTAGTCTGAACTTATGGCCGTTATTTTTTGTTACTCTGGAAGAACGTGGGGAGTTCTTGGGGGGAAAAGGTCTCTCCCATTCCCTGCTGGTCCCCCCTAGTAAGTTTATAGATGGCCACCAGGTCCCCTCTCAGCCTCCTTTTGTGAAGGCTGAACAGGTTAAGGTCCCATAGCTTCTCCTGATAGGGTCTTCCCTGCTGGCCCTGGATCATGTGAGTGGCCCTCCTTTGGACTCTCTCAATGCTGTCCATATCTCTCCTGAAGTGCGGCACCCAGAACTGGATGCAGTACTCCAATTGTGGCCTGACCAAAGTTGCATAGAGGGGGAGGATCACCTTCTTGGCCCTGCTTGTGTTGCAAGCCATTTGTGACCATTAGACCTTGTTATCCCTTGGAGAGCCCTGGTGAACAACTTTTCTCCCAAGTCCTGATACACCCCCCTTACATACTTGTTGGCTGCCTACAAGTCCCCCCTGAGCTTTCTCTTCTCCAGGATGAAAAGTCTCAAGTCCCTCAGCCTCTCCTCATAAGGCTTGCCCTCTTGTCCTTTGATCATATTCTCTCCTTTGCACTCTCTAAAGCTTATCCATTTCCCTGCTGAAGTGGAGGGCCCAGAACTGGACACAGTGCTCCAACTGTGGCATCACTAAGGCTGAGTAAAGTGGGAGGATGATGTCCCTGGTTTTGCTTGAGATGCATCTTTGAATGCATGCCAGTGTTTGGTTTGCTTTGCTGGCCATGATATCGCATTGATGGCTCTTGTTCATCTAGTGGTCAATCAAGACCCTCAAGTATCTTCAGTTGTGCTAGTGAGCATAACACTGCTGAGCCTATTAGTATGATGCTGGTTCTTCCTCCCAAGGTGGATGACCTTGCAGTTCTCTACATTGAAGGCCATCAGGTTTTGGTCTGTGCCCCTTGTGAGTGTCTCCAAGTCAGCCTGTATCCCCAGCCTGTCTTCCAGTGTGACTGCCTTCCCACATAGTTTAGTGTCATCTGCGAACTTCACCAGTCTACATCTGATGCCTGAACCGAGATCATGAATGAAGATCTTGAAGAGTACTGGCCCAAGTACTGAGCTCTGAGGGACATCACTGGTTACCTTGCACCACATTGATTTGCTCCCATCAACTAGTACTCCTTGGGTCTGACCCTGGAACCAGTTTCCCAGCTATTGGTAAGATGGTCAAGGCCATAGCTCCTCAGCTTAACCATGAGAACATCATGACAGACTAAGTCAAAGGCTTTCTTGAAATCCAGATATATGACATCAACCTCGTCTTCCTTGTCCAGGGAATGTGTCACCTGGTCATAGAAGGAGACGAGGTTCCTCAGGCCAGACCTGCCAGTAAAAAAATCCATGTTGGCTGGCATTCAAAAGTTTGCCTTCCATTAGCCTGTTGCTGATGGATCCCTTGATGATTTTCTCCAGGACCTTTCCAGGGATGGACATCAAACTGATTGGCCTGTAATGCCCTGGATCTTCCTTCCTTCCTTTCTTGAAGATTGGGACCATATTGACTCTTTTCCAGTCTCCCAGAACCTCTCCCAAGTGCCACAGAGTTTCAGATATCTTCACCATAGGGTAAACTACCATGCCCACCAGCTCCTTCAAGACTCTGGGGTGCATTCCTTCCGGGCCACAGACTTATGGTTGTCTAGCCTCTTGAGTTGTTCCCTCACCTGATCTACATCATTTGTGGGCCCATCACCTGTTTGCTGGGTGTTTTGTGTCCTGTCTGACAGTATGACACCCTTGGGAGGGTGGAAAACTGACACAAAGTAATCATTTAGGAGATTGGCCATTTCTTGGGCATCAGATGTCAGCTGCCCGATTTCATCTTGCAGGAGTCCAATGTTGCTTTTGTGCTTTCTGTGGCTTCCCCTATATCTGAAGAAGGACTTTTTGTTGTCCTGGATTCCCATGGCAAGTCTGAGTTCAGTTTATGCCTGGCTTTTCTGGACTGCTCGCTACACGTGCAGGCTAGTGCTGAGTAGTCCTCCTTGGTCATGCTTCCCAATTTCCATCTGGTGTAGGCCTCTCTTTTAAGATTCAGGAGTTCCCTGTTTAGCCAAGGTGGCATCCCTGCCTGCTGACTGCATTTCTTGCGGGATGGGATGGGCTTCCCTTGTGCTTTGAGGACTGTATTCTTAAGGAATAACCATTCCTCATGGACTCCCCTTTCTAAGGGGGCATGGCCTCTTGGTGCCTGACTGACCAATCTTCTGAGTTTGTGAACATCAGCCTTCACAAAGTTGAGGATTTCCATTTTATTGAGGGATTTGCCCACCCTGCGTTGGACAGAGAAAGTGATTAGTTCATGATCGCTGTCACCAAGCTTTCCCTTGATCCTCAGATCGCTCACCAGATAATCCCCTTTGGCCAGAACCTGATCCAGCAGTGCATCTCCCCTAGTAGGCCTGTAGGCCTCTTGTGTTAGGTAGAGGACATGAATGCAAGCAAGAAAGCTATGCAACCAGTCAGATTTGTCCATGTGCTCTTCCCTCATGATGTCAGGGAGGTTGAAGTCCCCTATGACGATAATTCATTGGGAGCGTGTGGCCTCAGCCAGTTCCCTATTGAATTCACGGTCCAGTTCTTCTCCTTGGTGGGGAAGTCTATAATAGACTCCTATGAGTATATCTCCTTCCCCGTGCTCTCCCCATATTTTAAGAGGGGAAGGAGGGAAGAATGACCCCCCTCCCTGCCCTCTTTGCCTTAACAGGGCCATGCCAGCCAGTGTCTCCACCAGGGAAGTCCCTGCTCTGGCTAGAGAGCTTAGGGGTGTGGTCAGTCCTGTGGCTGGAACAGAGAGCCCTGCCCAGCCCAGCCCAGACAGCATGCCAGGATGCTGGTGGAGTCTGGTTTATCTTAAAGCAGCAAGGGGTCTGGGACAGACATTACATTAACTGGTTTGAGCCAAATCAGTTAAGTGTGATACTACATTCAACCAGGTTTATCTCAAATCAGTTTTGGCCATTTTGAAAATGGTTTATGTGCACTGAATGTTCTGTTATGGGTTTAAACCAGTTACTGATCACTTAAACCAGTTCATATGTGTAATGTCTGTCCCTAGTCCTAATGAAAAACATATGTTTAAGAGCTAAGCATCTATATATATAAAGGGCTTTGTCTGTCTGTGTTTATGTCTTAAGAGAAATTTCATTGCTAAACCTTAGCATCTGTTTAGTGACCGTGTCAGGATGATCCCAAGTTCCAAAATTGGGGGAAAAAAGTCAGGGGCCAGGGCTGTTTCTACTGGAAATATAGCTGCTAAATGTGTAGGAGAAAGGATTAGACTGATATAGGCCTCATTATAGTGGTCAGAAGAACAGGGTCAAATAGAAGGTAACAAGTTCAAGCTAATATTAATTACTGATATGGGTGCCACCCAACCTGAAATTCTTCAAAAGAATTTTTTTTTCAAATGTGCTTTTGCAATTTTGAAACTGAGTGCCTTTAATATGCTTCATGCTGATTTCCAAAAATATATCTAGAAATACTACCAATCTCTTGACTATGAAAGCCTTGGCTACTATATCCAAACTTTTCTCAAAGAAAAATTAAGGTCAATGAAGTAATTTTTGTTTCCTTTGCCCGGAAGTGACAATTCACATGGTAGTTTTGCACGTCTCCCTGGCAGAGGCATATAACATTTTATGTAGTGAAGTTAGCTTCTTATCTAAGACAGTATTTCAATTGCCTTTTCAGTTACAAAAGTAACTCTCTCTGTGAGAGACATATAACAAGATGTTGCTTTAAAAGCTAAGAATTTGGATCTATAGGCTTTTGGCTTTTGACATGCACATTTGCACAAAACTATTACTTTCACAGCCCTGGAAACTAAATTTTCCATCTACTCTGCAGGTATACTATAGGGAACCTATGTTGATTCTCAACACTGGCACAGGTGAACTTTCTTTTTAGAACTGATAGGAGTAATTCAGTTTCTAACCTTGTCACTGTTACCATTCATGTCTTTGGCAGGGTGGTGTCCTTGGATGCGTTTGAGGGCCAGTGGCTGCTAGCCAGTGTATTCTGCTCTGTGTCCTTGCTTGGACCTGTACTCCTGTCCCTATTTTTGCATTTGTTTTATCCCAGAATCAGTTGTTGTTTCCCCTGTAGCCTCCCTAATTAAGGTAGTTTCTTGGTGGACTTAGGCAGTATGCCATGGTATAACAAATAAGCTTTCTCTGCCACCCAAAAGTTCCTCCTGGCTTCACCCAGACTGTCTCCTGGGGTGCCACACTTTCTGGAGACTGTGTATCCAGGTGGACTTTTTTTGTCAAATAAGGGACAGATTGTGCAATTTACTGCTTATCTGTCTGGATAAGAAGTTTCTTCCCTCATTTTCAGGTTGGCAGGGTATGTGTATATGCTGTTCCCTTTAGATGGAAGAGCACTCTAACTCAGGCCTCTGAATCTTCAGGGCTGCATGGAACTAGAGGCCTACTTACTCAAGGCTTTGCAGTTGTCTTGTTACTTCAGTAGTATTAGGAACAGCTCTGTGCTTCCCCAGCATTTTTCCCTATTTCTTGACTTATGAAAAAAAAGGAGGGGAATTAAGTAATCCTATCAAACAATGATACAGAGTTGAATCCATCCTACAAGTGTCAAGCCATTTTGGTAACTTTAAAACCTTCATTTCTGTGGAACATTTCTTATACAAGTAGAGTAAAATTAAGCCCCTTAAATTAGAGGCAAGATCAAAAGCTAACAAATAAATTGATATTCCACTGCCTGGATCATGTACAAACTTACTTAGTTTAGATTTGTGAAATCAAAAGACATGCACAGTTCTACTGCTGCACACAGTATATATTACAGTGACTAATACTGACAGACATCTACAAAGCATTGTTTTTTCCTTTTATTTGCAATCCAAGCAAAGTAGGCCAAGTCCTAGTTGAGGATTCCTAGTTCCAGTTTTTGAAGGAGTTCAACCAATAGCTAAACAGGAACAATTTATTTATTAACATATAGGTGGAGCTCTTTCTTTCTCTGTCTTTCCTCTAATGTTTGACAAGGAGAATGTAACATTTTTGCATATCAAGAAATGGAAAACTAAGAGGAAAGTACAAAAGGATATACCTGTGCTTGCTGAAAGAACAAAATAAAGTTGGGTCAGCTGTTTATAAAATGGCTACCTAAGGACTGTCCCTGCTTGTCTCTGACAAATTTAAAGGGACTGTATGCAAATAAGTATACTGGGGAATAGTTCCTTAAAAGGGTCATGTACTGGTGAAAATTAATAGGGACCAAGGACCAAATCAACAAAAGGACTTGAATAGCATAGTTCTCCTCATAACCCTCATTTAAGACATTTTAGTCCAAAATTGCTGTCTCTAAAATCCCTAGTCAGATGTTGACTAACCATGGAGACACAGAATCCAGAAGTGCATCAGCTTTCAACCTTTAAGTTCTCCAGAAATATAAATTTGTAAGTAGATCTAGAAGCACCTCAAGATTGACAGGGCAGATACTGTGTTTCCCCAAAAATAAGACACTGTCTTATATTTATTTTTCCTCAAGAAGACACACTATGGCTTATTTTCAGGGGATGTCTTATTTTTATTAAGTATACCGTGTTTCCCCAAAAATAAGACACTGAGAGAGACCCACAGTGCTGAGTAAAACAGCAGCCACAGCTTTATTCTTCCCCCTGAGGACACACAATACCTAAAGCAGAACTTCCTGCTCCTCACTTCACTGAGGAGACTTTTACTTTCACTTTCTATTTCTCCCTCTCCGGTCACCTCCGAGATAGCAGCTGTCACGATGGGGCAAATGAGAAGGGCTGCCCATCTTATTTACCGCTTCGCGCCGGTACGCTTAGCCACGCCTATCACTATGTCTTATTTTCGGGGTATGGCTTATATTGCGCAAATACGTAGAAATCCTGCTACAGCTTATTTTATGGGTATGTCTTATTTTCGGGGAAACACGGTAGGTATCTTGCTGTAATCTACAGCCCACAAAGATCTTAAAATATCCCTCCACTCATCTGAACTGATATGTTTGATCCAGTAGACAATTTTCAGAGAATACAAGGCAGATTAGACTCCACAGAAGATGAAACTCAAAAAGGAGGTCATGTTCTCCTTACTATTATTTCATAGCTCATTGATTACAGCTCTCACCTGGGATGTACCTTGGCCCTTAAATCCCTCCTCACCGTGTGAATGGAGTTTGAATTAACATCAAATACCTCTCCAGAGAATGCCCTGATTACCAGCTTATAGGCTTGTTTTCAGAGGGTAATTCTCTATTCCTTCTACTGAAGCTGTTCTGCTCCAGAATAGGCTGTAAAGACAGTGCACCTTAGCAAAGCTCTGAAGTGTGTTGGTCAGGCCATCCAATGAGGAGAGAAGAATCCTGGATTCCAAATCTTACTATTAACACAAGTCCTTGCATTTTGTTCAGTGACTTGTTAATGTAAAATACAAAGGCATTGTTGGGAACAAGGCCTGCTCCTCCCAATTGCAAGCAGTCTAACTATTTGGGCCACAGAGTCATTCAGTCTATATCAGGAACAAAGCAGCCTAAACTCTTTACAGCAGAGTGGCACAGCTTTAGCATGAGGGGCAGAGAGCGCTCCTTTCCCCATTCAGCCAAACTTATCTGGTGATTAGGGCACTCTTCTAGAAGAGGGGGGAGGAGGTTTTTTATCTCCTTAGGATGAAGAAAGTATCCTACTTTCTAGGAAAGAGATAACTGTTAGGCCAGTATCGAAATGATGGATGGTACCACCAGTTCCTCCTCCTTGGGTGGCTATATTTTTAAGTGAAAGGAAAGAAATCTGATCCATTTATTGAAAGAGAGGTAGACAGAAGATGCCTAAGCTCTGGACAGCTTAGGTGCCTCAAGTTGAGATCCAAAAATCAGCATACTAAGCAGGAAATCACTGACAGCTAGACAGTCAGAAACACTGATGACATGGGTGTTTATTAAATTCCATCCTTCCCTGTTGCTCAAGCACCTCTCTTGGGCCACAGGGAGTTGCCATTATTTACCTGGGTCTACATCCTGGAACCTCTTACTGAAAGCAGACACTCACTTCCTTTCCATTAGCTGGGAAGAGAATTGTATTTGGGTCTCCCATTTCCTGCATAGCTTTTGTAACTAATAGAAAAGGGATGAACCATCGCTAGTTGTATTTTAAAACAAAGCAGAAGCTTCCATTGCATTTTGTGAGAAGCTCAGGCTTTCAGTATGCCCTGCATTGAATCCCTCAAGGGTCTTAGGCAGAGGAATGCCTATTTCTTTTCAGGCTTAAGTGTAGAGTGACCACCCGTCCCTAATTGGGTGGGGCAGTCATAGATTTATAGATGTTTGAGTTGGGAGGGACCTCAGTAAATCATTGAGTACAACCCCCTACCCTGAGTAGGAAAGAGCGCTGGGGTTAGATGATCCCAGCCAGGCACTGTCTAGCCTCCTCTTAAAGACCCCCAAGGTAGGGGAGAACACCACCTCCCTTGGAAGCCCCTTCCAGATTCTGGCAACCCTTACTGTAAAGAAGTTCTTCTGATGTCTAACCTAAATCTACTCTCTGTTAGTTTGTGGCCATTGTTCCTAGTTACTCCAAGAGGCACCCTGGTAAACAGAGCATCTCCTATTCCTTGCTGCCCCACCTCCCCGGTGAATTTGTAGGCAGCCTTCTCTTGCAGAAGCTGAAGAAATTCAGGTTCCTCAATCTCTCCTTGTTCAGTTTTGCCTGCAGGTCCCTAACCATATGAGTGGCCCTCCTCTGAATCCTCTCAAGGTTGTCCACATCCCCCTTGAAATGCGGCACCCAAAACAGGATACAATACTCCAACTGTGGCCTGACCAATGCCGGACAGAGGAGAAGTATCACTTCCCTGGACCTATTTGTCATGCACCTGGTAGTGCATGATAAAGAGCGGTTAGCTTTACTGATCACTTTGTCACATTGACGACTCATGTTCATCTTGGTGTCAACAAAGACTCCAAGATCCCTGCTGTGCTTCTGAGAAGGTCCTCCCTCAGCCTGTAAGTGCATTGGTGATTGCCTAGGTGCAGAAATTTGCACTTGTCTTTGTTGAACTGCATCCTATTCTGTTCTGCCCACTTTTCCAACCTGTCCAGATCTGCCTGGATTCATTCCCTACCCACTATTGTGTTAACTTACGTGATAATTTAGTATCATATGTGAATTTGGACAGAGTGCTCTCTACGCCCTCATCCAAGTCACTGATAAAGACATTGAACAGCACAGGTCCAAGGACCGGGACTTGTGGGACTCTACTGCCCACATTTTTCCAGGTTGATACCAACCTGTCCACTCCTACTGTCTGGGTGTGACCCTGAAGCCAATTTGCCACCCAGCTGACCATGTAATCATCTACGTCACAGTCTCTCAGTTTATTTATGATAATAGGATGAGATACCATATCAAAGGCCTTCTTAAAATTCTAGTAAATGACATCTACCGTGACTCCTGTGTCAAAGCATTTTGTGACCTGGTCATAAAAAGAAATGAGGTTAGTCAGGCAGGATCTACCTGCTATGAATCCATGCTGGTTGCCCTTCAACATTATGTTTCCCACTGGACTCCCACAAATGTGATCCTTAATAATTTTTCAAAGGTTTTCCCAAGGATAGAAGTGAGACTAAGCTGTCTAAAGTTACCTGGATCTTCCTTCCTCCCCTTATTGAAAATAGGGACCACATTGGCCCTTTTCCAGTCCTTTGGGACTTGACCTGAACACCATGAGTGCTCAAACAGCCTTGCCAGTGGCTCTACTATGACACTGGCCAGTTCCTTCAGCACGCTTAGATGAAGATCATCCAGGCCTGCTGACTTAAACACATCCAGTCCTTGCAAGTGCTTCTTCACCAAGTCAGTGCTAACAGTTGGTGGGATGGTGTCCCTTTTGTGCCTGTCTGTTACCCAGCTGGAAGATTTGTCTTGATCTATGTTCAAGAATACAAAAGCAAATAAACTCATGGAAAAGCTTAGCCTTGTCCCCCCTATAAGTCACTGTTTGCCCTTCTTTGTCCTGTAGGGGTCCTATGCTACCCTGTGCCTTCTTTTTACTTCCTGTATACCTGAAGAAGGAATTTTTGTTGTCTTTAATTTTTGTTGTCAGGCTAAGTTCCATTTCTGCTTTGGCCTTTCTAACTGCCTCCCTGAAAGTGTGGGCCAAGTAGGTATACTCCACCTTGGTAGCTACTCCTTCCTTCCACAGCCAATATACCTCTTTTTTGCCCCTAGGCTTTCCTGGATTTCCATATTCAGCCAAGAGGGTTTCTCAGCCCCTTTTCCCCCTTTCTTGCCCAATGGGATTGTCTCATAGTTTCATAGTACCTAGGGTCAGGAGGGACCTGAACAGATCATCTAGCCTAACCCCCTGCCACAGGCAGGAATGAATGCTGGGTTCACAAGACCCCAGACAGGTGATCATCCAACCTACTCTTGAATTTGCCCAAGGTAGGGGTGAGGACCACTTCCCTGGGAAGCTGGCTCCAGATTTTGGCCACCCTAACTGTAAAAAATTGCCTTCTGATCTCTAACCTAAACCTATTCTCCATCAGCTTATTACCATTGTTCCTTGTCACCCACGGTGGTGCTGGGGAGAAAAGAGCTCTACCTATTTGCTGTTGATCTCCCCTGATGAGTTTGTAGGCAGCCACCAGGTCCCCCCTCAGCCTCCTCTTGCTGAGGCTGAACAAGTTCAGGTCCTTCAGTCTCTCTTCATAGGGCCTGTCCTGCTGCCCTCTCATCAAGCGGGTGGCTCTCCTTTGAACCCTCTCCAGGTTGGTCACATCCCTTTTGAAGTGCGGTGCCCAGTACTGGACACAATACTCTAACTGCGGTCTGACCAAAGTTGCATAGAGGGAGAGTATCACCTCTCTGGACCGGCTTGACATGCATCTTTGGATGCATGACAAGGTATGGCTGGCCTTGCTGGCTGCTGTCTCATTGCTGGCATTGGCGGCTCATGTTCATCTTGGAGCCAATAATGACTCCAAGATCCCTTTCTGCCTCTGTGCTTTCAAGAAAGGAACTCCCCAGCCTGTATGTATGCTGTGGATTCCTTCTCCCGAGGTGCAGCACCCTGCATTTGTCTACGTTGAACCCCATCCTATTCTCATCTGCTCACTTTTGTAGTCTGTCTAAATCTATTTGCAGCCTCTCTCTACCTACAAGTGTGTCCACCTCGCCCCACATCTTAGTGTCATCAGCAAACTTGGATAGTGTGCTTTCTACCCCCTTGTCCAAGTCGCTGATGAAGATGTTAAACAGTGTGGGTCTGAGGACCAAGCCCTCGGGTACCCCACTGCTCATATCTCACCAGGTTGAGTACAACCCATCCACCACTACTCTCTGGGTGTGTCCCATCAGCCAATTTTTTTACCTATCCAACTGTGTAGGCATCAATGCCACACTTGCTTAATTTATTGATGAGGATGGGGTGAGAGACAGTGCCAAAGGCTAGAAAGACTATGTCCTTGGTGACACCATCATCCAAGGATTTAGTCACCTGGTCATAAAAGGCAACCAGGTTGGTCAGGCAGGACCTGCCTTTGATGAACCCATGCTGATTGCCCCTGAGCACGATCTCCCTTGCTGGCCGTCCACAGATATGCTCCTTGATGATTCTCTCCAAGAGCTTCCCAAGCACTGCGGTGAGGCTTACAGGCCTATAGTTACCTGGGTCCTCCCTTTCCCTTTCTTGAAAACTGGGACCACATTAGCCAGTTTCTAATCCCCCGCCACCTGGCCAAATGACCATGAATGCTCATTCAGCTGGGCCAAGGGCTCCGCAATGACCCCTGCCAGCTCCCTCAACACACTTGGGTGGAGCGCATCTGGACCTGCAGATTTAAAAATGTCTATCCCTTCCACAAGATCCCTAAGTACATCTGTGCTGACTGAAGGCCTGACAGAGCTATACCTGAGATTGTCCCTACCTCTGGTAGGTTGGATGTCCCGGTCCCTGTTCAAGAAAACAGAGGCAAAGAAACTGTTAAAAATATCAGCTTTCTTGTCTGGTGTAGCCACAAGATTACCGTTTGCATCTTGTGGGGCCCTACATTGCCTGGTGCCCTCTTCTTGCTCCCAATGTACTTGAAAAAGGACTTTTTGTTGTCCTTAATACTGGACGCTAGCCTGAGTTCCATCTCTGCTTTGGCCTTCCTAATAGCCCTCCTACACTCACGGGCTGAGGAGGAGTATTGGTGATAGCTCCTCCCTTTCGCTGATTGTACGCCTCCCTTTTAGTCCTCAGGCATTGCTGAATGCCCTTGCTGAGGCAAAGGGGTTTCTGAACACTCTTACTCCCCTTGCTTCTCTCAGGGACTGTTATCTTTTGGGCCTGGACGATCTCCCCTTTAAGGTATGGCCATCTCTTATGGACTCCCATCTCCTCTACCTTCTGGGCCCTCAGTGCCTCCCCCACTAGTCTCCTAAGCTCATTGAAGTTGGCCCTTCTGAAGTCAAGTCTCCTCTGCACCTGAAGGATTGCTCTCTTTAGGAATGACCACCCTTCCTGGACTCCCATTTCAATGTTCCTGTACTTCAGTGCCTCTCTAACTAATCTCCTCCGCACACTGAAGTTAGCCTTTCTGAAGTCGAGCACTTCTGCCCTACTGGTTATCTTTCCCACTGTATGCCAGATAGTGAATTCAATCAAGTGATGGTCACTGTTCCCTAAGTTACCTTGTGTCTGTAGATCCCCCACCAGGTCATCCCCTGTAGCCAACACCAAGTGCAGTAAGGCATTTCCCCTAATAGGACCGTATACCTCTTGTGCAAGGTGAAGGTCCTGTATGCAGGTTAAGAACCTATGTGAATGGTTGGATCTAGCTGGCTGCTTCTCCTAGCAGATGTCAGGGTAGTTTAGGTCACCCGTGACAACCATGTCCCTTGACTGTACAGCCTCTGAGAGCTGCCTTGAGAGTTCCAGGTCCAGCTCATCCTCCTGATGTGGTGGCCTGTAGTATACCCCCACTATCAAGTTCTTTTCCCTCCATATCCTTGTATTCTGACCCACCATACCTCATTTTGCTCCTCCTCTGATCTCATCTTGATTATGGAAGATGTATATTGCTCCGTAGCATCGAGAGCAACACCCCTCCTCTTTACAGTCATGAAATGTAAAGATAAAGTCCCTGTCCTGGACTGAAGGACTCTGAGACAGCAGTTGTCCCACTTCCCCTTGACACAGTCAAACCATTGCAATATCATTGGCAGGGATCCAGGTTTTTTGCTTGCTTCTTGGGGGTGGAGGT
Organism: Crocodylus siamensis; assembly: GCF_052110815.1. NCBI lineage: Eukaryota > Metazoa > Chordata > Crocodylia > Crocodylidae > Crocodylus > Crocodylus siamensis. Next base: position 44,822,852 of record NC_143395.1, on the reverse strand, counting down.
CATGGGATGCAGGGTGTGCACATGCACATGTGTATGTGGCCGGTAATATAGCCAGGCAGTGGAGAGTAGCCCCCTCAGCTGCCTACAGGTAAGTCTATGGAGGGGAGGGAAAGGGAGAGGCATAGGCAATGCAGGGTGGGTTAGGGGCCAGATTGAGGTCCCCACAATGAGGGAGGATTGGTGGCTGGGGTCTGGGGTGAGGGAGGGAATGCCAGCTGCAGAGTCCAGCTAGGGAGCAGCAAAGAGCCACATGTGGCTGGTTTAGGGGGCAGCTGAGGGGCTGGCTCCTCACTGCTGTGCATACTCCTGGGGAGGGGGAGCATGGGGGGCATGTGTCCCCCAGATTTGTGCATAGGGTGGAGATGGATGAGGGCTGCCCACTGAGAGCTCATGGCTCCCCATCCTGCTGCCCTCCCCTGGGGTCTCCATGGCTGATCAGTGGGATCTGACATGGAGGGCAGAGTAGGGTGTGGGGCTCAGTGTCCTGCTTTTGCTTTTAGGAAAGGTGGTCACCCTATTTAAGGGTGAGTGAGGCTCTTATATGCTCAGACCTGTCTGAAAATTGTCAGAAGTGGAAATCTAGGCATGGGAGAACTTTAAAATGAAAAAGGAATGGGAGTCCTTTATGACTTTTGGGACCACATCCACACCCACACCCAGGTAGGCAGTAGCTGAAAAGCATATTCCAGGATTGCAATTTTTGACTTAGGCACCTAAATTCCACCTAAGTTCCTCATAAAAATCTATTTTTTAAAAAATATGGCCCATAAGTACATATGAAAATCCCACTATAGGTATCTAACTGTATCATTTGAAAACCTGGCCCTAAATTCTGATCTGATGCCACACAGCAAGACTGTCGAAGAACTAGGAGCTGGACCCAGATCTCCTTAAAATACCACCCTTCCTGAAAATCAGGAAGCAGGATTGGGTCTCTCTCAGGTATACCTCTGGGTATCATTTGTCCCTGTGCTATTTTGGTGTACCAGCTGGAACTTCTAATATTAGCTGGAAGTTGGGAATACATTATTAACTACATTTTACAGGACACAGAATCAAGGTCATACACAGATTGGGGTTTTTTTCTGTATTCATCTAAAAAATTCTCAGTATATTAAGGCAATACACAGCATTTCCATGATAAGACAGTGATTCAAAAGAGCATATAATCAAGTTCCTATTTTTCCTTTGTTCTTCTTATGATAATTGTCCTTCTTATGCCTCTGTCATAGTCAGATTAAAACCAAATTAATTATATGTTTTTATGTACCATTTATTTCTAATTGCTTGCTTGCCAAACTAAACCTCAAAGCAAACTTCCCATATTTAATTTTGGAAGCTGTTATAGGGACATCTGAAATCCCTGAGCTGTTTATTGGCGTTCCCTTAAACTGAAATCATTCAAGAATTTTGTCAGGTCCTTTAAAAAAGAATGCTATTCTATGGACTGTGAATTGTATTTGGATAGTAAAGCAGCTTTGGAAAGAGTAGCAGTTTGTACAGCTTAAGCAAATAAATAGTCTGTTATAGTCTTAAAACTTCATACAACCCCTACAAACACTGGTATGCAAGTGGTGCTAGCCATGATTGCTACTGAATCAGCTGCTACTGAAGCAGTACATAAATCTCAGTGTGTTGGGATTGGGCATTTCTTTAGGAAATTAGTGAAAATGAAGACTTATATATGCAAAGGTGACTTAAGCAGCAAACAAGCATTTATTTCTTGTGGTAAAAAATTTCCACCACTGGAAATGATTGTGGGAGAGGGAATAGTGTAAGTGTTCAACCCACTTCTCACTCCTCTTCCCCTGCTCCTCTTGTCTTCCTCAGTCCAGTGTGACAGGGAGAAAGTATGGGAAGCAGGACTGCAACCTCCCCCGACCTACTTCTCAGACCAAGCACCCTACTTTAAAGAGCTAGTAGGGAGCAAAAAGCGGCTGCTTCTCTGCTGGCCTCCCAGTGTCTGGAAGCCAAGCAGAGTGAACAGTATGAGAAACCCTCACCAGATCCTCAGATCAGGGATCCCAGTCAGAGGAGCAGGCCCAGAGACAGTGCTCCCAATTCATTCACCTGACTGGACAACCACAGGGAGCAAATAGGAGGCATTGTCTCATTGCTCCAGGCCACTTCTGCCCTGCCGCTTCATTTCCCCGCCTGACCAGGCCAGGAGAGAAGTGTACAAGTGCTAATTCTTGCTAAGAGGAGCTCTCTTGCAAGGGAGATCTTCCAGGCTGACATGGAAGATTTTCTTCTTGAAGTAGTATGTTTTCCCCAGGACAAATTGTATGAACGTTCCTATGCTTGTCATTGGTGCTATCCAAACTGAGATTCTCCTAGTAGAAAAGTCACACTTGGACAAAGCCTTTGTTACACTGAATAAGGTTTATGGAGCATTCGTGTTAAAGAATCTACAGAGCCCCTTGCATGGGTAGGTTATTAATAATTAAGCTTTGTTTCAGGGACAAGCTTGACTTTTAGACAGTGTGTTTTCATAAATAAAACTTCACCCCTGCTTCAGCTAGAGAATTTACAAATAATTTTCCCCCTTAAATTTTCTGCCACCTTGAATTGCAACTCTAAAAATATCACTGGACTCATAAGGGGTTTCTATTTATTGTCTCTTTCTGATATTTAAGTGCAAATTCTCTGTTCACAAAAACATCTTTTTGCCAACAATAATCTACCCTGGAATGTGTTGTGTGGCTTTGTGCATTGCTATGAGTCATAAAGATCTTGGAAAAGAAATTGCTAAGTATTTGGCTTGGACAGCACAGAATTTAGATCACTCAGGGCATTTATACATGTGCTCCAGGAGTCAGGGGGAGGCGCTTTAATTAGAATGACTTTAGAGAGGCTTGTAGCTTTTCTTTTTAAAAACAATAATTGTGCTCAATATGGAAAACTTGTCTATACTTCCTAGTATTTTACTTGCAATCATAGCTTCCTTCATCCAAGTGCTGAAAATTTAGCCTCTTAATTGACAGCAATTTGAAGTGTATTAATGTACACTTTGCTTTCCTCAGGCACTTGGGAACACCATTTTTTTCTTTTTATGGTAGTTTTCTTTTAGTTAAGAATGCTATAGAAGTGTATCTAACTATTGTGGTATAAAAACTCTGATCTGAATTTTTTCTTAAATTAAAATATCACATGAAAATTTTCTTTAGAAATAAATTCACTCTGTATAACTGATATTTCTAGGATAAAATGTTTAAAGCATATAAAGAATTAGGCCAAGATTTTTGAAAGGCATTCTGATGGCTAAAGATACAGATAGGCATATACTGGAAATTTCAAAAATGTATTGGCGCCTGAGTCCCATAAGAAGCTGAGAACATTCACTTTTAGATGCATTTTTGAAGTCTAAATACTTTTAAAAGTGTGCTGTTATCTGTCTGTGACTTTTGATATTATCTGTGATTTTTGTCTGACTTTTGGAAATGGAATTTAGATCTCTAAATCACTTAGATACTTTTAAAAATGCCTCAGATTTGGGAATAATGGTGTTGTAATTTCTGCTGCTTATTCTCTTTTTTGGTAACAATAGTTTATGGTAACAATAATACATTTAAAACAGGCCTGTTTTTAAGTGCTGGACTTTCTTTATGGAAGTGTAAAGCAGCCTCATGTATTTAGATTTTGGCTTATAGCTTCCTTGATATGGTTTGATAGTGCTTGTAGAAGTATATGTAATTAGAAGACTAAATTGGATTTGTGCAGCCAAAGACCAACTTAATTTACTGATAAATTTTCAGTGTCATTCAATGTACATGGTTATAAACAATTGATATGAAAAGAATGCACACAAATTATTGGCTTCTACAGTGAATAAAATATTGCCTGTTAACTCCAAGATTAATGGCAGTGAATTCTACTCTAGGAAATTTCTCCCTATAGAATTTTATAACACTCTTGAATCTGATTTATGTTTCTGGTAGTGATCAAGCTAAAAATCTGTGTGACCTTCTAAGTTAGGCAAGCCTAGGCAATATGATGGATACTAGCTCTCTCTAAGGCTGTCAGGAAAAAAGGTTATCCTGATATAGAACTTGTTCTATAAAATGCAAAGGGCCAAATTCCATATACAAGTAAATTGCAGTGCAAATGATATCCTCTATGTAAGTCAGGTAAAAGACAAGCATTATTGGTTGCAAGTAGCTTGTACCCATGCATCTTTCAATGGATATGTAAAAGAGGAGGAATAACCAAATGAGGCTATCAAGAATGGATGGAGGTGACATTATCTTTTGCTCTCCCACTAATTTCTTATTTTGCGTTCTTACCTCTTTTCCCCTTATTCTGTATGTGAGGGATATATTAGGGTAACAGCAAAGCCGATATTCTGTTAATAATGCCATGAAATTCAATGTTACATTGGTTGAAGTGGGGGTTTTTTGCTCCAGATCTGCACATAATATATGACAAAATTGTACCAAAGTAAGATAAAAATCATGCCAGAATGGAATCTCTACTTCTGCAGCCTGTAAAGTAATACAGAAATCTCTCTTGAGAGAATATAATTGTTCCTTTAGATGCAAGAGTTTTAATGCTAGGCCTCGTTGGTGATCTCAAGAGTCAAAGGACAGCTCTGTTTTGACTTTATTTTCTAGTACTGTTCATTCATAAATACATCAGGACAGGACAGCTCCATAGTGGATCAATTTGATTGAGGACTACATGCCTTTACAACAACTAGTGATTAATTCCTAGCTGAGCTCTTGAGGCTTCAGTGCAAAGTAGTGTTTCCATCTGAAACAGAAGGAGGAAACAATTAGATTTTTGCATTTGTTCTTCCTTGTAAAGCACTACTCAATGTCTGCTTTCAGTTTTGCTATCTGGTTAGTGTCAATATATTTATTCTTATACATGCACTTACGTTTGCTTGAAAATTATATGAAGGTGCATTTGAAATGGAATTTCCTGTCTGAGAGATCCGTTATGCTCAACCAAATAATGGTTTTTACTAGGGGTGTGCAAAGCTGGCCCTATTCAATTCAGATTTGGCCCAAATCAGGAATACTAATTTGATTAGTTGATTTGGATCACTGTCCTTGATTTGATTAGAGAATCAGCAATTTGGCCATATACACAGCTTTAAATGGTTTTTCTTACATACCTTGAGGTATCAGCACAGATTGCGAATGCTGCAGTGCTGGGGTGGATGGAGCATCCAACAAGAGCGCAAGGGACCACCCCCTCCCTGTGCCCTCGCGTACCCCTCCTGGCTCAGCAATCGGCCACAAGGATACCCCGTTTGTCCCCCCCCAGGAGATACCAGTTGCTGAGCTGGAGAGAGATGCGAGGGGGCCCCTGGCACACTCTCTGGCAGACCCGGAAGTGGACCGGAAATACTACTGGTCCATTTCTGGGTCTGCAGCTGAGTGCACTGGGGAGTCCCCTGTGCTTCTGTGGGGCACTCCATGCACCCCAGCATCACAGCATTCACAAACCGCCTGCTACCTAGAGGTATGTAGGAACAACATTTAAAGCCGCATCTATGTCTGAATGTTTGAATCTTTCTGAATCTCTCCAAATTGATTTGGTGGGCTCCGATTCAATTCAGAGAGATTAAAGGGTCCTCTGATTTAATTCTGATTTGGAGATTTGGCCACTGAATCAGGCCGAATCTCTGCTGAATCAAATCAGGGACCAAAGCTTAACACAGCCCTAGTTTTTACCCTCCACCCTTGATTTCTTTCATGTTTTCAGTAGGAAAGAACTTATGATCATGTGGGAATTCATGAGTTGTTCTGGCAGTGTGACCAAACAGGCCATACATGGGCTACTTTCTTAAATAATATAAGTTATCATAGTTCCACTTACTTCAGTGAGATTACACCAATCTACAGAAGCTGAAGACCTGACCCATGTGGGGGGATGAGATGCTCTGAATGAGGAAAAGAGCCTTGCAGAATGGCTGCTGAAGTAGTTGATTTTGATGGGTTTGAATATAACTATATAATTATATTTATGGTGAATATACCAGTAATGATAAAATATTTACAGTTACTTTTATTGCTAGTAACCATTCACTACGTGTGTTCATTACCAGAAGGTGAGACCTAAAACACCAGTATATTTCACTGGTTGTCTTACATAAATGGGGTAGTAAAGGCTGGCTATTTTGGGGAGGGGAAGGGGAAGGAGTTATGAGAACAGTGATTAATATGTTAAATTAATCTTAAATTAAGGTCTGTAGAATGATCAATTTTTGACTCATCTTGAGGAGGCCTGATTCCCAGCTGATATGTGCTAAGCACGTTCTGAAAATTAGGACTGAGTTCAACTACCTGAGAAATGAGATGGCCAAAGTCATTCTTAATGTTTGAACATTTCAGGAACTGACACCAAAGACATGGGAGTTAGAAGACTTTGGTTATATCTCTAGCCCTGCTGGAAATTCACTGTGAGATCATTGGTAAGTGATACCTATGCTTGTTTCTTCATCTGTAAAATGTGCAAGGCATGCTTATTAATAACACTGTAAAAGGCACATTCACCTACATAGAATACTTTGAATTCTAAGCATTTTTATATCCCTTCATCTGGATTTTGAGCAATAGATACCCAGGGAGATTACATGGTCAGTTCATATTAATTACATTGTTGTTTAATTTTATTTGAGCTGCTGTAGAGTAAAAAGATGAAAACACAGAACTCTGCCTTGAAGAATTTAGTCTAAGTTAAATTTGATGCTAGTGAGAAAATTTTAAAAAAGGAGAAGAGAAAAGGTGGGGCAGGAGTTACCGGTTTAAATTCATATGCGTATTTTTAGATACCTACATGGGGACACAAATACTGTGTGTGCATATACATGTAAACACATGTGCACAAATAACCATTGGGATGTGGTACATGCCATAACCAAGTAACTACCTGATTTTATTTTATTAACCTTGTTTCTGTCTCTTTCTTTCCTCTCCTCTTGTTCATTTTCTTCCCATTAAGTCTAAATTTAGATCACAAGTTCTACAGTGAAGGAGACTGTTTCCTGCTTGCTTCTCTAAAGCAACTAGAACATATTTAGGATTTTAAATTGATTCCTCATTAGACCTCCTATAGGAGTGCACACTCATGCACAGAGAAACTTGTGAAGCCATTTTTTGTAAGCAACCTGACAGAGGTACGGCTTTTGAAGCAGTTAAATGGGGAGAGGCTGCATGTGATGCAAACCGATTTTGAAAAGGCATTTTATATAAAGGGCCAGAAAGAAATTTAGTGCAAATGTGGAGGTGGAAGAAGGAAAGAAAAAGAATATGAAGGCTGTCATCAGTGTCAAGGTGGAATTAAAATAATGCAAAACAAAACTGGAGATATTATAGGAGCAGAAGGATATGAGGCCCTAGCATTAAGCACAGAAGTTGAACATAGTTGACTTCATTGATAACTATGTTTGATTCTTGATATTTTACATTAAAATGATTTAATAAATCTTCAGTCCTGCAATTCACCGTAAACAGGTGGATTGTCAGTTCCAGAGGATTCACCACAGAATTCAGGGATGCTCCATAAAGACACAAGGATCTGCTGACATACTGTAAATTGCAGGGAGACCCACTGTACCATAAATTTAGTAGTGATTAAATAAAATGGATGGAAGTTTCTGCCCCACTGGAAGCAAAGGCACAGGGGAGAATCCAAGGCCACATTCAAATGTGCTGTAGTCACATATGTGATTACCTGGTGATTTGCATCTAGTATATATGTAAGGAAATAGGATGCTGTAGTATGTTCTGCCGGTATTTTAAGAGAATACTCTGATGGAAATACTTCTTCCTAACCTGTGCTGAAGTGACCTGTACTTAAAAGAGACCTGGCATAAATTTTCTCAACTGTACCTAAGTAAGGAAGCAGCACCAGTTGGCAAACATATGTAAGGGCTATTTGACTAGAAAACAATGTTTTTTCTTGAAAAATATTTGAATTTATCAATGATATATTTCAACATTTGACTTGTAGAATATGTAGGGGTGGAGAGAAATCCAGGGACTCTTTGGAGGGATTTTCAATTTAGATTCTCCTTTAGGAATGTTTGTGTAAAACTTTTCAAAGTTTCAATACATTTAGGAGCCCAAGTCCCATCATTGACATTGATTTAGGCCTTTAGGGGCCTAAGTTGTTTTGGCTTTCAAACATATCAAGGATATTAAGGGTGCGGACAGAAATGCAGCTCCCCACTGTAACAGAATGATTTGCAGGAAGCATTTTGAGTTATAACAATCCCCTGGACAAAATAAAAGTTCACTGTTGGTTCCAGTGGGGAGGAGAATCTAGCTGCTGGCTGGGACCCTGCAGCTGGTTTCCCCTAGCAATGGCTCCTTCTCTCTTCCAACCTGTCCCAGTTTCAGAATGGGAGGGAGGAAAGGGAGCAGAGGGAGCTCATTCTAAGGGTTCCCCAGCCAGTGCTGGAAGGTAGGGTGGGTTAATTGAAGCCCTCCCCCACCATGGGGGGAGGAGCTCCAAAACATCACCTCATCCCCAGCGGGGACTGAAAAAAACCCAAACCAAACTCCCTCCCCTCACTTACCTTCCTCTCATTCTGCAAATAGCTCAAGGCTGGGAGGCAGCACAGACAGAAGTTACAGAAGCTGTTCTGTTTTGAAATGTCTTCATCTGCCCCTTCATACAATGAGGGGTCAGATTTTCACTTGATCAGCCATTTTTGAAGCTGTCTGCAGCTGTGCACTTGTGTTTGGCTATAAACTGCTTTCTGTGGCCAAATTGGGTGAAAATTGTCACTTCTGTCTGTGCTCTAGGTGCCTAAAATATAAAAAAAATTGGTTTTAGCTAAGTCACTTTGGCTAGGTAACACTGAGTGAAGCAATGCCAAAATACTTTTACAAATTTCAGTCCTAGCACCCCTATTTTTAGGTACTGAGTGGTATTGGAGTTAGGCCTCTAAATTAATTTTAAAATCTGGGCCTAAATTATTTCTGGAAATGGGACTTACTTTTAAAATTGTTACTCTTTATGCCAGATGCATAACTAAAGAGGGGCAAGTGATTGGGGCTGGAAAGAGGAGCAAAAGTAGCAGCTGTTGCAGCTGCTGATCAGTTATACCAGCAATGCCTAGCAATTGCCACTGCCTATGGTGCAGAGCTATCCTATTATGCCTTTGCTTCAGGCAAAAGAATTTAAATCCACTGACTTCAATCAAATTACTTCTCACTTACATGGTCATGTAGAAAATCAAACCCACTTCTTCATTTCTCAAAGTATTTTATACAAAATGGAGAAAGCTCACATTTTATCTGTGCTGTGTACTAGCAGAAATTAAAGGAAGTCTAATCCATTTTAAGATACCCCAATGAAAAGAGAAGGAAAAAAACCAAACTGAACACATTCCTTAAATTATGTGTAAATCCTTACCCTTTTGTTGTTTTTTTTCTTGGGAATTGAATAAGAAAAGATTTGGGTTTATAACTAATTGGTATCTTTGTGTAGAAAACTGTAAGTAATCTCAACTCATAAAGAAGACTTTGAGAAATCTGTGCCTGAAAATAAGGAAGTAGAATGGAATGCATTGGCATTATGGTGTATATAATATAGAAGCTAATTTTTCACCACTTATATAGTTCAAATCCCTCTGAATGGGATGTGCATATATGTAAAACAAGTTAGAGAACTTAGCTGAAAAGGCCTGATTTACCACTATGTCACTGTAGTTGAAGTGCGTTTATGAACCCGGGGATGAACCAAACCAACATGAAATACAGTGAATATGAAAAATCCATTTACAGCTGGTATAATTGTTTTATTGATCTGAATGGTTTACTCACATTTCCAATGGCACAAGTACATTATGCACATGCTCCCACAAGTGGTAAGAAAACATTCATATTACCACACTAAATATATGACAGTTTTTGCAGAAAAACTAAGAGGATTTATTTTGCAATTCATTTGATGTGGTTTAACAGGGTTTTTTTACATTATACCTCCTTTTATCAACTAGACTGCTGTGCTAACACATTAAGAAAACTGTAATAGTTTAGAAAACTGTATAGTGATAAAATATAATTATTCTGTAAAAGGTATTATTTTAAGGCCAGAGCACTTCGCTCCTGCTAGCAAAGGACAATGCTTACCATTATGAATTATGCCTTTTCTCTTATCCAAAGGAAAATAAATTATTTTAGCCTCTGGAATTAGACCATGAACCTGCTGCTGGTCTAAATTTGAATATTTGATTTAGGTTAATTCTTAATTCCTTCCTATCCTGGATTCACATTTGAAAGGGTAACAAAAGTAATAATTTGGAGGGCAAGTTAAATTAAAGAATAACCACAACATTTTGCAAACTGCCAGGTAGTAAAATGTGTTTATTACAAAATTGATTAAATTAAGCAATTTCTTCAATCAATATTACGATGATAAATCTGGTGTGTTTACTTAATAAATATATGGCATGCTTATTATGTATAGAGTTTGCATTTATTAAAGTAATGTTGGTTACCTCACCTCACTCTGCCCACATCTCTCCCCTGGGGTTTTTAATGTTCCAAAACTTTGATCAGCTTTCACATAACCACAGTTTTATATCCACTAATTTTAATCCAGCTTTAGTTAAGATGGAAATGACACAGTTTTTTTATTAGTACCACAACTCCCAAGCCATTGGGCTAAATGGTTGTAGTGTTCAGCAGTAGTTATTAGTTGGAAAACTGGAAGAACACTAGGAGGGAGGGAGGGTGTGTGTGTGTGTGTGTGTGTGTGTGTGTGCGCGCATGTGTGTGTGTGTGCGCGCATGTGGAGTGACTAATAAGGTGTGGGTCTATCAAATGTTTATAGGATTATACAAAAGTAGGACTGGAAGAGACCTCATAATGTCATCAAATCTAGTCTCGAGCCCAAGGTAAGATCATCCCTGACTACTACCCCAGCCATGCTAACAATATGCTTGTTCCTGGGAAAAGGAAAAACAGAGGGAAACCCTTGTAATGATGAAACTGTAGTACAGGTGGTATTGTTCCTTACAAAATTTGTCCTATGTCTATGCACATCCCCTTTCCCCAATCATCTCTTCCTTTTCCCTCTCCTAGGACCTGATCCAAAGCCTCCTTTTCCCATGGAAGCTTGGATTTTCTACATGTGCAAATAAGGCACCTCTGGTAAGAGCGGACAAGCATCCAGGCAGGTAATCTAGAGCTAACAATATTGGGAACGCTCATGTTGTGTTAATGCTTCTGCACAGGGGGTATTCCAAAGGCAGATGCAGAGTGGTGAGTCTCTGGTATCACAGACCCCCATAGAAGATCAACCTTTGTGAAGTCCATCCCTGTTCTAAAACACTGATGTCAAGTCAATAAATGTCTGAACCTATTTCCATTAAAGTCAAAGGCAGCCTTTCTCATTCACTTCAGCTGATATTGGTTCAGGCTATAATGCAAGGTACTGGAGAAATCTGAGTAGATAAACATCAGTTTTAGCATGAATGAAACCTTTTTTGATCCATTCAACGATTATGAACAGGCTCTCATACTGAATACATACATATATTGTATTTAAACCTGAAAAGGGATATCTATATCATGTTTCAGTTCTAAATCCAATATACATACAATAAAAAGATAAACATCTAAGGTCTGCTAAACATTCAGGACTGTAATTTTATTGAGTACAGTACTATCACTAGTTAATAAATCTGCTTCTAATAGTAGAAAAAGTAAAATATTTCCCCAAATGCATAAAAACAATACCCTAAGAATCTCTGCAAGTGTGTACAAAAAGATCTACCACTTTTAGCACCTAAAATGGAAACCTCCAAATGAAAATATGAGTATTTCCTGGAGGTATGCTGCAAAGTTGTCTAGGGCAAGAAAAGTGTAACGACTGACTTTCCAGTTACACCTGATTTCTACCAACTCGGGAGCTTGTGTGTGTTCCTGGAGAGTCCTGAACAACTTTTTCTCCCAATTATAAAAGAATGACTACTTACAGCAGAAACAATGTCAAATAATGGTGCTGCTCTCTAGGGAAGTCTGCCAAGTCCTAACTGACTAGACTTCTAATATCCCGAGGAGGCATTTTTTGTGTTGAAAGAATCAAATTTGATGTCTTCTCCATGGCAGCTCGGCTTACAATGAGCAAATTAGCACCAGTTTTAGTGAAGCTTATGTGCACTTCAAGTACCACAACTAAAGAGGAATAGAAAACTTTTGGCATAGAAGGTGATAAAGATCGCACCAACATATGATCAAGACAGAAGAGCTTTAGTTTCTACTAGCTATAAATATACCATCCCCAATATGTAATATTTATTGCTATTTTGCATTATTTTACTTAATACTGGGCATGTTTACACATGAATTTAAGCATAACTACATTTATTTTAACAAAATTTAACAAAAAATTTTTTGCCAGGTGTCTACATGTGCAGGGATTTGGCACTGAAGTTAGTGCCAAGTCCCTGCCATGTGCCCCTAGTGGCTGGGCAGACCCAGTGTTAAAGTTAGTGTTGGTCGCATCTACACATGCGTTAATGTGCTTTAACTAATCATGCCTAAATTTGATACCTGCATTTGCAGGTATCAAATTTAGGTGCAGTTAGACTAATTCCAGCATTTATAATGTGCATTAAGGGCACATACATGTAGATGTGCACCCTTAATGTGCATTAAATTAGAATAATGCTCATTAATGTGTCTCATGTAGATGTGCATGCTGTTCCCTGAGGTTTTTTTATTGTGTTTTAATTAAAGGCCTGATTCTGTCATTTGAAGGAGAACAGGACAGAGTTCTAAATGAGGCTTACTACATCACAATACAAAGACTCCTCCAGATTAAAGGTGGGAGGGTTTTAGCAGAACAAACAAGCTTCTGACCAAGCAGATGAACAAACTAGATCTAAAAAAAAAAAAGGATGAAGCCAGGGCCTTCAAAGATCCTTATGGGAACTTTTGAGACGTAGGATGAGGTAATGCCTTCCACATCAACCAGTGATGTTTTTAAGTCATCATTCTGACTTTATGTCCCCATCCATTGCCTCTGAAAATATAGAAATTAGCCAGGCAGGACTTGTTACCTTTGGGTTATATCTCCTTTACATTTCAAAATTACCAGTAATACTCAGTTAACTCCTAAATAATCATCTCCATATTAAATTGTAGAGGAACATAGGGCCTGACCCAAAGCCTAATGGAAAGACTTTCAATGCCCTTTGGGATTAAACCCTGAACATCCTCAGTCCTTACATCCTGTTATAATACCCCATAAAGTTTAACTGCTGTATAAGTGATAGAGCTGACTTCACTATGAAGAAGAACAATACAGGAGATGGAAGATGAATCATAAAGACAAAATTTAGCTGACCAAGACACTGATTTCCTATGTAGGAAGGAGAGTTGCCTCCTAAGGAAAAGCAACTATTCTCTGAATAATCCTTAACTAAAATGGATTGACCAAAAATGTATCTTCCTGGTTAGATTCTTGTATGATTTATGCTGATATAAATCAAGAATAATTGATGGGACTTATGGTACATGAATACTACAGTGACAGAGGTCCTATTTGTTTTGTGTCAGGCAGATAAAGCTTTGATCAATGAGCTCAGAGTCATGACCTCTCTGTCAATGCAATAGTGGTAATAAAGTTGCTGCATTTTTGAACATGGAATTAGTTATTAGTCCTGCTGTTTGGAAGGCTGCTACTCTGTACACCACTATAATAGTCTTGTTAAAAATTTCTCCCGATGAAAAGGAAATGGAATCAAGAAAATAATCCTGCTCTCATCTAAACAATTGGTTCAAACATAGACATTAATAAAGGGATGTGAATATTAAAAGACAGGATCACTCACGTGCCTAAATCTAAGACTACTCTCCACAAAAACACCGCCTCATTTCACAGGGACCTAAGTTTTTATTGGTAAAGTTTCCAAGCACCAAAAGTTGTGCTACTACACAGAGAGGGGTGTGACCTCATTTTGGGCAGAACTGAACATCCTCCTGCCATTCTCACACCTAGGTAGTTTTGAAATTCACAAATGAATATTTCTGTGCCTAAGTCACCTGGCAGTTGTGCCATGGACATGGCTAATACACACTGGGCATGTCCACACATACATTTATGTGGTCTTAAATTTACTGCACAGTAAGTTACTGCACTGTAAGTGGGAACAGGCCAGCGTCTATACATGCAAGCATTAATGGTATGTGTGGACTGACTTGGAAGTAAGGTTAGTGTCAAGTCAGTCCACACACAGTGTTACTGCACAGTAAGGCACCTACGTGTGTTACTTTGCTGCAACTAATCAGGCATAAATTTTATACCTGCATGATGCAGGTATCAAATTTACATTCAAGTTGGCATAAGTCACCATACTTACTGTGCAATACAGGCATGCACATGTAGACATGTGCCTGTACTGCACAGTAATTTCAGTGTAGAAGTGCCAAATGACAGCATTTACTACAGCACAAAACATAGCAGCCACAGTCACTTTCCTTCAAAAATGGCCCAGCTGTATTATATATAAAAGCCTAGGTGTTAAACAGTCAACTTGAAAGTAGGAAATTTGAGTTAATTTCCCTCCGTATGCTGATAGGGTCAAAACACACATCTCACACCTCCAGGGAGAGTGCCCAAACCACCTGGCTGGAGTCAAGGTGCAGTGGAAGCAAAGGCCTCTCCACCTCTTCTGCTGAAGCTGTGCCACTGTGAAGCCAAGAATTCAAGATACATATGGACAGAGGAAGAGCAAAGAAGAGGGAGTATAACCTCAGAAAGTTTGACTTAGATTCTAGCTCTGAATACACTGTATGAATTTTAGCGAATGCTTTCTAATGCAAAATGGATAAGCACTTAGGGCTTCTATGCATGTGCAGGGCAGTTTCTCCAATGCACTGTGCATTGGAGCAGATTTGATTAATCAAGTCTGATGGAGCATGGTAATTACCACACACCAGCAGACTCCAGTGTCATGTTTATAAGTGTCCTCATGCTGAAAAATGACAGCACAGTGCTTTAAACAGAAACTTGTTTGATGAACTTTAGTTCAAAGTACCCCACAGCCATTTTTCAGTGCTGCGACGCTGATACATGTGATGATCTGGGCACTTCAATTAGCATGGCTCTCGGAGCTGCATTAATTAAAGTGCCCACCCTCCCCCATCTCCTGGACCATATCTATACATGCACTTAGGGCACAGACAGAAGTGGCAATTGCTGCCCAATCTGGCCACAGAAAGCAGTTTATAGCCGTGACCAAACACAAGTACACAATTGCAGACAGCTTAAAAAATGGCTGATTGGGTGAAAATCTGGCTCCTTGTTGCATGACGTGTCAGATGAAGAGATTTCAAACACGGTGTCTTCTGTAACTTCTGTCTATGCTACCTGCCATCCTCAAGCTGTTTTCAGAATGTGAGGGGGGAAACAAATGCAGGGAGTTTGGTCTGGGGGCTTTCAGGTGTATTGGAGCCCCTAGAATGAGTTTCCTCTGCTCCCTTTCCTCCCTCCCGTTCTGAAACTGGGACAGGATGGTCATTGCTAGGGGAAACTGACTGCAAGGTCCCAGTAAGCGGCTAGATTCCTCTCCCCCCTGCAACCAACTATGAACTTCTGTTTTGTCTGGGGGATCGCTGTAACTCAGAATACTTCCTGCAAAGTGTTATCAGTTGCAGCTAGGAGCTGAACTTCTGTCTGTACCCTTAAGTACTCACTATCCCCTTGAGAGTCAATTTGTAAGCTGCAACCTTCTCTTTCTATTGGGTAGTTTAGACAACTTCTTACTTGGTGTGCTGAGTTTTGTGAATTATTTCCTTATTTGTCCTACTCTCTCAGTTATTGTATTAGGAGCCTAGACACCTCAACTTTGAGTTGTGAATTTTACAAAGTGGCAAGAATCCCCAAAAATCAACACTAAAAGGCTGAGCCTAAATCCCATTTGTGAATAGAGATGTCTACAATTTTTTAAAGCATATTACTGAAGTTCAAATCACAAATACATCTAGCAATGCTTACATAGAATTATTTCATCCAGAACTTTCTTAAATACTTATACCTGAGAAATGGAAATTCATAGACTAATTTTCTTGTTTAAAGCAGCAAATTTAAAATGCAGCAAAACTGTTTCTAAAGACACAATATTTGCAAGTGTAGTATAAAGTTAATTATATAGTTCAGGTGAAATTTCAACTGTCACCTACTTTCAAGGAATCCTGATATATCAAAGTTTTTTAAACAGCTGACACTATAGTCACACAGTCATAATAGTTTAAAAATATAAGTGGGTACATCATATCCTAGATAAAGTTCATTTTGATATTTGTGGGAATAATAATATACAAAGATTAAATGCAATATTTGCTACATTAAGTAAGGTTTTCCACTGTTGCCTAACGTTTCCATACTGTCTATGGAAAAAATTAGTGACAAGAAATAGCCTGTAAGAGGCTTTTCTAAATTAGTTTTAAAAGCTAAGTAACATGTAATGGATTGACAAGAGCACATACATGCTGAAAATACACAGCAGGCCATTTATCTCAGGACCACTCTAATTTTAAAGGACATATTTTTGAAAATATTATTGGCTGAAGTTTAAAAATAATCCTGCATCCTTTTCATACTTTCTTACAACATACTATACATACTTTTTGTTATACAGAAAGTATTTCAAAATAATCTTACAGTATTTATGCTATAAATATCTCCTTTAAAATTGACTGTAGATACATATTATCTGTAATGACTTAAGTGTAATAATTCTTGTGTCATCATGTAAAAACATATACATTAATTACAATGTTCTAACACCTGCAGAAACCCAAGTACAAAAGTTGCTCATTGATCAATTCCAGTTAAGTATTTACAACCTTGCTGCCCCGGCTATTTTACAAATAATCTTCAGTTCATTTAGGTCATTTGTTTTTGTGTAGCAAACTCCCAAACTTTTGCATAAATCCTCGGAGCTTGTTTTCATTAGGCTGTAATGGATGGTGTGCAGTTGAGTTGTAATTAACCATCTGATTACCCCTGGCATGGCTGTTCTCTAAGGGTTTGTTTTTCATTTCTGAGGGATATGAACTGCTATTTGTTTTGTTTTCTGAAAGTTGACCAGATCTTTCCACTTTACAGAATTGCTCATAGCGACTATAAACACGTCTGTCATTCAAATGAGATCTTAATAACTCCTCTTTGTGTTTTGCAGTTGTAAGCTGAGGCATCACTGTATTTACTCGTTTTGAAGGGGTTGAAATAGGTGCAGTTTCATGGGTAGCATTTGTTATCAATTCTTTCACATCTTGGTACTGGATCTGCTCAGTATTAAATCTAGGAGCAGATGCATCTCCTGCAGTTTCTATGAACTTATTTTCTCTGGGGCACAAAGGAGGACACTTTTTATTGCTTTCATCAGGTAAAGGTGTTGGTGACTTTGGTGACTTTGGAGACTTTGAAAGGTTTACAGTAACATCTTCTTTACTTTTATGCAAGCTTCCTTGTGAATTTGAAGATGTAGTCTTTTTTCTTCTTGGGAAAGTATCAGTTTTAGTCTCAGACTTTTTTGGCTTTTGATTCTCTTCACCTTCAGAAGTCAGGGTATCAGAACTGCTACACATTCTGTAAAAAGCAGGAGCTTTGTTTTTTGACAAATTTTCCGTCTTGTCTGGTGTGAGATTGAGAAATAATTTCAGTTTCTGGGATCCCTTTTTCAGGAAACTCGGGGAATTTTTATTTTCTTTCTTTGAAGTGAAATCTTTGCTAGGCTCCTCTCTGCTAGCTTCAGCAAGAGCAGCCATAGAAATTGCCTTGGCGGTAGTGGGGCTCTTTGATTCTCCTTTGATGCTTTTATCTTCAGGAGGT
The DNA here is from genome assembly GCF_052110815.1 of Crocodylus siamensis. Lineage (NCBI taxonomy): Eukaryota > Metazoa > Chordata > Crocodylia > Crocodylidae > Crocodylus > Crocodylus siamensis. The sequence continues at coordinate 44,805,050 of NC_143395.1, read as the reverse complement.
ACATGGTTGGTCACATTGTGTAAGCTTTTGGAACTTTTAAGAGTGTCCTCGGGAGGCTTCATATTGACTGGTTGTTTAATTCTATGCCTAGTCAGTGTGCTATATACATAGCTACATTCCTGTTTTTTGACACCTGGATCCAGCATGAATTTTGAGTTGTCAAACATAGGGAAACTTCGCCTTTTTAATATATTTTCATTTTGTTGGCTCTTCATCTTTTCAGCTTGTTTATCTGCACACAGGGTTGTGTACAAGAACGATGATGAGTTCTTACTAATGTTTGGGTTTAAACTAGGTTTTTGGTCTTCTACAGTTTGCATTGCATGGTTTTTTGCTGCATCTGGTTGAGGTGGGACTTTTGTGCTGAGTTTTGGTGAGCTTTGGTCAATCACATTTTTCAGACTTGGGGCATGGTTGGATACTGCTTTAGGTGTTTCACTTCCCTCTGAATCAATTATAGTTGAATTTGAAGAACTTGCACAGCTGCTTACTTCCTGCTGCTCTGGCAAAGTTGGCTTAAATACCAATGATGACCTCAGACGAGAGTGAGAATAAAAGGCATGAGCTTTAATATTTTCAGCTGCATCATAACCATTATACCGGTCTCCCACTGCTGATCCATTAGAAGCTGCTGAATAATCTAATTGATCATTTAAGTATGACTCAATTCGCCAGTTACGTAGAAAAGACTTTGTAGTGTGTTCAAGGGTAGGCATTCTCTGTTGCAGATGTCGGATCTGATGATCTGTTCCATTGAAAGACCTCCGTATGATTGAATTTCTTTCTACAAGATTAATCTTTGGTCGGGCAAAATGGTCAGCAAAACTTTGTTGGGGTGTATTATGGTTATTTGTATAGCCTTCTCGTAATGAAGACACTATACTAAGGTTTTCAGGTGGCATATTCCAAGTATTTGGTGGATTATTAACCCAATTAATTGCTCTGTTGAGCAGAAAATAAGGAGTCCTTTCTGGTTTCTCTCCAGCATAACTATGTCTCTTCCAGTGCTCAGTTATTTCATTGGGTTGACACTGGTTGATTTGATTTTGCATATTCATACCTGAATGAAAGGGTAGCTTATTGTAGGTTTTATTTCTCAAACCGTATTTATCTATTTCATTAACTGCATATCTTCCTCGAGTTTTCAAGTATATTGGGTCTAACTTGTGAATTTTGTCTTGTCTACTAAACAGGTTTCTCTGGCTAGAAACTGAAGCTAAAGATGACAGTGAATGCTGGTATTTGTCATTCTCCCAGAGTATCCTGCGACTGTTTATCCTAATTAATTCTGGTGTGAATGAACTAGGAACAGATGATCGAGCATACAGTGTCCTAAACTCTTCATCAAAAGATTCAACCAGTTGTCCTGTGATAACTTGAACCATGCTGAGGTTGGTTTTTTCAAATGACCACATAAAGCTGAAAGCACAAAAAATGACAATTAGCAATAATGGAAAACTTTGGCCAAGTGGATCTTACCACCGCATCAAAAAACACCCCTCCGATTTTTCAAAAACAAGTTTGAAACATGCAAATAATTGTTCACAAATTAATTGTGGACATTTACCAAGGCTTTTGAATAGTGGAAGTCCTGTCTTGTTTGAATTTATTAGGAAATTTGCTTGATTTAGTGGGAAATGTATACGGCTTATACCTACTCATTTATACCTACAAACACTTATGCACAGAAAAAAGTATCCATCCATAAATCTGTTAAACTATGGGCACATTTATATGTGTGTACAAAATTATCCATGACAAAAAAGTCAGAGTCCATATTTGGAAATTAGCTCCATATATTTATCTTTGAGAAAGAAATGTAATTGGAGTTTACTCTGAAAAAAATAATTAGGAATATATACAGAAGTGCTTAAACAGTTCTGAATAAACTAAATAAATTATTATTTTATATATACAAAGAGAAAAAAGTACACTTGAGCTACATAGGCTCATTTTTGTAGTTAGGATATAACAAGTCTTATGCCATAATGACATTAATAAAAACAATGTCCTACAGATTAAATTTGTAACAAACAGATTCTTATTTTATGATTCCATGCCTGGTTTTGCTTTTGCCAAAACATTGCAAGAAAACTGAAACCAACATCATAAAGAATTAGGACTTGTATAATTGTATTTGTTCATCAGTGAAAAGGATTGTTGCGTAGCTTAAATATTTTACTATTTAAATCAGTTACTTTTATATATTCCAAGAAGAAATTAGAAAAATAAAATATGTTTAGATTTAAAATAAAATTATAATAAAGCAATATTTAAGGCTACTGCTTCTTGAAACATTAAATAACGTCTTTAGTTTGAACTGAGTTTACGGTGCAGAAATTGAAAAAAAAAGGGTAATCAGCTGTTGTAAAATCTATTCTTTTTCTTTTTTTTTTTAAAAAAAAAGATTAATTTCTGAAGGATTTGATGATGGGGCCTCCTACATAGCAGATTGAAAGAAGAACTATCTTCCAAAATGCTTCAAAATTACTTTCTCTTAGAGAAAGTTGCATTCTCACAGTGCGTACAGCCACTTGCCACTCCTGGGAACAGCACAGGGACACTGGTGTAAGAAACCTGGGTGGGGGGGTGGCCACAATGCGGGGTGTGGGCAGTGATTCCACAGTGGGGTTGGGTGTTGCCTGGTCTGGGGAGGGTTAGGGAGTTAAAAAGAACCCAGTCAGGGTCAAGTGGTGGGAATAATGCAGCTTTAGGCCTGGGGTGAGTTGTTGGGATTCCCAGCCCCAGGATTGTGCTGCAAATATATACGGACACGCATTCATGAGATCAGGTTAACCCTTTCCTACACTGAATTAACCAGATTTGAATTTAAGTTAGTGCACCTATTGTGGTAAATTAACTTAAATCATGTACACCATTTCATAGGTGTTTCAAACCCTCTGAGCACCTGCACAATCTGGCATTTAGATTGACCTAACCCTAGTTTGACTGATCTAAATGTAACACCTGTGCATACCCGCAGAGTCAAACTTACATTATTAGTTGGAGATATCAAACTACTCAGAAATCCTGTGACCTGGGTTACACTGACTCACTTAAGAACTTGTAATTTACCTTAGCATGCTTTATACATCTTTCCCACACTTGTCTAAGTATTAACAGACACAAATTACCTTCAAATAGTGTACATCAGAGGAACTCTATTGATATATAGTAGCATTTCCCCGACTTTTGATACCTGAGTCATATACTCTTTTTCTGGATTAAAATGGATGGTACACTTCATTCACCAATTTGCAAGTTGGATAAAGTCAGTAGGCCCCATGCCACCACACAGACCCTCTGCCCCCATCTCACTCATTTTTTCATGGCACACTCCTGCCACTTTCATGCCACATTAGTGTGCCATGGCACATCTTTTGGGAATGACTGGTATTGGGAATTAAAAAAAACAAAGGAAGGAAGATAGCAAGAAAGGTAAGTAAAATTTCTAGTTATGTGTTAGACAAATTTAGCCATTCCTCCCTAACTTAATTTACCACATTTTTACGGTTGTTCAGTATAAATTATGTCAGTTGACATGCTCTTAAGCATGCTTATATGTTAGTAAGTAGCTACAGGGAGATTTAAGGGAATCTACCTTAAGGTGAAAGACCCTACCTGACTTATACTATAGTTAGGCGGACCATATGGAATTCCTGGAAATCCAGGACATCATCTTGGAAATCCACGACACTGCCCTCCTCCCCCCATGCTCTCACAAGTTAACAGGGCATGTACCCATGTCCCTGCATTTCCAAGATGCCCATCATAATTCTCAACAGCCAGCTGGGACCAACTTCTGAAATCTGGGATTGATCCAGCTAAACGGGGACATATGGTCACCCTAACTACATTGTATAACACCAAATGTCAAGAACATTTTAGCAAAACACGTTATTGAAGGACTATTAGAAATAGAAGTTTAACAAGAGGGCTTACAAAATATACCTCGGCAATCTTCTTGAATTCACAGAACAATAGGAATAATTCAAAAAGTTTCGTACAAGTACTTAATTTTTACTGAGTTCTTTTAACTGAAAGAAAACTGAGTCTGCTTAATTCCCTGTTCATAGCCTCATATAAGATTAATTATTCAAAAAGCCCCCATGCCTTCCGTACTAAATAATGCATGACGTAGATGACATCAAGCATTACAATATGATGAAAAAAATAAAAAAAAACAAATTACTTATAATGAAGGGATGAATTCATATTGCCTTGATTGTATAGAAATATATTCTGCTGATAGCTCTGATCTTACCTGTAAGTACCATACATTACTTTCTTACAGTCAATTAGAAGAAATTTCTGTTCCATCTTTCCGTGGAATTTTGCTCCTGTTTTGGAATAATAATCTTGTCCCTTTACTGTTCGTACCCTCATGTTCTGAAAAAGATTACAGAAGACCTTTAATATCTACATATAACAGTCTACATTTAATATTTTATGTATCAATACTAAGGGGAAATAGGGAGAAGGGATTATTACTGCTACCTGTAGCCAAACTCCCACCTTGGAGCCAATTCCAGACTTGAACACTGAATACTGTTCCTTTGTGTCTCTGTGGAAGACTTTTGAGACTTCCTAAGCCACAAATAATGTAAGCTTCCTGTTTGGACTGTGCATAAATCCCCACTGCAAGAGCAGTCTGTGATACATTAGACCTTGGCAGGTAGAAATAGAGAGAATTTCACTAATGGCACTTACTGAAATGGCACTCACCTGCATACCTGCTGCTTGGGGCAGGTATGCACTGTTACAGGTGCATGTTCAAACTTCCAGGGGCTGGTGGGGAGGAAGGAGTCAAGAACCTGGTTTTTCATTTCCTGGGGAACTGTCCTAATCATTGAGTTACTGGGTTAAAACCATTAGGCTATTGGGCCCTGTAACAGGAGACCCCTACTCCTGTTACTGAAAGCAAGAGAGCAGGGCAGGATAGAGCGAGCAGAGCCAGTGGAGCTTGCAGAAACCCAGGATGCAAGGGATAGCAGGTGCAAGCAGTATGGGCCACAGGGGCAGTGGAATGCTGGGATGTTGATTAGGAGGTAACTTCACCTGGGAGCTGTTAACAGCGAGCTGGGTCACATGAGCAGATCAGAGGGAAGAAAGGGGCCATACAACCCTGAGCCCATGGCTAGAGGTTCAGACTGGTTTGGATCTTCAAAAGCTCTGTTGGTAGCCTCACAGTGACCCATGGTTTTGTGTTATGTACTTGATTACCATTGGCTTTTTGCTTACCAGAGGCTTCAGTTGTGGCTACAGGGGTGGTTTGAAGGCCACAGAGAATACCTGAAAATCACCTAGTGCTTTAAGCACTGCAAGAAGCAAGGAAAGGAAGGGAATAACTCTGCAAGGGTTAGAGGCCTGGGGCTAGGTAAGCTGACCTAAAGAGAGCCAGGGGCCCATTAACTGAAATCAGAGTAATGCATGTGAGACATGGATATAACTATGGGGGTGACTGAAGGCCACAAGTAAGCCCTTAAGGCACAGTGAGGGTCAGGAAGGCCAGTAAGACCAGGACTCAGCACGAAAGAGAAAGTACTAGAAGGGCCAGAGGTCAAGATGCCATGTTTGGGAGCAGAGATGCCCCGAGAGTCTGTGTTTGGGGACAGAGAAGCCCTGAGTACTTTGCCAAGGAGGAAGGTACCAAGGTAAAAGCTGCTCTGGCATCTAGAAGCAGTCTCTGCAGGTAAACACATTAACATCAAAGTGTAGCAGAAGGTCTGGTGAATGCGGTATTATCAGTGGGGCTGTTAGGGGTGCCACAACCACCTTGGAAACTAGGTCCTGTCACAGCACCATCTTCTTCTCTTCCTCCATTCATGGATTGTTACCCTCCTAAAAATTTGGACTAAAAAGACAGTTACATGGCTATGGAAATATAACTTGGGAACATTAAGCAAAATAGGATTCTACCCAGAGTTTGCAAACAAGTATAGCTTTTTTTGGTTTCTATTGCTTTTTCTCAGTAATTTAGTTTATCTATGATACTTGAGTGACTTTGTTTCTGGCATTAGATAGGTGACTAGTACTTGGACAGGAGGCGTAATAGTCAGTGAATATTAGATTAGAGAAGTAAAAATCACCAGAAAGATTTTACTTGGTCCAATCAACATTGTTGAGCTGAGAGATGGAAATTAAAAAAAACACATAAGTAGTCATAATTTCAAATACAATTTTCACCAGTGCATTAAAAAATCCAAACATTATATTTAAGGTAAAAAAGCAATATTTTAAAATCACCAATTTCTACCCATTATGGTCCCTTTATTCTTTGTCTTCTTCTCCTCTCTCTTGCTCTTTCTCCACCACTTTCATGCTGTTTCTCCTTTCCTATCCAAACATCACAATTCCTTATTTGACCACTTCCTTATTTAAAAAATAAGAAGATGGAGCTAAAGATAACTTAAGAATTATTTAGTGAGGGGCATTTCATATGGAACTCTTATTTCTTTCTAATGTTCACTTCTGTTTTTTCTAGATGGTGTTATATTTATGGCACAACTAAAATGTGAATTGTGCCATAAATTGCAATATGTCAGATGTTCATTGAATTTATGGTGTTATAAAATGGCAAAACACCAGAAAGATGTTCTGCATTTAATGTAGAATATCTTTGTGGATTGTTTGTGTCATGTTTTAATTTGAATGTATCACCAACAGCACTGGGCTACCTGGTATGGCTTTAGATGTCCCTCCATGGGAAACCTGTGTGGTCGCCACATGAATGCATTTAATGCTGTGCAGCCTGATTCTGGGTCTGTGACAAGTGGCCAATGCCCAATTGTACACATCCCAGGATGAAGCTTTCAGGATGAGACACATGCAGTTAGGCATTGGAGAGTTCCCCAGTGGAGGCAGTGTCAGGACCTGAGTCTAGGACCCAGAGGTACTCTCCCACTTGATCTCTCGAAGTGGCCCTAGGTCCCAGCTCCCTGTGCACTAAAAGACATGCTGTTGCAATGTGGTATTGGGGAACCAGTTCCCCAAATGCTGGGCTGCCCTGGCATTACCAGCATGGGGAGCCTGGAATAGAGGATTGGGTATCCTGTGCTGGACGCTCTGCTCTACAGTTGGGCAACTGGAATATGAGGAATGCCTGATCCCAAAAATAGCAATGTATGTATGTATGGCATAACAGAATCCATGATTTTTGGGATCAGGCATACAGTTTCAGATGACAATTGCACAATCATTTTAACAACTTCCAGGATCATTTTAACATCTTCCTTTATGTAAAACACTGAGTTTACATGTTCAGAAACACTATCCAAAGTCTATCTATATCTGTATTTGCAAGTTTCTTCATACACTTACCAGGTGTCTCCTGGGCTAGGTAGACATTACATTTTTACTGGTATAAGTGATTGGAAACCTGTCTATACCCATAACAGAACAGAAGTTTAGTGCACACAGACTGGTTTAAAAATAGCAGAACCCAGTCTAAGATTTGTCCAGTTCCCCTACCAAAGGGTGAATGCGTGTACTGTTTGCTACTGATGTAAAGTACATTGCTTACACAAAACCATGTAACTGAGAGTTTGCCTTAGGCTTTTTGAATGTCTGTACCTAGCCCTAGATACTGTGAATGCCTTCACAGGGAATCAGATATGGGGTAAATATGAATGGTACATGAATGTGGCTGTTGGATTGTGGATTGCAGCTCTGAGGAATAAACGCTAAATGCTGTGTCCACACCCTTAAAGCAAGCCCTGACAGTGCCTAAATCTTAGACACCACCGGATACAGTGACTGAGTCCTCTGGGAACAAACCGGTGTCAAAGCCATTGGTTTCAAAGTGTTGCATTTCATCACACTGTATTTGTAAAACCTGCTTTCAACTATGTTCATTTGCTCATCCTACACTTGATGTCAAGACCATGTACAAAGAACACGAGATGGCTGGCCAATATTGAGCTTGCCTTGTTTTTACGAAAAAGTCTGTTTCAGATAGAGTAGCAACATGATCTGACATCTATTGAACAAATCAGTTCACTTGAGTATTATAAAACATCCCCAGAAGTTGTTATGTTTATTTCTTTAAGCCATTATTGAGCCCTCAAATCAGAAGGGGTACAGCTCCCCAAGATCTGGGATGGTGGTATTTAGTTATTGTTTTCTTGTGTAAGTCAAAATTCCTTTTCTAACTGTGGCACCAGGCGATAAACCAGAAACAAAGGATTAATACTTTAAAAATAATTTTTACCTACTGTTTTCATAAGACATTTTTAATTGGATTCAGAGTACCTTTAATGACTCGGTTCCTTTCCTCACATATAAGATATTAAGGATGTCCAAAGGTCAGAGGTTTAAATAGAGTAATGGGGAAATTATTGGGAGAAAAAAATCATTCAGTGAGTGGAAAAGAGAAATAAATTGAATAATAGGAAATGAAGGGGAAATAAACTTAAAAAACTAAAATGGTAAGAGTGAGAAGAGTAGAAAAGCAAATGACTTCACGTTGAGTTTCTCTTTCAATTCACTTCATGTATTTATCTCACCACAAATTTTGAAACATCTTAGTTTGAAAAAAAAAAATGTTGCAAAAGATTTTTTCTGCCAGGGAAAAAAATCAAATTAAATCTCTGACATGTACATTCTTCTGTACACAGGCCACCATCCTTCAGTAATATGTATGCTATCACTTTTCTTGGTTATGCTTGTCAGTGGAAAAAGAAAACAAGTCCTGATATGTAGTCAGCTTACAAATGAGTTCAGTTCTCTGCATGGATATTTAATGCTGAGTGTTGAATAAATTCCTGTTCTCCATACATAAATTAGGCAATGGTAAAACATAATGTACCCCTGAACCAGCTCGCTGCTCCCACTGGTGGCTGTTGGGGGGGAGTAAGCTCCAAAGGAAAAGAGGATCAGGTCCCTCAGAGCTCAGGCCCAGTCCTCTGTTTCTGTGGGGTCCATTCCCCCATGCCACCTGAGCTCTGAGGGGCCTGATCTAATTTTCTCTGGAGCCACCCTTATCTAGGCTGCTAGCCAGCTGGGCACCACCTGAGCCCCGAGGGGCCTAACCTTTATTTTCTCCAGAACTCATCCTGCCCCCGCACCACCCCCTTCCAACAAACTACATGCAGACTTGCTGTTAGAGATACAAATGCAAATATGTAGGCTTCTAGTCCTGTTCCTGCTCACAAAGCCTCCAGTGGTTAAGTCATAGCTGTTCAGGTGAAGGACAGTCAGAGATGTTTTTTTGCCTTAATGTGTCACTGCTCCACTAAACCAAATAACACTAAGCTGACTAACATTTGTGCCGCTTTCAGCATAAGGTGGAACAGGGCCTCACTCCACCAAGAGTGTTAAGTGGAGTTGCTGGGATATACAGAATGGTAAATAGTGGAATTTTGTAGTAAACAAAACTAAAAATACAGTAAATATAACAATATAGTATATAGCCAAGAAAGGTAAATGTCCACGGATATTTGTTTATTGTTACGTTATTCTTAATCATACGTTTTGTTTCTTTTAAGTAGACTTTTGGGGCATGTACAGATGTTTGCTGCACCCAAGCTGCAAACCCAGCCTTGCTTTAAACCATGAGATGTCAGAATGGAAGTGGCATGTGCAAATCTTTGCCAGTTCCCAAAGCCACGCTGGGAACCTATTGTTAGTAACTTATGATGGGAGGTGGATGAGGCAGGATTGTGGGGGCTAGTGGGTCTACAGGGGGATTGGTAGATCAGCGGGGGAGGCGGGGCGGGGGGAGGGTTAGCAGGAATGCAGAGCAATTTGTCCATCCTGAGGTGGGGACATCAGGGGGCTAAAATTAGTCCAGTCAGATTCAGGACAGAGAAAGAGCACTCTGGGGCTGGGGTGAGTGGGATTTCCCAGCCCTAGGGCTATGCTCTGAATATATTCAACACATTGGGCTAACCCAGAGGTTCCCAAACTTTTGTTTATTATGTACCCACTTCCAGATCTGCCAGCTGCCCACTTACCTCTACCTGCATATGTTATATATTTTAACTCCTTAAATGCCAATTATTATAAGGAAAATTAAATCTGCCAATTATATAATTTCTCCCAGGTACCCCCAGAGATGTCTTGTGTATCCCCAGGGGTATGCATACCACAGTGTGGGAACACCTGGGTTAACCCATTTCCAATCTAAGTTAGTTCATCTGAGTTCACTAACTTAGATTGGGCTGGATATTTTTGCCCTCATGTAAAACCTCCAGGTGTTTACACACATAGGCATTTTGGTCAACCTAACTCTTCTTAAACTGATCTAAATGTAACATCTGCATGTACCTTTGGAGTCTATTATCCTTTTAGTGAATACACACACGATACCCAATGCTGTTAAATTGCCTTGTATAAAAAGTGATGTTACTACACAGGCCCAGCCAAGATACTTTCTAAACAGAACATCCCTTTAATCCATGCTAATCTGCAGTAATCTTCTTTGATTTAAATATATTCATTTTTTTAGCCACCATGCAAGTGATTTTGAGGTCTATAAAACCAAAAAAATAGAAAAACAAGCCTAAACCCTACTAAAACAACCATAACAAAACAACTGAAACAAAACCCAAATTAGAGTAAGAATAAGGAAAATACAAATAAAAAGATATAGCTGAAGTTTGCTAAGTCATAAATTAAGGAAAGTTTTGATGCTCAAAGAGCAATGTCCTCAGTCTGAAAGTAGAGACTTACACCTTTGTGCTACATCCTGCTTTCATGATGATATACAAAGCAACCTTGGATTAATTCATCTATACCTGTAGCCACTTCTAAAACTTTATTTTCTGTTACAGAAGCATCTAGTGAAGCTTTCAGTATGCCTTTGTATGAGCCTGCAGACATTTTTTTGATCCAAATGAATGTTTTCAAGATAAAAGTTCTTTCATATGAAAAGGGTTTTTAAAGCTAATCACATGCTACACATGTTTTAAAACATTTTCCTCATAAATGAACCTTCACCTTTCTAAATGTCCCTAATTGGTTTAGCTATAATTTTTAGACACTGTTTAGATTCAAGCACTAGCATTTGGTTGATGACAGTCCCTTTTAATGTTTTTTATCTCTTGTAAATTGAGATATTTCCTACAGAAACTGGAGCTTATGAAATTATTATAGATATTTATTTCTCAGAATTATACCCAAGATATGTGATATCATGGTTCCAAAAGTCCTCTTAAAATGTTGGCACTTATTTTTTATTATGTGATGACATTGTAAGTAATCTTGTAACAGTTGTAAATGTGCACATCATTTTTGTTTCTAGTAGTGAAAATCTCCATGTATATTTCTACTGGAAAACACTATTTCATGTCAATCACTATTAGGGTTTAGAAAAATGCCAGATTACCAAAATATGTGCGTGATATGTTAGCCATTGCTATTCTTAAGCACATCCCTTAGCTCTCTGTTAGCTAGCCACTAGAGGGCAGTATCACACATTCCTAAACATAAGTAAGTAGTATGGCATTACGTCAAAGAATACATAAGCTAATATTTCCCTTCAATATATAACAGAAATTGCTACATAATAGAAGTCTACCTGAAATTTTAAAGGAAACCTTAGGCAACCCATGTGGACATCATATCATACATCTCATTTTAGGACTGGGCTCTTGTCAAGCAGTAACACTGAATAATTTGGGGAATGCTAAGACCCTTTGCAACATTTTTGCCAGATGCATACATTAACCAATAGTTACAGAAATAAGTAATTGTAAATGAGCCTACACTAAAGTAAATTGTACAGAATCACAAATAAAATGCTGAAAGCTTTCTTGGAACAGCTCCAATATTTTTTAGCATTGTCCTTGGTATGACAGACTTATAAGTACATCAAATGTATTTTTATCAGGCCAAAAAGCGCATTGGATTGGACTGTGTTCCCAGTGATATATTAAGGGCATATAATCTGACTTCTGGAATATGTGGACTTTAATTCTCTCTTCATAATCTAACTGGAAAGAGACCATTTCACTCATCTAACTAATTATGGGAAATAGTTATTAAGTTAAATATCAGTCGTTAATACACATTTTCAGGAAGACACTAGAAAATAAAGTCCCACGTCTTCTCAGTGAATTGTAATTTTTTTAAAAAGTCTTGAATCTGTATTTTTGAACAATAACATATTTTGGTTTTCCAAACATTCATTTTAAGTCCTCATATCCTGCAAGACTCAAAATATATATATGTAAAATAAGAACACTCAAAAATATGTATTTTGACTGAATTTTTGCCAAGGCAAGAAAAAGAAAAAAATGTTTTGAAATTCACAAAAATAGTATACAGGATTCTTCTAACACAATAGGCATGTCTACATGAGACACTACTGTGCAGAAGCAACAAGCTAATGTGCAGTAGTGTCAGGAAAAAAACGTATGGCGATGGTACAACGCAATATTCCCAGTTCTGTGTAGTAACAACTGTGCATTCCTCCACTTATGTAGACGCTGCCACACTGCCATCTGGTATTGCTCATAAATTAAATTACATATTCAATAAAAGAGCACTATTAAAGGGTTTTTTATACCCCTAAAATAATAACATCATTTCACTGAGTTACAAAAACTATGCAGTAAATATGCGTTTTGTTGTAAAATATGAAGCCTTACCCTGAGCCTCTGGACTTGACAACCCTGTTTTTCTGTCATTTTAAGAAAGTGACTGAACTTGGACTCATCAAGAAGAAGATATACAGCAATTCCTCTGGTAGATGCCTCAACAATTTCTCTAAATATATCCACATCTGTAAAAATATCCATAACTATGGCAATGGCCTGTAAGAAAAGGAAGAGAAAATATTACAATATTTACGCAGTGATAACAAATTAAATATTGTTTATATAGTGCAACTAATGAATTAGTATGAATTTGTATTCTTTCCATACAAAAAAAGCTCTAAATGTGTTTTTAAACATAGGATACTCTTTAAGACAATTTGATCCTAATTTGAGAAAGGGGCCATGTGACCACCTGTCTGACATACTGGTGACATATCTCAAAAAGTGTGGAAAGGCTGTTTGTACATTAAAAAAACTATTAGTCAAGTATTACTGTAGTTTGGCTGCAGAAAAAAGACCCAAGAAATTATATTGTTTCTGTATAAGACACTAGCCAATCTTAATTTGAAATACTGAATACTCCCCACAGTATTTTAAGAATCAACAAGGATGACTCTGTTTCATCGCATAGTTCATTTTGAACTCTTAACTCAGAGGACACTCCCACAATTCAGTGAGGGTTTGGCTGAATAAAGAAGGCTGAATCAGGCCACTGCTAGACTTGACTAACTAAAAAAATACAGGTAAGTCTGAATAAGGAAATATAATGCCTAGCCTACATGTCACTTATACATTATTGATAATTCCAGAATTAATATTGAAGTGCAGAAGAGCAGAGAAAAAGAGAGTACTTGAATATCTGTAAGAAAAAATTGTCATTTTGAAAAATATTTCAATCTCTTTTCAATTCCTCTCTCTCTCTTTCTACATATATAGATTTATAAAGCCGTAAGATTGCACACTGGGTACAATGAACATCTGCGCATATCCCAAGGTGGGTTTTGGCACTACACATGATTTACCCATGTCATTAACTTTATTGAACCATCTGCAGTTTTGGTTTTTATTGTTATAATTATTATACTGCATTGGAAATGCTAAACTCATCCCCAAACCAAGAACTAAGACATTTAGAGGGTTGAGGGGGAGCTCAGAGATATTTTTGGTTTAGGTTTTGGGTTTGTTTTTTGGGTTTTTTTTATTGCTGTTCTTGCTTGGCTTCCTTTCTAAGGTAAGCAGAACTGAATAAGCAGGGTTGCCATATTCAGTTATCTGTCTGGTTTCACTAGCATCTGAAAAGACAGCTGCCAAGACTGGCTGGGCCTGTTGGGTGAAAAGATTAAAGGAAAACAGCTCATCTCAAACAACCCTGTTGTTTCAATATGGAACTAAGCCCTTTCTGTGTCTCTTACAAGTAGATTCTCATCTGATTTCAGACATTTGTTTAAAATAAAAGGACTGTATAATGAATGGGTTCATCAGTACACATTGAATCAACTATATAATATATTCAAAACCATCATCACATCCTTCAGAAATCACTCTCACCCACTTGTATGCAGTATCTTTGGTTACTGCAACCCAAATGATGAAGAGACTTACAATTGGAAGCTAGTTTTAAAAACAGTGCTTTAACCATGTTTTCATAAATGCAGAAACAAAATTGCAGCATAACAAAAGTGGTGACGTGTGTATATGTTTACCCTTTTTTTGTAAAAAGCCTAAATATTTTTTCTAAATTCCTAGAGATCAGCAGGATATTTTGTCCTTTCCTCCTCTCTAACATAACTATTTTAAAATACTTTTGTTAACTTTCACAGTGAATTTATTCACTTGACAAGCTACACTTTTTCAAGGAATGGGAAATCCTAGTTGAACATTTTCCACATGTGCTCTTTTTTGGTAGTGTCTGTGGGTAGCCTAATGCTTCTGACAGCTGAAAACTCAACTATCTTTAGTTTTAAGAATGGTAAAGATTGTTGTGGAGCTCTCTATCTTACAACCTTGGGCATATCCCTTTCTTCCATTCCTGCATGGCCATAAGAGGGTAACTCTTACCATATTCTCCATCTGACATGTGCATACCTGGCCATAGGTCATTAATCTTGCAGACAAAGCATATTTAGAAGTGGAATCTTGCCAAATTCAAACAATTAGCAAATTATCCATTTTTAATAACCAACTAACCAACCCTTAGAACATCCAGCATTATGATGGTTTCCCTATGACTTGAAATCTTTAAATCAAGGTTTCATAGTTTCATAGTTTCATAGTAGCTAGAGTCGGAAGGGACCTAGGTAGATCATCTAGTCCGACCCCCTGCCTTGGCAGGAAAGAGCACCGGGGTCAGATGACCCCGGCAAGGTGCTCATCTAACTTCCTTTTAAAAATCCCCAGGCTAGGAGCCTGCACCACTTCCCCTGGAAGCTGGTTCCAGGCCCTAGCCGCCCTGACTGTGAAGTAGCGCCTCCTAATATCTAATCTAAACTTACCCTCCGCCAGCTTGCGACCGTTATTCCTGGTCACTCCTGGCAGCGCATGGGGGAACAGGGACTCCCCCAATACCTGCTGATCCCCCCTGACCAGTTTGTAGCAGGCCACAAGGTCCCCCCTTAACCTTCTCTTGTGGAGGCTAAACAGGTTCAGGTCCCGTAACCTCTCCTCATAAGGCCTGCCCTGCTGACCCCTGATCATACGAGTGGCCCTCCTCTGAACTCTTTCCATATCGTCCACGTCCCTCTTGAAGTGTGGCGCCCAGAACTGGATGCAGTACTCCAGCTGCGGCCTGACCAGTGCCGCATAGAGGGGGAGGATCACCTCCCTGGACCTGCTTGAGATGCATCTGTGGATGCATGACAGGGTACGGTTGGCCTTCTTGACTGCCTCCCCACACTGCCGGCCCATGTTCATCGTGGAGTCAATGACGACTCCAAGATCCTTTTCCATCTCCGTGCTGGCAAGAGGGGAGTTCCCCAACCTGTAAGTGTGGTGCCGGTTCTTCCTCCCCATGTGCAACACCTTGCACTTATCAGTGTTAAACCCCATCCTATTCTCATCCGCCCACCGTTGCAACCTGTCAAGGTCAGCTTGTAGCCTATTGCACCCTTCTAGTGCACCCACATCCCCCCACATCTTAGTGTCATCAGCAAACTTGAACAGGGTGCTTTCTACCCCCTCATCCAAGTCACTGATGAAGATGTTGAACAGTGCGGGCCCGAGGACCGAGCCCTGCGTAACCCCACTGCCCACGTCCTTCCAGGTCGAGAAGAACCCATCCACTACCACCCTCTGGGTGTGGCCCTCCAACCAGTTGGCGACCCATTTGACCGTGTGGGCATCGACACCACAGTCTCCCAGCTTTTTGATGAGGACAGGGTGAGAGACAGTGTCGAAAGCCTTCCGGAAGTCCAGAAAGACTACATCCACAGCAACCCCTGCGTCTAATGATTTGGTGACCTGATCGTAAAAGGCCACCAGGTTGGTCTGACAAGACCTGCCACTGATGAACCCATGTTGGTTGCCCCTGAGCATGCATTCCCCCGCAAGGCCCTCCTGGATGTGTGCCAGGAGAATTTTTTCAAAGAGCTTACCCGGGATTGAGGTAAGACTAACTGGCCTGTAATTTCCCGGGTCCTCTTTTTTTCCCTTTTTGAAGATAGGGACCACATTGGCCCTCTTCCAGTCCTCCGGCACCTCACCAGAGCACCACGAGTGCTCATAGAGCTGCGCCAGGGGTCCCGCAATGACCTCGGCCAGTTCCTGTAGAACCCTAGGGTGAAGATCGTCTGGACCAGCAGACTTGAACACGTCCAGCCTCTCCAGAAGTATCCTAACTAACTCCTTGCTAACCCCTGGCCCAGGCGTGTCTCTCCCGGGGCCCGAGGGGGGCCCAGCAGGGAGGTGGCTGAACTGGTCCCTACTTAGGAAGACAGAGGCAAAGAAATCGTTAAATATGTTAGCTTTGTCATCTGGCGTGATGACTAAGTTGCCCATCGTGTCCTGCAGGGGCCCCACATTACCCGGGACCCTCTTTTTACCCCCTATGTATTTGAAGAAGGACTTCTTATTGTCCTTAATCCGGGAAGCTAGTCCTATCTCCATCTCTGCCTTGGCCCTCCTGACTGCCCCCCTACATCCTCGGGCAACTGTAACATAGTCCTTCTTGGTGATGACCCCATCTCTCCATTGGGTGTATGCCTCCCTTTTAGCAAGGAGACATTCCCGGATGCTCTTAGTGAGCCATGGGGGTTTATGTGCCCTCCTGCTCCCTTTGACCCTTGTTGGGATTACCTCCCTTTGGGCATGGAGGATCGTCTCCTTAAGGAGCAACCACTCACCTTGGACATCTGATTCCCTTCCCCTCTGGGTCCTCAGCGCTTTCCCAACGATCCTCCTTAGCTTGTTGAAGTCAGCCCTCCTAAAGTCTAGGGCTGTTGCCTTGCTGCAGCCCTTTGCCACCTTACGCTGGATGGTGAATTCCAGCAAGCGATGATCACTGTCTCCCAGGTGGCCCATCACCCGCAGCCCCCTCACCAGGTCATCACCCGTGGCCAGCACCAGGTCCAACAAGGCGTCTCCCCTGGTGGGACTGTGCACCTCCTGGGTTAGATGGAGGTCCTGCACTCTGGCTAAGAACCGACGTGAGCGATCAGACTTGGCTGACTGCTCCTCCCAGCAGATGTCTGGGAAGTTCAGGTCCCCCATGATGACCACATCCTTAGCCCTCACTGCCTCTGTGAGCTGACCTAAGAATTCCTGGTCGAGCTCTTCTCCCTGGTTGGGAGGTCTATAGTAGACTCCCACCGTTAAGTCTCTCTCCCCTGGACTGCCTTTTACTCTAACCCAGAGCACCTCAGAGTGCCCCCCCTCTACCCCCTTGCTAATTAACGAGGAAGTATATTCCTCCTTGATGTAGAGTGCTACTCCTCCACCTTTCCTTCCTATCCTGTCCTTCCTGTATAGCCTATAGCCCTTGACACTCACAGTCATGCGATGAGTCCCACCATGTTTCTGTGATCCCTACTATGTCAGGGCTGGTGACAGCTAGGAGGAGGGCGAGTTCCTCCTGCTTCTTCCCCATACTTCGAGGTTGCGTGTTTTTCTTAGTAGATTTATGGATGTGGGATGCAGACGTTGTACTGAATGACAGTAATGATTTCTTCTGGTCTTAATATTTATCAATCTTCCTTGCATTTCTGGTTCTTTGTCCATATTTTTCTGCTTCTTTGCACAATGGAAGGGAGTATGTTGTTCAAAGAAATAAGAAGGTAAAGAGTACCTCAGTTTGATAATATAACTAGGGATCTACTTAATTTTTTCTGAGACAAGAAAAATATTGTGGGCCACTTGCAGTGCATGGCACCATTTTCACAGTCTTTTTGCAGTGGACTCCAGCTGCTGATTAGTCCCAGTGCCCCTGCCCCTCACCACTGGTTGGCCAAGAGGGGTTCCCATGGTTTGACCCCACCTCTTGTTGCTGACTGGCGGGGAGGGCTGGGGCCGCAAGAAAGGCAGACTTCTGGGCCAATCGGTGGTGAGGGATGGCGGGGCTGCTCTTATCTTTGTTGTTCCCCTTCTTGCCAACATCTCCCCCTCCCCTCCCCAACCCCAGCACGCCGCTAGGCCAGGTTGCAGCATCCCCGAGGACCACTGGCTCCCACTGGGAAGCCAGCATTTTATTTTTAGTCCTTTTTTCCCTGGCAATTCTATGCCAAAATTGTGGGAACTGCCATTTTCTCAGGGTTTTCAGAAACTTCTTTGTTCATGGTTTCCATGAAAAGCTCAAAATTATAAATAGGGGATTTTTATATGTAACTAAAAAGATTGAGATTACTCTTGTGACTAACAATGAGCATTGAACATTTAATTAAATGTATGTATTTGTTTAAAGCTCAAATTGATAACATTTGCAGCCTCATTTACATACTACATCAATTGGGAATAGGTTTCATTACTGTGTTTTAGATGGTTGATAAACCATCTGTAGAAATAACCCGTATATTGATAGCTGTAGCAAGCAGCCAACATAACAATGAGATCTAATAAGGGAGAGGGCAGATACAGAACTATTATTATTTCACACTGCATACAGCAACTCATAAAATTACTCATTGCATAAATTCAGTTCTTTTGGTCTCACTGGGTGCATCTACATGAGACACTTTACATGAGATTAGAGCTAATTACTATATGGTAAGCATCAACATCTACACATGCAGACACTTACTGTGCAGTAATTTGCTCTAATCGTGAGTAAATTTGCTGCCTGTAAATACAAGTAACAAATTTATTCCCGATTACTTACTGCACAGTAGCGCATGTATAGATGGCTGACCAGGAGCAAATGTGCTCTTGGTCAGGCAGGCAGCAGAGGGCTGGAGATAGCTCCCTGCTGTGGAGGGCTCCACCACCAGATCCCAGGAAGGGACAATGTTCCCCTTTTCCTGTAGCAGAGAGCTCCCAATTTCCATTTCACAATCATTATCAGGCAGCGGGGAGATAAAAAGATATCTTTAGTTTTAAGATATTAGATATTAAGATACTTATCTCCCAGTCCTAGCTCTACAGTCATAGGGCCTAGGCTGGGAGATTCTCCCAGCACTGGCCCTGTGACCATGTAGCTGGCATATGGAGAGAAGAATTTCTTACCGTGGCTACCGCGAGAACTAGGGCTCGGAGATAAGAATCTCCTGTCCCTGGTCCTGTGATTGTGGAGCAGGGGCTGGAAGCTCCCTCCTGCTGGGACAAGGGGCCATTGTCCACACCTGGGCTTCAGTGGTGGAGCCTGCCCCAGCAGTAAGCAGCTTCTGGGGGCAGGGAGCAATGTTCTAGCCTGTGCCAGAAGACAGCTGTCTTCTAGCTCTGTGCTCTCTGCCACCTCCTGGGCTAGCACCCAAGGGGAGCCTAGAGCCTCCAGGATGCTGCAGAGGAACAGTGCAGGGACAGAGGACATGGGAGCACACTGCTGGCATGAGCAGCAAATCTGTTCCTACTTCCCCACACATGTAGATGCCTGCCCAGGGTGGGTTTACTCTAGAGTAAATTACTTTAAAGTAAAGCTACCTCAGAGCATTTGCACATATAGGCAGCCTATTAAGATCTACTCTATAGCAGTGAAATCTCCCATTATCTTTGGGTGTCTCTACACATGCATTGATGTGGGAGCAGTTTATTCTCTAGTAAACTACTTCTGAGTAAATGCTCCCAGGCAGGCTGTCTGCTGCCAAGGTAGGGACAATGTCCCCCTGTCCTGGCAGCATGTGTAACAAAACCCCCAGTTTTTCTTTTTTTTTAAATTTTAAAATGCATTCCCTCCCCTTCCCCAACCATTTCTCACTTTTTCTCTCCCTCTCTATTCCCTACAGATAAGTATAAGTAAGCTAAGATGTAGGATAAGCTTTAACATTTTATTTTAGGTAGTAAGTTTTATTATTCTCTCCCCTCTTTGCAAATAAGTGTCCTGCTATTTTGATATAGATACTCACTGTTTTATAAGTGATAATTATTATCTTTGTATTGATTTTTTTACTGCTTTTATATTGTGTGATTACTATTTTAGTATGTAAGTTAGCATAAGTCATGTCAAGTTTCCATCTTGTAATGTCAAGCCTCCATCTTGTGTCCTCTGACCTATGACTCATACCTATCCGTCCTATGTATCTTGGTTCCTGAATGAAGGGGATGAATGCGGGTGCTTGAGAGACAATGGCAGTAGGTCTAAAAATAGCTCCCTCTGAATGATCGAACCATCAACACCAATACCTGGACCAATGACCCAGTCCTTGGAACTACTTTCAGCATTCAAGAAACAAAAGATGAGGCAAACCATCATTGTGCCAAGGCTGCACATGCTCAGTAAGAACACCTGCAACCCTCTGGAACAGGACTGACATTGCCTGGACAGGCCCTCCCCATAGGAGATCAGAGGTAGTCTGCCCCATAAAAAGGGATAGTGAAGACTGGCTCCTTAGGACGCCCTCTCCATCTGGACCAGCACCATGCCACACCACCTATCCACCCAGAGGCCTTGCTGGTGACCCCCACCTCTGGACAACACCTACTGGACAAAGACCCCTTTCCAGCCTGGATAAGTAGCTATCACCCCCACCCCTCTTCAATCAAGGACTTCGACTCTGTTTCTCTTCCCTACCTGGAATGCAACCCTTTCACTGAGTCTCTTTCTCCTGCTGCCATTGTGAGTGCTTGTGTGTGTGCATGTGTGTGTGAACCAATATCTTCATGAGGCTGTGTAGTGTCTTGTCTGTTTAATAAAATTGTTATTTGGACCCCTGAGTTGGATTTGCTTTACTACAGTCTAGTCTTGCTCCAGTCTCTGCTCCTCACCCCTCTAACTTCTGTCTCATTTCTCCCTCTCCTGCTTCTGGCTCACTGCCACCTCCAACACCTGTCCTGAGCTGCCTGCAAACCCTCTGTTTCTTGCCATTGTCTTATCCCCATTGCCTTTTCCCCTGAGCTCCCAGGTTTCTGCCTCGGTTTCTTTCCTGGCTGTCTCCTCCTTGCCACCACTTATCTGCCCCACCCCCAAATCTTAGCTGTCTGCCTCAGTTTCCAGCCCCAAGCTCCCAGGTTTCCACCTTTCTCTCTTTTCTGGCTGTCTGCTTCTTGCCACCAGGCTTTCCCCCTTGCACCCGTGACCTTGAGTAACCCTGGCGCCACTTGATCTTAAGTAAACTCAGTTCCTCAGCCAGCTTCTCTCTAATCCACTGGTTCTAATCCTGGTTCTGGCAACTTTAACTCTGTCTCTTACCTTAACCTTCCCCCAAGTATCCCAGGTACCCCAAGCACACACATACAAACCATACCATACAAATTAGAAACTTATCTGTGTAGGTGAGTTGTGTGTGTGTATATATATATATGTCATTGTGTGCATGATATACAAATTAGTGATCTGTGTATGTGTACTGAGTGTGCAGCTATGGACAATTGATTTTGGTCTAACTTGGGGTGTATAGTGTTTGACTTGGTGATAGGTATGCATGTGCCTAGGCTAGTTTGCATGTGTATGTGCCTGAGTTGGTGTTGTGTGTGTGTGTATGCACCTAACTGATTTGTGTGTTTGTATATCTGCAATTGTGTCAAACCCACCTGTCTAACAGTGCAATATTACGATCCTGAGAGTTGGCCTGACCCCACAGGGCAACACAAGGAGTTCCTGGTCCTGGCTCCCCCTAGCTGCCCCACCAGTGGATCAGGGCAGGAAGCTGGCAGCTACCCCACCCCTGCAGCTCTTTCTGACTGGGAGCAGATTAACTTTTGGTCAGGTGTCTACATGAGCGCTACTGTGTAGTAAGTAATCAAAACTAATTTGCTACTTGATTTTGCAGGTTGCAAATTTACTCATGATTAGTGAGGTTTACTACACAGTATGCATGTGCATATGTAGATGCACACACTTACTACATAGTAAACTGCGTTACTGCGCAGTAAAGCATCTCATGTGGACACATTCTTTGTGTACTACTCAGATTATCTGCTACCTTTACCTATAATTTTTCTTTGTTCTTTAAGGAAATAAGAAGTCTGGCCTAAAAGAGTGGTACTGCTTTGTAAAATTTATTCACATCCTATGTAAATACTGAATCATTAAAAAGTAGTTTCTAGTCAAATACTGCCAATTTCAAGCCTCCAGGAGAAATCTTTACATGCCCTTTCAAAATTATCACCCCATAGCAATCACATGTAACCTTAAACTGAAAATGCCTCAAAATTTTTCACTGCCAGAGGTGGAAGGTAATTGACAAGGCAGGAAAAACTGCCCCTGCAAAAAAAAGAAAAGTGAACTAGTTTGATTAAATTAAGATTACATAGAGCAACTCATTTCAGTGACATGTCTAAAGCAGATGCTATATTAAATATAGTCTTTATAGTTATTTTCTCACTTAATGTTCACTAAATGCCCACTTCCAAACTTAACATTATAGGCTTTTGTGGAGGTTTTTTAAACTAATTTGATTAATTTGGTAATCTAAATTCTGATCTAAATTATTTTCTCTAACCATGTAACCTAATGAAGTCTTTAGGCTCAAAACTGTTTCCACTTTAATCAACAGTTTTTTGTGTGAAATACTAGCAGACCTGTGTTTTATGATCCACATTTAATCTGACAAAATACAAATAATAATTTGACTCAGTAAATGGTAAAACATTATACACTGCATTAGATAAATTTTTGATAAACTTAACTAACCATAGATTGATAAGCGAAAACAGTTTAATTGAACAGAGATTTTCTTAGGACAGAGATTAAATATATGATGTTTACAGAAAAGTAGATGTTTTTAAAAGTATATACACTATCTGGAAAATAAACATATTTAAAGCTCAATATCTCTTAAGTACTAGTACACAATGATTAAATTATTCAAAGGCTTCTTGATTAAAAGAATGTCTTTAAAAATTCTGGGTATGTACAAAATAATTTCTTTTTAAATAATATATGAGCTCTAAAACCCAAATACTATGACTAGTATACATGATTATGCAGTGCTTTAGGAACCTCAGAGAAGTGAAATATCTGTTTATCAGTTAAAAAGTCAGGGGAGTAATTTTGATGAGGAAAGACTGCTGGTCTGTGTTGGTTCTGGTTTCAGGGTAAGCGAAGATAGCCAACAAGAGACAGCAGATTAGGGATTCAAAGACGTCAAAGATGCATCTTAATATATACAAGAGGCGTCTGTGAATTTATGTGGAACTGAATGAACCATGAAATCTTGGAATTGGAAAGAGATTTCCTAAATCTTAATACTGGTGCAAGAGTGAAGTTGTGGCTAATTCCTCATTTTATGGTTATATTGGAGGAGTTCTGCATGAACCAAACCTATCCCCATGTCACCTTGATTGACCTGTTGATAATGGGAACAAAATTAAAAAATCAGTTTGTTTGACTGTTTATGTTTAACTGATGCCTTCCCTGACAGCAAGTCGTAAGATTGGTTAACATTTCCAGGAAGAAACTAAAGAGTTCAGAACTCCAGCAAAAATGTTATCACAGCAACAGTTCAGAATAGGGATTTGCATACACTGGACAGGGATATCCCCCTTTTTACCTTGCTCACCTACACAAGACACTTACTGTGCACTAGCCTAATAACACTGCATGGTAGTGCATCACAGCAGAAACCATGCTAACAGCCTACTGCAGAGTGTTATTAAGCTAATGCACAATAAGCATCACTAAATAACCATGTGCCGGTGCTACTGCACAGTAACTCTAGGTACCATATGTTTAGTTAGTACTTTATTAAGGAAGTGTTAAACTAAATGCTCAGTATCTAAGGTGCATTAAAGAACATGTAGCCATTCCCAATGATGGTCCAATCAATCAACTTCAACTGGACTAGTGTGAAGGGAGGACTAGGACATAAATAGCTCCCTTACCACACTAGTGAAAGTGGTGAGTAACTTTTGCATTTCAATAATAAAATTGTATGTTCTTTACAGCACATGTACAGCCCCTTTAGAAACATAAGAATATGTTTAAAATGCTAACAAGTAAGAAGCTTTATTTTAGATTGTTAATTTTCTAGTAGAAGATACATATTATCTAATCTTAATACTCTGTAAAATTAATGTGCATCGAAGTGATGGGAAGTTTTGGCTCAAATGGAGTGCCAAATTTGAGCTTTTAATTATCTTAATCATATTAACCTTTACTTTATCATAAAGTCAGTATGGAAACAAGGTCCATAATTCCTTATATTCAGTCACAACTAAATCAGGAAGTGTGAAGTTACACTTCACTCTTAGACCATACTAAGGGGACTTAAAATGTGAGCATTTGCACATTAAAGCTTGTTGACTTGTGCTAAGTGCTGTTTGGGCATCTCAAAGTTAAACCACTTTAGGCAAGGATTGGATTGTGCTACCTAGCTCAGGTTAGGGTAACTTCTGCTCCACAGAGATAAAATGAGTAATTTGCAGTATTCCAGCATCTCAGGATGCACTGCTCTCAACCCTTCCCCTCAGAGTAAAGAGCCAAGGTGTCCTGGTTCCTAGTCATACCACGCTCACCAGCCCTCTAGTGGCGAGACAGCTGTGCAAGCAAGAAATGATTAACAACGCCTCACAGCACATTCTAACACTTACAGATTTAACATTCCACAGATTTAGTATGGTCTAAGTGTAATGTGTAAGTTCACCCTTGTAAGTGCTAGTTTTTCAAGTAGCTGGTCAAAAAAATCTGTTATATTTCTGTACAGAATAAACAGTTACTTAGCTATACTTTGGGCATTTTAGTCGCCAAGTGTGAGCTTATGCTCTTTTTTCCTAAGTAAGAAATAAACTCTATTAGTCCATTCTATTACATTACAAAAAGAACATGTTTTTTTCTGTTACCACTTATTCTTAAATAACCCAGAACTGGAAGCGTAACAACCATTAAAAGAGGTATTTCCAATAAAAATGGCATTGCAGGACATGCAGTGAAAAGTACAATCATTTTCTTCTGCTAGCAAAATTGAAGCTAAAGGCCCCCAGGAATCACTTGGGTGGGAACAGTGCCCATGTCTACATGAGTGATGGACTGCACAGTTGTTAGCAAGTACTAAATGACTGTGCAGTAACCGGTGTTATGGTGCAGTACCATCACAGCACATTTTTTCCCGACATTTCTAAGCAGTAGCAATGAGCCTTAGATGGGAGATTCAAACAAAGATCATGGATACAGTCAAGAATCTGAGTCTTGGAGACCAGGGGGGACATTGGATCCACAGAAAAATGGACTGTAACAGGGCACTGGGGACTCCCCTAAACTTACAAGAACTCCCAAGCTTTTGACAGAGATGGGACTGTTGTTATTTTAGACTCATGTCTCTTGCTTGTGACATTCCTATGTATACATAGAACATATCTGATTTTTAATATGGTATTTTCCATCATTGCATTTATTAGCTGGTCACTGTTACTGCAAAAAAATTGGTAAATGGTCCTCAAACCAGTTGCACCTGATGGATTAAATATGATTGGGAACACTGCTTAACTCCCTTTTCCCCACTGTCAGTCTTATTTAGCTCTTCAGAATGTTTGTAGGGTGGCTCTTTGGAATATTCTTTTGCAGTAGTTATTTTGGTAAACTGCCAAAATGTTCCCACGGAAAGGAAATTATAGTTTTTGACGATTTGTAAATCAGCTAAGCCAGAGTTAAATTTAATAATATTTTTAAAAGATCTTTTAGCTGAAGCTTTCTCCAGATTGAATTTAAAGGGCCAACTGCCAAAAAAGAAAGTGAAAGGGGAGTGGAAATGACTAAATAAAATAAATTAAGTTATATGATGTATTCTACATATATGTGTAAGAATCATTTGTGTCTTATTTGGATTTTTAAAACTAAACCAACATGCATAAGAAGTGCAATCTACCTAAAAGAATTTCAAATTTGATTTTAAATGTTTAATTTTATCTCTCTCTAATTTTGGATTTTACTAAGGGGATATTAAAAAATATATAATGATATATATCTATATTATAATCTTTGTTATAAATTAACCAGAGTTGCTAATGTATTTAAAATGTACTATATCCTAATCCCACATCAAATGTAAGCTTTGAATTTACTATAGGATTGGAGAAATATAACCAAAAAACCCCAAATGCCCCACCATCTAGTATTAAAGTACAGGGTAGTTGGATTTGTTCATTATATACTTTGAAGGACTAGAAAGCTTTGGTGTTTTGGTTCCCCCCCCCCAGTTAAATCTCTGGGTGATCTTTAGACCATTTACTAAAATTAGTGGGTGTTTCTCTTTCATAATTCACTTCTGAACAACTGTTACTCACCACTTAGATCTGAGTTTGAAATTTTAATTCAAGTTACTGATTTTTTAAAAGTGATTGCAGTTTGAGTCTTTTAATATAAATCTGAATGATATTGAATAAAAACTATAATAAAGGCCCCCGTTTTTGCAAACACATATAAACCTGCTCTTTACTTCTAGAAGTCCAGTTGATGACAATGGGACTTGTAATCAAAGAATCATAGGATTAGAAAGGACCTTAAGGGTCCTGTCCAGCCCCTGAATGTATAACAACACATATTTCCAAAATAAAGCCTATGTGCCTTAATTCTTCTTTAAATATTGTGTAGTCTTACTAAAGTCAATATTGCTACTGTGGTGCTTGTGCATCTTCGTCAGTTGGGAGTATGGGGCTCAGTTTAATATGAATTAAATACGTAGATATTTAAACATATTTCATCTTTTTATATTTGTATAGTGGTTTATGCTGTTTTAATTAATATAACTAGAATATTGTTTCATATGAATATGCAAGTATATTTTAAGCCAGATGCTTTCAAACCACAGAACAAACTTCACAACAGACTCCAAATCTGATAATAACACAGATGGTATGGTAATAATTGGCTGACAATACAGAGGTCCGATACCTTTGTTCAACAACTTTCACCAAGGGATTAACCTGCGGGTTTGTGTACATGCAAGCATGTAGGTGTATTAGGTAGGGCAAATCCCTTGCCACAACACAAGAATTCATTGAGTGAATTAAAACTTCTGGATTTTCCTGTTCTCCGTTTGGGTAGTGGCTTTAAATGGAAAATGATTATTTTGAATTCAGACAAAATAAAGTAATAAAAATCTACAATGCAGTTGTAAAATCAGGTTGCAGTATTCATCCCTTATCACACTGCATACCAATATGCAAAGATATAAACTGAGTCTACAATCACAGTGCTAAACAACATTAGTAGATGATAATAAAGCAGCATGCCATTAAATTAGTTAACTGCAAATGCAAGCATTTGCTGACTAGCCCTATGAAAAACACTAAAAGCTTTTATTTAATTGGTTCAAAAGCTGATTCAATGAATGAAATTAAGCAGCACAGCCATTTTTCCAGACTCAGGACAATTTCTCTTATGGTTTGCTTATGCTACGACTATACTAATGATTGTCATCTTTAAGGCTTTAGCAGAAAACAGACGTTTCTTAAATTACCCAGTAACAGCCTAACATGACTGACTTTTATAATATTTTAGTTAGCAACATATTTATAGTGTTATATTCAATGCTTGGTGCTGGTGTCAGGGTATTCTCTTTGTGATACTTCTTCATTTAAAACAAATAATACATTCAATTATAAACTGGAGCCTCTCCCATTGTTTTATTCTACAGGGGTTGGTTTCAGGTTTTATTATATTCCAGCAGGCCATCTGCCCCTCTCTGTTTTACAGAAATAGATTAAGATTCCAAAGTCTCAAGAGTACTACATTATTACTACTAAAACCAGAGAGCAAATCAGAGGGAGAAGCAACGATATGACTTCCTCCTTTTCTGAACAGACATAATATTCTCAATTAAAAAAATACTGGGTGTCCAAGAGCTCCTAGTGAAAAGTACGCTTAGGATAAAATGGGAGAATGGCATCTCCATAGTTTTAAAAAAAGGTCATTGAAGTTAAAGGCAGCTTGATTTTTGTGGCTCCAACACCCTTGCTCCTTTTATAGGTTTTTCATTTTCTCCCCCATAATGAAATGTAAATTTTGTACTTTACAGATCAGCTTTGGTCTTCCACACATCAGCGATAATAAACACTACTGCAATCTGATGTTCCAAATGTTTCAATTTGTGCTTACTATAGGTAACATGCTCTACAGTGCTTTGGCTTTGAGAATGATGTAGAACATTAGGCAACAGCAGAAAATATCTTTAGAATTACTGCTAATTAGAGATGGATCTAGAAAGGATATGGAAAGCATATGGATAGACAGAGCTGTCCCTTGAGGGCTTTGGGCAAACTGGGGCAACTGCTCTGGGCCCTGCACTTTGCAGAGCGTTGCGAACAGTGCTGTACAGGTCCTGCTTGCCACCGTGCACTGCTAGCTCCACGCTCCTGCCACTCACCATCCCTCCTCCCCCAACCCCCTGAACAGCCTGATATACCTGACACACCCCTAGGGGTGGCTTTGTGGATAGATGCATTGACTGGTAAAGTGAAGGAGGTCTGTTGCAAAGTACCAAATCAAAACAAAGAACAAGGGAGTTAAGTTATCTCTTTGTAATGTATGGAAAGGATCTTTACATTGTTATGGGAAATTTAAATTTGGGAGATGTATGCTGGAAAAATGGCTATAACCAGTAGTAAATCATAATGAGAAATTACTCTAAAATTTAAGTAGTTATTCTAAAAAAACTTAATTTGAAAATTATAGACAATGATTTCCTAACAGTAAAGGTAATCAACCTAGCATCAGGTAGGTATGTATTTGAACTTCACAGGGCACGTGTACATGAGATGGTACTGCACAGTTGTTTCTGCACATTTATTTAGTATTTGTACTGGCAAATACTAAATGCTCAGTAACTAGAGTTACTGCACAGTAGCGTTGGTGAATGTCTTTTAGGTGACACTACTGTGCAGTAGCCTAAGAATATTACGCAGTGGTGTATTAGCACTGTCTGTGCTGTGATGCACAGTGTTTTCCAGCTACTGCGCAGTCAGCATCTCATGCAGACATGCCCACTGTCAGGAAAAATGAATCAACCATTAAGGAATTTAATGCTAAGAAAACAAAATTACTGAAGAGATTCAGTAATGGGAAACAGAGGACAGTCCCAAACAGCAATATTACTGATTGGAATATAGGCTTATACATAACTGATGTTTTAAAAAAAGATAAGTTCATTAAGCTGAAGAAAATTACTAGTGAGATTGACCAAGAAAAAAAACCTGGGAACAAAAATGTGAATGATAATGGGTATTCCTAGGAAAACAGTTTATTATATAGTCAAACCTCATGATGTTACAAAAAAATGAAATAGAAAAATTTTGTTTTAAAGCCTATCTATTCCAGTAGAAAAGTGAAGGCAACGATTGAAAAAGGGACAAATAATTAGTAGTAAAAACAATAGTAGGTATAGAAAAGAAGCTAAAGACAATAAGCAGGTCTAATGACAACAATATTTATGTGAGCGTAGCAGGCTTACCTTTCAGAGCTTGGGTTGAGTCCCAAGCTTGAGATTCTTCTTTTTTGATTCTTGGAGCCCATCCACCAATCAGGAGAGGGCAAGAGAAATAAAGTCATGCCCCTTTCCTGAGGGGAGGGGAGAAGAGCTCCCCCAACCTGATTGAAGACTGCAACACTGTCAGGTCCAGAAGATTTCAGGGGCGGAGCCCTGAAGAGTATAAAAGGAGCTACGTGCTCAGCATGAGGGAGGAAGCAGTAGCCCAGAACAGCCCCTGAAGACTTCTATTGGTGGGGAGCTGTGGACAGCTCCAGCAGTTAGGCTCTTGGTGCACAGCACGGTGCATGGTGTTTAGACCCAGTGAGCTGTGTGAGGTGGCTTGGATCTGCAACCTTTGGAGTGAGGCCAGAGAAATGATGCACAGGCCGATGCACAGAGAAGGATCTTTGGAGCCATTTGGGTGGCTCAGGTCCCCAATCTCCACATGAGGCCAGGAGCTCAGTGCAGGAGGTGCTGCATGGAGGGTGAGAGACCCTGGGAGCCGCTTGAGGTGGCTCAGATCTACAGCTGCTAGCATGTGGCAGCAGCTCGGTTCAGACGATGTTGCATAGAGGCTCCAGGCGCGGACTGAGCCTCAGTCCTGCATAAGGCTGCCCAGGCCTCCAACCCTAGCACAAGGCAAAGCACCCACTACACACAACAGTGCATGCGGCCCTAATCTGGGCCAGCAGCAGCAGAGTTGGGTGGTGGGAAAGCCTGGTGGGGAACAGAGCTTGACCTGGAGAATGGGAGGCAACTGTCCGGGACTGTGGAGTAGTAAGTTACCCTGGCGAAAGGGTCCCCATAGGGAAGGAACCCCCAGGGTTGTGAAGGGGCACATTGTGGGCTGCTCCTGGGTGATAGAGGGGGGGGCTTAGGAGTCTTTGGGGTCTCCATTTCCTTTTCCTTTCCCCCCACCTCCTTTCCTGTAGTGATACCTTGGGAGTGGGGCCCCTGCCCTGGAGGGCACCCACGTAGTCTAAGGATTATTGGTTAGATTTGTAGACTGTGCATTATAGCTTATGTGAATAAGCTGAAGTAATAGTTTGTATATTAATAGAGTTATAAGGTTGTTCTATTAGTATCCTTTGTTCTGGGTTGTTCTGTTGTTCAGCTGTATTTTTGAATAATAATTGCATGTGTGTGTATGGTATAGGGTTCATTGTTTTGTAAATTTGTACATATATATATATATTTGTGTCCTTACCCTTTAATGGTTTTGTTGTAATAATACATTTGTATATAGTTAAGTAATTGATTGACTGAGCCTGACTCCATAAGGGATGGAGGCGGCCTCTGAGCTGTAGTGTCCCTCTGCAGCACACTGCCCCGCCAATAATTCCCTCAATTGGAGAGGGGAGTACAAACCTGTGTACATCTGGGGTACATAAGTGTATCAGGAACAATATAAATTGTAGCAATTATATAGAGCTATAACAGATAAAAAATTAATAAAGAAGGAAAAGTAGTTTTAAAGTAAATATTCTGTTCTGTATTTGAAAGGAAAAAGAAAGATATGCTTGCTACAAGTAGGGATTAAGATATTTCTGGTCCATCAGAAACCAAGGATTTTTGACAACGTCTGTTAAAGAGAAACATTTTAAAATTTCAAGGCCCAGATACCTTGAAACTAAGAGGCCTAAAAGAAAAAAATCTCTTTCTACTGATGTTCATTATTAGTAAATCTTTTTTATATGTCTGACTTAGTACTAAATGTAATTCTGATTAAGAACATTTGTTAACTGGCTCAAATCTCCAAACTGGCCATTCTGGATAATCATCACTGCACTGGAGTTTCTTGTGGGTTTCTGTTATTTCATGGGATTGGTACTTAGCCTATTGGTAGCCCATTCAAGACTTTCAGCACTGATCTGGATATAAATGTAAAATCACGGTCGGTGACACTGAAAATGACACAGTGAATGGGAGAACAGCAAATAATGACAAAGACTATAATACAATACAGATACGATACACTGCAGATCATTTGGTAAACTGGACCCCTTCAAACAAAATGTTTTACAAATGAATGTAAATTTGTTAATTTAGAACTGTGATTCTCAACTGGATTGCCATGGTCAGATATAATTGCCCTGCGTGCTTCCTGTGGAGCTACATTGGGAAGTAGGCACTGGTTCAGCACCACACACTCTTCCCAGAACACAGGAACATGGGGCAGATGAAACTGCCCTCTGTTTCTGGGAGGAGTATGAGGGGTCAGACTGGGGAGGGCTGTGGCAGGAGGATTTATTAGATAACTGTAATGCAGGTAGGAACATGCACTCCTGCTGCAACCAATTCCCAATCTGGTTCTACAAGGCATGTTCTACATCACTGCTGTGGTGGCAGCAGTTGTACGTCGGTTAAGAACTATAGAGGTAAGCTGTGGCAGGAAAACAGTGGTTCTCAGCAACGTGGTTCCAAATTCCAGAAAGTTATGGAGGAATGCCTTCAAACTAAAGAGGATGAGAACCACTGATTCAGATACAAGAAATCTTGGCCATGACTAGAAAATGGGGACCATATCATGGAAAGCAATGACCCTGAAAAGGATCTTGGGGTCATAGCAGGCAAACAACTAAACACTAGTTTGTAATATAATGTTGTAAAAAACAGGTTGGAGATTTTTGGGTATATAAACATAAGCATTATCTTTTTAAGACTGAAGATTATTAATCACTGGAACTAGTTAACAAGGGAAGTATTAAATTATCCATTCCTTGATGTCTTCATATCAAGACTGAATATGTTTCTGGAAGACATGTTTTAGTCAAATTCAAGTTAGTAATTAGTCAGATATAATAAATTCATACAGTAGGTCACACTAATTTATCTAACAATCTCTTCTGGCCTTAAATTCTGTTGACTTACTTTAAGGAATTATTTTCCCCATTTTTATATAGGTTTTGGGATAATTTCCAGCATGAAGAGGTAGATAGATAATACCTACAGAGCTCAAGGATTTGCAGATCCCTAAATCTTGGAATTCAGATGTTTTGCAAAATTTGTTTGAGCTTATAAACTTATTTTTTCTTCAGTTTAAACCCATTTTTTTTCTTCAGTGAGGTTTTATATTTTATATATTATAATACTAGGCAACTGTCAATCCTTTGAATCATGTTGTATGCATAAGAGACCCAGTCAGGTGCCTGATGAATCCACTCATATAGAGTTCTGTGACCATTACTCCAAGACTTTAGATGCATATGCCTAGGCAAAAGTATGGAGTGGAGGCTGTCCAAGACGTGCTATCCCCCCATTTTGATCCTTGGGACAGAATCCAAAGGCCAGACCAAGTCCAGGTGTTCAGTGCCCCAGTGGCTATAGCTTCTGCCAGACAGCAACAGATAACTCTGGTGCTGACTGCCTAATGCCTCAACAAAGGTGTGTTTCTGTCAGGGTGATATCCTTTAGCCTTTCTTTGACCAAAGAATACTCATAAGTGGATGGGGCAGGGGGGAGGGCTAGGATTTTGAGGTACCCTATACCTTATGTGGAGGTTGCAACATTGTGGTATTTTATAGGAGCTACCCCACTATGAGTAGTCCTGCACTGCCACCAAGCCCTCCAATAGGATGCAGTTTACAGTTATACCCAGGACCATTTATATATAATGTACTTCTAACTAAACACAAGTTTGTGGTCAGAATTAAGATGGAAGAACAGGCCTAAAGTTAAACACATATTACATATTACATTTACTTTTATTCATTTTTTCCATTCCACTTATGCTTCCTTAGCATATAGACACTTTAAAGTTTCC
Organism: Crocodylus siamensis; assembly: GCF_052110815.1. NCBI lineage: Eukaryota > Metazoa > Chordata > Crocodylia > Crocodylidae > Crocodylus > Crocodylus siamensis. Next base: position 44,771,769 of record NC_143395.1, on the reverse strand, counting down.
CCATGTTTGTTTTCTAGTGTTTATTCTTACTGACCTCTTTTCCACTTTAATTTTTCTCTCTTTTCTATTTCTTCTCCTGTATTCTCTCTTAAGTATAGTATCAACCCAATTATATCTGAGACTGAATCAAACTTTCAAAAGTATAATGAGACCTTAATATAGGTCTTTGACTTACTGTAATGGGGGATACAAAATTTACTGCTACTAATTTTAAGTCCTGTGGATATATCTGTTTGTCTTTATGGTCACTTACAGCAGAAATACAGTTTAAAGACCAAAAAATTGTAATATGCAATGATTACAGTCATTTTACATTTCAGAGCTATGTGTCTGTTATGAGATAATAAATTGGAAACAAAATGATCTGTAAACCCATTTTGTTTTATAAACACACAATAACTCTCAAGCTGTTTCCTTATTTTTTATTCCAGCCTTACTCAATCCTGACTTTAAAATGTGATCCCTTTATGGTTTACATAAAGTTTTCCAACCAGTTAATGAGTTAATGGTCAGCAAATGTGGCCTCTATAAGGTACACATAGATATAAAAACCAAAAATATTTCTGACTCTAAACAAAGAACTTTTGTCAATAGTTCTAACACCAGATTGGAACTCTGGAAAATAGCTGTTAGATATCTAAATACTGTGCTCTTGGACAAAGGGAAATCTGCTGGATGTAGTGGTGCTGGTAGATATTTTGCTCCTCACCCATTTTTATCCCTCTCCACTGGCTCAGGAAGGCACGAACAGGACCTTTATGTTACAGACTGTCAAAAATATTTGTGTGATTTAGGTCTGATCCTGTAAATACTAGGAAATTACAACTCAGTGGGAGTGGCACAGCAGCATCACTTAAAAGACATCCACTGGTGCTACTGTGCAGTAACTCCTGTTACTGTGCACGTATTTAATACTTGCTTATACAAATACTTAAATGTGTAGTAACCACTGTAAAGTAGTGTCTAGTATAGACATGCCCAATAAGTAGCATTTTAAAATAAGATTCTTCAAAAGAGGGGAAACCATTTTGCAAGCAATTTTTCAGTCACCTCATGCAGCTCAGTTTTTTTTAAACAACATTATATTTTAACTAAAGTTTTATGAAAACACATTTTCAATTTTAAAGTTTATTGTAGGACTTTGTGAGGAAAGGTGATCAGTTTTTCCCTGGAGGTTCAAGTTCTCTGGTTGATTTTGTGTTTGATGGGTAAGAAGCTGCTGAAGGAAAAGGAGAAAAGAGTAGAAAACACTTTAAAAAAACCTTAAACCCATTCCTCGCTATACCAGGTTTTTGTTCTTCTGATCTTTTGATCTTAGTGTGAGCTGAATTTTGAGTGGCCATGCCTATCATATTGCAAGTTTTGCAGCACAACAATATATATATATATATTTGCATTTACTAGGCATGGCATTTAATTCCATCCCACTGATATTCACACAGATGCATACCAATAGAAGTAAAATGAACATAACTGGCTCATCATTTGTAACTTTTTGCTTTAATTATACAAAATTACAAACTAATATCCTTTGCCTGAGTATACATGTCAGAGTATATAATTACTGGTATATAGCTCCCTTCTTTAAAATCTAGGAATCTATATTATTTAGATACAAACCTAGTTAATATTTAGAAGTTTTTAAAAAGAGCTAGAAGTATTTTTCTGCCCATCCAAGTCTTATAAATTGCTGGTTGCAGTATGATGTCCTGTGGATAGATCTAAAATAGAAACTTAGTTTAACCACAGAAGAGCAGTGTGATCTTCATTAAGTTGATGTCTCCTTGTGAGAAAGCAGATATTACAGTAATGAATGCCAAAGAATAAGCAATACCATATTTTTTGGCATACCACTTACTCCCAAATAAGACCCATATCTTATTTTTGATAAGACAGAATGAAGAAAAAATGATTTTGTCCAGAGTCATGGTTGCTTTCAGCAGGGACAGAAAACAATCTTTAGCTTCTTTTCCTGCTCAGGCAAAAACTACAGTTTTAACCCTTTTACACCCGAATAGGCTGCTTTTGCCTGAGCAGGAAAGGGATGGTGAGTGAGCTGGAGATTAGCCTCTGTCTGTGCTCCAACTCAGTGGTGAAGACTAGACTCCACCCTTTCTTCTAGGAGGCTGCTGAGGGAGGAACGTAGAAAAAGAAAGAGCAGCCATCTTACAGGGTCTCCTTGCGTGCCTGTACAAGAGCAGGGAGGCTGCTTTGACGTGCTGTAATTAATCGATTAATCAAGTCTGCTGGAGCATGGTAATTACCACACTCCAGCAGCCTCCCATGCCTTGTGTATTAGTGTCCCCATGCTTCAAAATGGTGGCGGAGGCACTTTATCTGAAGCTCATCTGACGAACTAGAGATAAAGCATCCCCACTGACATTTTGAAGAGTGGGGATGCAGATACACAAGATGCTCTGTGTTCTTTATTAGAGTGGCTCCAAAGGCACCTTCCTTCCCTTCCCTCTCCTGGAGCATGTACCTAAATGCCCCGTGCTTCTGTTCAGCTTCCCCACATACTCTAGTTTTGGAGGACATATTTTTGTAAAACAGGCATGTCTGGTATGTGAGTAAATAGGGAAAATAAAATAAATATGTCACCCTTCTCAGGGCATTCTGTGCATTAAGCAGGCTATTACCAGAAGTGATAAGTAAATGGGTACACAATAGGGGTGTGTGAAGCAGGCCCTATTCAATTTAGACTTGGATTTGGCCCGAATCAGGGACAGTGATTTAAATCATTAATTCAGATTGCTCTTCTTGATTTGATGTGGTTGAATCCAAATCTGAAGATTTGATACTGATTTGGAGAATCAGAGATTCACACACAGACAGAGCTTTAAAAGTGTTTTCTACATACCTTGAGGTAGCAGGCATGGCTTGTGATTCCTGCGATGCTAGGGTGCATGAATCATCCTGCAGGAGTTTGGGGGGGCCCTCCACGTGCTCAGTGGTGAAGTACTTCCAGTCCACTTCCAGGTCTGCTGGGGAGTGTGCTGGGGGGGCCCCCCACACCTCCTTGGCTTCATGATCAGCCACAGGGGGACACTGGATGCCCCCCCAGACCCAGGAGGCACCAGTTACTAAGCTGGCGGACCACGGGAGGGCCCCCAGCATGCTCCCCGGTCGACCCAGAAGTGGACCGGAATTGCTTCTGGTCTACTTCCGGGTCTGCTGTCCAGCGTGCTGGGGAGCCTCTTGTGCTTCTGTGGGACACTCCATGCACCTCAGCATCACAGCATTCATAAGCCCCTGCTACCTAGACATATGTAGAAAAAACATTTAAAGCTGTCTGTATGTCCAAATCTTCAAATCTTTCCGATTCGATTTGGAGGGTTCCAATTCGATTCAGAAAGATTAAGGGGTCCCCTGATTCAATCTGGATTCAGAGATTCGGTCACCAACTTTTTTTCCAAGAATTTTTCCCTTCCACCCGTGGTTCTGTACCTCTGAGTTGCATGCTATGTTTCCTGCCCCTTTCCCATCTGAAAGGAAGAATACAATCATGGTTTTTTTCTATACCCTTGCTCATCAGACTGTCTAGTGTTAAGTCAATGTTAGGCAGGTTTGAGACCGTATTAAGCCTTAACCCATGACTAATCTGAAACTTATAACTTTTTGACAGCATTACGTTCCATGGACTTAAAATGTTCTAAAGGTAATCTGTAACAGAACCTGTAAGAGTCAAATACTGAAAAGGGCCATGCTTGCTTCATATGCATAGTTCCCACTAAAGAAAATGAAAGTGCTAGGTTTCATAGATTTTACAGACATTAGGACTGGAAGGGACCTCGAAGATCATCAAGTCCAGCCTCCTGCCCCAGGGGCAGGAAGTCAGCTAGGGTCAAAGGATTCCAGCAAGATAAGCATCCAAGTGTTTCTTGAATGAGTCCAGAGTAGGTGCCTGCACCACTTCTGGAGGGAGTCTACTCCAGGTCTTGGGGGTTCACACAGTAAAGAAAATTTTCCTTAACCTGTCCAGCCTAAAACAGTCTTAGAGGAGTTTATGGCCATTGGTCTTTGTTTTTCCTTGAGGCGCTCTGGTGAACAGACATTCTCCCAGACCCTGATGTACACCCCTTATGTACTTATAAGCAGCCACCAGGAACCCCTTGAGCCTGCGCTTTTCCAGGCTGTAGAGTCCCATGGTTCTCAGCCTCTCTTCGTAAGACCTATTGTCTTGCCCTCTGATCATGAGTGTGGTTCTCGTCTGGACTCCCTCAAGCTTCTCGACATTGTTCTTGAATTGTGAAGCCCAGAATTGGATGCAGTACTCCAGCTGCAGTACTCCAGTTGCAGCCCCACCAAGGCCAAGTACAGCGGGAGGATGACATCCTGTGATTTACTTGAGAAGCATCTATGAATGAAAGCCAGAGTTTTGTTTGCTTTACCAGCTGTGACATCACATTGGTGGCCCATGTTCATTTTGTGGTCAATCACGACCCCCAAGTCTCTTTCAGCAGTGGTGCTAGCAACTGTAGGTAGCACTGCCGAGCCTATAAGTATGCCGCGGGTTTTTTCCCCCCAGATGGAATACCTTACATTTATTGGTGTTGAAAGTCATCAGGATTGTATCCACCCACTTACTAAGTTTATCCAAGTCAGCCTGGATCATTAGCCTGTCCTCAGGTGTGGACACTATGCCCCAAAGTTTAGTGTCATCAGTGAGCTTGGCCAGTGCACTTCTGACACCAATGTCCACATCATTGATAAAGTTGTTAAAGGGAATCGGTCCAAGGACAGAACCTTGAGGGATGCAACTGGTCACAGAGCACCATAATGATTTATTACCATCAACCACTACTCTCTGGTTTTACCTCGGAGCCAATTTCCCACTCATTTGACTGTGGTGTAGCGAGGCCAAAGTTGGCCAATTTTTCCATGAGGAGGTCATGGGGTGCCAGATCAAATGCTTTTTTAAAGTTCAGATATATGATGTCAATCTCTTCTCCCTTGTCCAGGTGATATATCACAGGTCATAGAAGGCGATGAAATTGGTGAGGCAAGAACTACCTGTGACAAACCCATGCTGGCTGTCCCTCAGGATGTTGCCCTCAGCCAGCTTATCTAGAAGGGTCTCCTCGATAATTTTCTCCAGAATCTTCCCAGGGATTGAGGTCAAGCTGACTGGCCTGTAATTCCCAGGATCTACTTTCTGTCCTTTCTTGAAGATGGGTACTACATTGGCCTTCTTCCAGTCTTCAAGTACTTCACCTGACTGCCACAAGTTTTTGAATATTTTTGCCAGTGATTGGGCTATCTGCCAGCTCCTTAAGTACTCTAGGGTGTAATCTGTCAGGATCAACTGACTTGAAGATGTCCATACTCTCAGAGTGATCAATTACTAGATCAACACCAATGCTGGGTATAAATACGCCCTCACCCTGGCCATCCCATATCTTGCTAGGCAAGGCGGTCCCATTGGACTAATGAAAGACCAATGCGAAGTACCCATTGAGCAGATTGGCCTTTTCCTAGGTGTCAGTTATCAGCTGTCCCATTGGGTTCAGCAGGGGTCCAATGTTACCCTTGCTTTTTTTCTGACTCCCTACATATCTGAAAAAGGACTTTTTGTTATCCTTGAAATGTGAAGCCAGATGGAGCTTGGCTGCAACCTTGGCTTTCCTGATCCACTCCCTACAGGTATGGACCAGAGCTGAGTACTTCTCCTTGGTGGTAATTCCAGCCTTTCATCCTTTATACATCTCTCTTTTGAGGCCTAGGAGGTCCTCAAGTTCCCTGCTGAGCCAAGGGGGTTGCTGTGCCCTTTTGCTACCCTTCCTCCAAGATGGGATGGCCACCCCTTGTGCTGCCAGGATCACTCCCTTGAGGAGCAACCACTCCTCTTGGACTCCTTTTCCTGTCAAGTTTTGGTCCCTTAGGGCCTCAACAATAAGCCTCCTGAACTTGTCACAGACAGCTTTCCTGAAGTTGAGGACTTCTGTATTGCTGACTGACTTGCCAGCTTTGCGATGGATAGTAAAGGTGATCAGCTCATGGTCACTGTCACCCAGCTTGCCATCGATTCTTAGGTTATTGATGAGGTCATCCCCTTTGGCCAGTACCAGGTCCAGCAATGCTTTACCTCTTGTTGGCCCATAAACTTCTTGAGTCAGGTAGAGTTAGTCCACACATGAGGAAGCTTTGCGACAGATCGGATTTGGCTGAGTGCTCTTCCCATAAGATGTCTGGGCAGTCTCCCATGACAACCATGGGAGATCATGCAGCCAGTTCCCTGGTGAATTCCTGGTCCAGCTCTTGTTTCTGGTTAGGAGGTCTGTAGTAGACCCCTACCATGATGTCCTCTGTGCCACATTCCCCAAGTATTTTAACCCGGACAGACTCCAGTCATCATTCCTGGGTGCCAATGTCAATTTTCAGGGATGTGTAGCTCTCCTTGTCATAGAGAGGTACATCCCCACCTTAGAGATCATTCTGGGGCTAGGGTAGGGGTGGGTTCCCTTAAGTGCCTTAGCCTGCTGGATTTACAAAGGTTGCCCAGTGGGCTTTCAGTGGTGGTTATTCCCCCGTCCACCAGTAGGCTTAGTTTAAAGCCCAGTGAAGCAGGTCAGCCAGTCTGGAGGCTATCTCTCCCCAGCAGACCACTGCCTCTCTCACCAAAGAGAGGACTGTCATCATGGAAGCTGAAGCCTTCACGATGACACCAGTGCTTCACTCTTTGGTTAACTACCTCAACCCATCTCTCCCTCCTCAGCCCATGACCCACAACTGGGAGGAGTAAGGAAAAAATCACCTGCACCCCCAAACACCTAAGCCCCACTTCCAGAGCCCTGTAGTCTCTCATGACCCAGCTGGGATTGCTCCAAGCCATGTTGTTCATGACCACATGGATAAGGAGCATAGGGTAGTGATCGGAAGGCCAGATAACCTTTGGGATCCTCTCTGCTAAGTCCTGGATGCGGGGCCCCAGGCAGTAGCAGACGTCCCAGGCTAGGGGTCCAGGGCGGCAGATTGCCCCCTCAGTCTCCCTCAGGAGGGAGTCTCCCATAATGACCAGTTTGCGTTTCGTCTTAGGGAGAGTAGGGATGGGTAATCCTCCCTTGCCTGCAGGAGCTGGCATCTCTGTAGACTCTAATGGGGCTGCAAGAGATTCGTACCTGTTGCAAAGCCCCAGAGGGGAGGGGACCTTGGTGCAGTGGGCCTTGGGACTCATGACCACCTTGGTCCAACCCCCTGGCTGGGCAGTATGGGAGATCCTCGAGTCCTCCCTTGTCCTGGAAGGTGACCTTGGTCTACCTTCCACCTCTGGAGTCTATCTCCCGCTCACCATCCCTGATGGCACACACAGTCTCTGGACTGTGGCCTGGAGCTCCTCTATCTGGTGCCCCAGAGACTCCAAAGTGGAGCAAACCTTACAAGGGGAGGTGGCCATGCTCCCAGTCCCATGAGCCTGGAAACATGCCAGGCAGCCCGTGCAGCCAAGAGCTGGGTGGAGGCCTCTGAGGTGCCAGATGGGGAGGCCGCAGACTCCAAGGGCACCCTCTGGGTGTGGCGTGTGCCTCTCCGCATCGTGCCACTGGTAGGCTGGCTACTAATGGGACTACCTTCCCTGGGGCTCACTGGCAGGGCCTTGGGCCCTTCCCACTCACCCTCCTGCACAAACTCCTGCACTAACTTGCACACCAGGCCCAGAAGTGCACCTGTTTGCATGTCCTATTTGTGAGGTGTCCACTCTCTTTCAAAAAATCTCAGGAATCACCTGGAAGGAAGAGAAAACTCATCCCAAAAGCACCTATTAAGTTTAAATATGATTCTAAAATAGTTTTGTGTTGCCTATATTAAAAAGCTGCTGCCACAAAAAAATTATTTATACTAAATAAATCCGTATCTCAGGAAAGCATACCCTGACAGAGAGAAGAGAGGGACTGGAACCTATTTACTTGTTTTCCCATTTCAAAGAGAAAATCTCACGTAGTCATAAGAAACAAAGGTAGCAGCAACACTGAGCAAACCACCCACGGACTTGTACTAAGCTACTTTTTTGTACGTTTTGTTAGAAACTTGTTCTTGAATGAATGGACAGCATAACATAGTACTCAACATGACACTGGAAATACGCATGGACATGAGAAACTGAAATACCTTGGAAGCTATATTATTTTAAGAGCATTTTAGAAATAGCTGTCTTTTGATGCAAATACTCTCCTTCTAAGGAAATATTTTCTCTCCTGAAAAGGTTTTCTGATCTCAAGATATATAATCTCATGAGTAACTCAGCCATCCCAAACCAATGACATTACAAAACTTCTCCTATCATGCACTATTAATATATATGTGTTTGCTTATATATGCATGAGCATTATATCATTTATAAGCACTAAGTATGTGTGTACCTATGTAGATGTATTTCTGTATACACTCATATACACACACCAGTATCCATACTACGTGGAAGTGATAAATTAAATTTATCATAAGCCTTACATAGTACCTGGCCATTAATCTTTCCATAGATACACCTGTAAAGTTCTGAAACCTGGAGTGACACTTAAAACATCAACCTGCCAGAGAAATACATTTGTCCTTCTATGTGGAATTTCCCACTAAATCATATTAGCCAAAGGCACAAGGATAACTGATGTTCGACTCTGGTATAATATCATAGTTTCATAGTTTCTAGGGACCTGAGTAGATCATCTAGTCCGACCCCTTGCCATGGCAGGAAAGATTATTGGGGTCACACGACCCCAGCAAGGTGTTCATCTAACCTCCTCTTAAAGACCACCAGGGTAGGAGCCAGCACCACCTCTCTTGGAAGCTGGTTCCAGATCCTACCTGCCCTGACTGTGAAGTAGCGCCTCCTGATCTCTAGCCTAATATTGTTCTTATTCTAATTAATAAAAGGCACAGTGAATTCTAAATGTTCTCTTTTGTTCCTCATTTTCCCCTTTCTTTCTGTTTTTTTATTCTTTAACTGCTGCATCAGTGCCATCAGTATTCACTGCAGCACACTTCGTGTGTAACCCTCCAGCAATCATTTTTCTAAGTAATTTCTTTGACTTTCAAGCAGGCCGTCTGCAGCTTTTGGAAGTTCCTTACATATCTGATGAACTAATGACTACTATTTTGGTAACTGGCAGACATTTCAATCCCCTCTTGTAATGATTTATAATATACAGGATCTTAAGTGATCTGGAAAGGTTCTTTTTTATAATTATTATTATTAGCCTATAGCAGGGGTGGGCAAAATATGGCCCACAGGCCAGATCCGGTCCACCAGGCAATTCCATCCAGCCTGTGGAGCCCCTCTGTATGCTGCCTTGCCCTGGGATGCCCCTTTGCAAGCCACCTCTGTGCAGGAGGTGCAACTCTAAGCCAACCCCTCCCCACCCCCTTGGCCTGTCCTACCCAACCCCAGCCCCAAGGTAGGAGACACTAGAGACAAGAAGCCTCTATCTGGCATAGGCTTTTGCCTGGTCACCCCATGGCTGTTCCCAATCTCCCTGCCTGTGAGCCTAGAAATGCAAGTAAGGGCTTCACCAGGCTGAGACAAGGGACTCCCGTTAGGGGAAAGGGGACAGGAGCATGGGGAGCTATGTGCTATGGAGCCCGGCTGGGGTGGTTGCTCACGCTGCTGGAGCAGAGCTGCATGCTATATGGCCAAGTGGAGGTGGGCCTGCATGCTGCCACCATGAGCTACTGGGGACTTGGGTGGGAGCACTACTAGGCTGGATGGGGCTGTCCCCACATGCTGCACTCACCTACAGCTGGGGACTCAGGTGGGAGCACAGGGAGCTTCATGCTATGGGGTGGGGTAGAGCTGGCTGCACACCCTGGCACCATGTGCAGATGGGGACTCAGGCAGGAGTGCTATTGGGCTGGCCCCACATGGTGCTGCCATCTGTAGTGGAGACTGGTGTGAGGGCATGGGGAGCTGTGCACTATGGGGCCGGATGGAGCTGGCCCTGTTTGCTACCATCATTTACAGCTCCAGGGGGCACACTCTGGGGACTCTGAGTACCACCTCCAAACACACACATGCACACACCCCCTCTCATACTCCATACCCCCCACCATACCCCCAACAAGCACATACACCATCCCACAGCCCCCATATACACTCCCACACCCCACCATTACTGCACAGCTGACCACACATACTCACAGCCTCCACACACACTCCCCAGCATCCACCATATCCATATACACTCCCACCCACCCCATCCCCCACCATAACCTCCCACACAGCCACATCCTCCCACACACACTCTCCCACCCCAAAGCCCAAGATGGTGACCAGGAGCAGAGCACCTGTCAAGGGGTAGGGCTACCCTTGTGGCCCTCAACACCTCACCAAAACTCATTAAGTGGGCCTCCAGCTGAAATAATTGCTCACCCCAGCCTATATAATCTGAACAAATCAAAGTCATGTCATGTTTGAGATACTGAAGAATACTTTGCTATATGCAATTTGCAGAGTTCAGATTCTTCTGAAAATCCCACTGATGTCTGCTGGCATGCTGCTGGCTTTTGACCAATATAGAAGTGATTCAAAAGACTTCAGTACTGCAATGGTACATTAAAGCCATGATTTGCTTAAGATCACATTTCTATGGTTGAACCAGGAGTAGATTCTAGATCTAGCTTAACCAGAAGACTATTTTTCCCAAGAGTCAGTTCAGAATTTCATCTCTGTTATTCAGTTGTATAGTACTTAGAAATATAAGAAAGTGCTCAGTGGGTGTGTCTACATATGCATTTATGCAGGCTTAAATTTACTGCACAGTAAGAGGGAATAGACTGGCATCTATACATGAAGGCGTTAAAGTGCATTAGTGCTGTGTGTGCCCACACACACAGTGTTACTGTGCGGTAAGGCATCTACATGTGCATTACTGTGCAGTACTTATCAACTGTAAATTTGATACCTGCATGATGCATGATGCAGGTATCAAATTTATGCTCTAGTTAGTGCAAGTTGCCATATCTATGGCACAGTAATTTCAGTCATATGGCAAGTTGTTATATCTACTGCACCAATAAAGACTTTTTTGGCCAATACCAATGGCTGATTATGAACAAACCATATCGGCCAACACTGATCCAATTTCTGATATACAGCCTAGCAATTTGGTGTGGCGGAGGAAAGAAGAATGTGGGTGGCAGATTGAGGCCCCCATGGTGAGGGAGAAAGTGGGGCTAGGACAGGGGCAGGTACTGCCCAGGTGGGTGACAGCATGGGATGGAGCTGCTGATGCCTTTTCCAAGAGTGTGGAGGGGTGGCTCCTGGCTGCTGCTCTCATCCCTGGGGGAGACATGTGGGGCATGTTCCCCTTGGATTTGTGCACAGGGCAAAGGTGGGCTGCCTACTGTAGGCTCAGGGCTGGGGGCTGCACTGGCCTCTTCCCAGTAGGGAGTGCTGTGCCTGGGCTACGCTAAGGTCAGGAAGCAGCAGCACTAGGATGGGGACTGTAGGATGGGCTATAGACACCCCAAAATTTGCTGTAGCCCCCACTCTAGCACTGCTGCTGCCTGATCTGCCCTCACCCATCCTGAGCATAGCTCCAGTCCAGCCTCCCCACCTCGAAGAGACTGGCGCAACCCCCAACCCCAAGTCTGCAGCAGGCAGCCTGCCCTCACACCACTCACAAATCAAGGGGGCACATGCTTCCCATGCCTCTCCCGGGATGCACTCAGTGGTGGGAGCCACCCTCCCTATACCCTCCAGATGAGCCATCCGCGGTTCTGTTTTGTACCCCTCCCTGCCTCAGCTGGGCAGTGCTTACCCCTGCCCCAGCCTCACTTCATATGCCACGCTGGGGGTTTTGATCTCCCCCCGCATGTCCCTTCCCTCCCCCATGACCCTTCCCCTCCACAGACTTACCAGTCAGACACTGCTCTCCAAGCTGCCGGTCTGCATTCCTGACGGTGTGCATGCATGCGGCATTCATTGGTGACATTATTGGCCACATCAGTCAAAAAAAGCCGATTGACAATAATATCAATTTTCCTTTTGTCACTGCTAATATGATATGGACCGATAAATCGGTGCATCTCTAATTTTGGTTACTGCACAGGAAATGCACATGTGTAGACATACCGAGTGACTCTCAATTGGACTGTCTCTGCCAATTGCATGTCATTGAGGAGCCCCAGGAAGAACAAGCTGACCACAAGAGGTGACAGGATTTCAGTGGAGCTGGAGAAGTTAATAAGATCCAAGTGGCTCAGAAAGTTGTGACCTTTCAAACTTGCCAACCTTTTGGCTTCCTAGTGAATGTGTGGCAGGATGATATCGCAGAACACAGCCAAACAGGGTGAAGGCATGGACTACAGAGTCCTTTATGTGATGTCTACAATCTCATGAAGCTGAATGTGGGAAACAACCATGTGTTGAGAGACCCACGCTGGACTTACTGTTCAGGTGCTAAGTAGCAGAGCAAGAACAGATGTTGGAAAAGCATGAATATTAGGTCCTTTCATACAGCTGACAAGCTTGCCAGTTATGCTGATAGAGATCTTGATTTTGGCAGCCAGTTTTATCAGATGGTCATGGTAAGTTAAAGACCTATCAGGAGTAATGTTGAGATAGACAAGACAAGAAGAATGTGTTTCCGACGACACTCAGATTGATGTTTAGTCCCTAACTTCAAAGGGCATTATGGAAGCAGAAACTGAAAATAAACTGATTTTGAAGTGCTACACTTACAGCAACCACTGGATATATCTACCAGATCAGAATCAATGTATCAACAAGTCAGAAAAGACTTGACATTGAGTACCCAAGCAGATGTTATTAGCATAGATAAACTTAATGGATATAGTTTTAAGTAGATTGTTGATGTATAAGTTAAAAATCAACTTTACAAGAGAATCTTTAAGTAGGTCACTGAGTTGGGGTCTTCAGGAACTGGTTGTGTTGATCCTGTGGACCCTGAAATGGCAGTTGCAAAAAAACCAGTGCCACACAGAATAATCCATGATCATGTTATATACTAAAGGCCAGCAGCCTTTAACAAGCTACAAGCCAGAACAACCCAGTGTTGGTCTGACACTGCCAAATGGCTTTGGTGGCATAATAGTAATAAGCCAGGCACAGCTGGGAGCTGTGCCTGTACTTCCACCACTTCCTCCAGCCACCTGCACCCCTCTCCCCTCCCTCCCCGCTCCCCCATCTGTGGCTGTAGCTGTGACAGATTCCAGATGGTGAGGAGCTTCTCCAGGGATGGGCAGTTGGAAGCCACATACTCCCTGCTGCTGCTTCCCCCCGCCCCTCAACTTCTCCTGCCACAACCTCTCAGCTGCAGCACTGCTCCCCCACAGCAGAAGCTTCACCCACACCACAACCAGAAAAGAGGCTGGAGGAGGCAGCAGTAGCATGGGTGAAGCATCCAGCTGCCCAGCCCTATTGCAGCTCCTTGCTACTTGGCTCCAGTGTGGGGAGTCACAGGCAAAATTCTCCAGTGCCACAAGCTGGATCCAAAGGTTCCACAGGCTAGATATGGCCCCTGGGCCTTATGTTGCCAACCCCTGTTATAGACAGTTTCACGAGGAAACTAGTATGCCATATGGCTGTTGTAAGTAGGGTCTAACACAAATTTTTCATGCTATGTAGAGTCAGACTTTATCAGATGTTTGGTTGGAAGTGCTCCAAGTGCCTTTGAAGTGCTCCAAATGGCAAGGGTGCAGACATTCCTATCATGCTCTGCTGAAGGATGAAAATGTTTCAAGAAGTGTTTCAAATGTTTTTCTCTCTTTTTGAGGGTCATTTCTAAAGAGGCAGTTTGACCACTTTTGAAGCGTTTCTTTTGGGCAGTAATTCATAGATTCATAGATGTTAGGGTCAGAAGGGACCTCATCAGGTCATCAAGTCCAATTCCCTGCTCTTTCCTGCCCAGGGCAGCTGGTTCCCTCTAAGTTGTGTGGCATGCGTGGCTGCACAGGCAACTCATGCCATGGTGCCAGGTGCACCTGCATGGCCACACACGCCACACAGCTTAGAGGGAACGCTGCTCCCTACTCTTTCCATGCAGGAGAGCAAAAGATTAGGCAGAGGGGTTGACAGCCAATAGGTGCTTGACTGTCCTCAGGAACCTTTACAGACAGAGACATGTAGGGATTCCCGCTCTCCAGATCCACCAATACAGGCTCTCACAATCAGTTTGATGCACTCCAACAGAGGGAAGAGGTGAGGGAAGAATGGCAAAGAAGGGATATACTCTAAATTAGAGTAGGAATTTAAAGTGCTTATAATGAATGTCTGTCCATACTCTTACTGGGTTTAACTATATTAACTATAACAGAAACCAGGGGTGCCCAACATATGGCCTACAGGCTGGATCCAGACCACATAGCCGTTTCCTCTGGCCCAAACCTAGGAGGGGCCAGGAATTTGTGAACAGGACAAGCTGGGGCAGGTGTACCACTAAATTCTCAGCTACAGAGCCCAGCTCAGAACCCATATTTGTAGTGGGGTTGGGGGAAGGGAGAAAGTGAGAGATGGCTGTGTTAACCCCTATGCAGTTGTTTAACCTGCCACTACTACCACATCTGGATCTGGCCTTGAAAGGGCCCCACAATCTGGACCAGTGCAGTAACTCAAGTGAGTTTAACTTCCATGGCATTGAAGCAATAGTATTTTCCTGAATGAAGGCCTAATGGACGGAGTAGAGTGGAACTGTAAGTTTTAGGATGTTAACTGGGGAGTCTGTTGCATTTTATCATGGAGGTTCTTTGTCATGTAAGCCAATATCTGAGCCTTTCTGGATAGGGCTATAAATCTAAATAACAACAATAACAACTGTTATTATTGGCAGTTGTTGATAATGATGATGATAAATCATAAATGTGTGTGGGGGCCCCTGCAAGATCCTCTGGGCAATCTGGTGGTTGTGCCAGAGGAGAAAGCAGACCTCTTTAACCAATTCTTCACCTCTGTTTTCGTGGGCAGGGACCAGGACTTCCCCACTGTGATGCAAGATGGACTAGAGGGGAACGCCTGCAGAACTCAGGTTGGGGAGGACGGGGTTAGAGAGCTTCTAGAGGGGCTGGACGTGTTCAAAACAGTGGGTCCAGATGCTCTCCACCCCAGGGTGTTGAGGGAGCTAGCAGGGGTTATTGCAGTGCCCTTGGGACAGCTTTACGAGCACTCGTGATGCTCGGGCCAGGTGACGGATGATTGGAAGGTAGCCAACGTGGTCCCCATCTTTAAAAAGGGGAAGAGGGAGGACCCGGGCAACTACAGGCCCTCAATCCTAGGGAAACTCTTTGAGAAGATCATCATGGAGCACATCTGTGATGGGCCGGCCTTAGAGATGATGCTCAAGGACAACCAGCACGGTTTCATAAGGGGCAGGTCATGTCAGACCAACCTGATTGGCTTTTATTATCAGGTCACAAAAGCCTTGGATGCAGGTGTTGCCGTGGATGTAGTCTTTCTGGACTTCAGGAAGGCCTTTGACACCGTCTCCCACCCCATCCTCACTAAAAAATTGGGCAACTGTTGCGCTGATGCCTACACAATCAGATGGATTGCAGATTGGCTGAAGGGTCGCACTCAGAGGGTGGTGGTGGATGGGACATATTTGACCTGGGGAGAAGTGGGCAGTGGAGTCCCCCAGGGCTTGGTCCTTGGGCCTGCACTGTTCAATCTCTTTATCAGCGATTTGGATGACGGGGTGAAAAGTACCCTGTTTAAATTCGGTGATGATACCAAAATTTGGGGTGAGGTGAGCACGCTAGTAGGGAGGGAAAGACTGCAGCAAGACTTGGATAGATTACAGGGGTGGGCTAGCAAAAACAGGATGCACTTCAACACTGACAACAGGGTGCTGCACTTGGGCAGTAGTAACCAGCAGCACACTTACAGAATGGGAAACTCCCTTCTTGAGAGCACAGAGGCAGAAAGGGATCTTGGAGTCATTATTGACTCCAAGATGAACATGGGCCGACAATGCGAGGTCTCGGTTGGTAGGACTAACCGGACCTTGTCGTGCATCCACAGGTGCATCTCAAGTAGGGCCAAGGAGGTGATCCTCCCCCTCTATGCGACACTGGTCAGGCCACAGCTGGAGTACTGTGTCCAGTTCTGGGCGCCCTACTTTAGGAGCGATGTGGACAGCATGGAGAGGGTCCAGAGGAGGGCCACCCGTATTATCCAGGGACTACAGGGCAGACCCTATGATGAGAGACTGCGGGACCTGAACCTGTTCAGCCTTCACAAGAGAAGGCTGAGGGGGGAGCTGGTGACAGTCTATAAACTCACTAGGGGGGACCAGAAGGGTTTGGGTGAGAACTTGTTTCCCCTAGCGCCCCCTGGCATAACAAGGAATAATGGCCATAAGTTGTTGGAGAGTAGGTTTAGATAAGAACTACTTCACAGTTAGGGCAGCTAGGATCTGGAACCAACGGATCTGGAACCAACTTCCAAGGGAAGTGGTGCTGGCTCCTACCCTGGGGTCTTTAAGAGGAGGCTTGATGCCTACCTAGCTGGGATCATCTGAGCCCAGTTTTTCTCCTGCCCAGGCAGGGGGTCGGACTTGAAGATCTATAAGGTCCCTTCTGACCCTACTTCTATGATTCTATGATTCTGTGAATCAAAGGAATTCTGATTGAACCATAGTTGTGAAAAAAGGCCTCAGTGGTGGACAGACAGAAATGTATTACTCACTGCTCTCTTCACATATTAAAATTGCTGAATTGCTTCTGCTTGACTTCTCTAAAGTAAATCGTTTTCCTTGGGTGCACTTCATTTCAATAGGAGTTAGACACCTGCATATCTTTGCAATTCTGGACTTAAGTGACATGCTAAAGGCCATGCAGGAAGTCTGTGGCAGAACAGGCACTCAGACACAGGGATCCCATATCCTAAACTAACATTTTAGTCACTGGCCACATACTTTTCAATTTCAAAGCAGGAACCAACTGTACAGAACAGTACAACTATATGTTTGTTATGTATTACATCACATAATCTGTGTCTGTATGTGTGTGTGTGTGTACATATGTGTGTGTGAGATATATACTTATCACAGACAAGTATACATATATATACACACATATATGGATGGATGGCAAAACACTGCATCTAAATATCAATATGAAATGGTATATGAAGTACATATAATGTTAACTTAGCCCCAAAATCAATTAGCATAGAAATAGATCTTTTACAAGGATAGACATTATTTATGGCTTTTCAGGTCAGATCATTCACAGAATAACTAAAATATTTGAAGCTTATAAAAGTCTTTTTTCAGATTTCTATCTTACTCTTCCAGTGTTATAAAAGTCTCAGAAAAAATCTATATGGAAAACAGCAGGTTTTCTTAATCTATTTAAATTATATATACCACTTTTTGAACATATATGGAGCTCTTCATCAGTAGAACTCAATTTTATAAATTTGACTAAAACATTATATGTTTTTTAAGATGAAAAACCTAAAAACTCACAAGAGGTTAACGGCCTATTGAGCACTTAAAATTTTCATTGACTGCAACAAAAACTATATAGGTTAGCACTAGCAAGTTATATAAAGTAACAGAGCAGGTCAGCAGAACAAAGTGAAGAACAAGGATTTCTTGATGCTTTATTTTATATTCTATTTACTGGACTCACTTTGCTGCCAGTTATATGCATAGTGTTGTAGGTTATGAAGTTAGAGACAACTAGTAAAAGAGGCTTTAACCCAGGATACAATTTTGCATTCATAATATCTACACATAGTGTGTTTACCTCATTGTAATTTCATATGAAAGAAAATATGTACCTAAAATCAGGCAGAAGGTAGGGTAGGGTGGCACCATAGAGACTAACTGGTTTAAAGAGGCAACAGCCTACTTTATCAAGTGTTGATTTTGGCTGATTATGGATGTGAGTCTGTAAGGCCCTCAGTACAGCTGATACTGATCCCAATCATGTAGTGGCTTATCAGTCCTTGGGGAAAAAAAATCATCCATTCATGCCCACAGTTGTTTAGTATTCTGAAATACCCCATGGCTGACAACTGATTATGCTTATCTGGTATGGTATATTTTTATAACTGTCTTTAGTAGTCAGTAGTGATAACATAAATGTTATGAGATCAAATGTATTTTTGGTGATACAAGATTTGAAGATACGATATTTTTAAGGCCTGTTATGCAAGAGGTCAGAGCTGATGATCACAATGGTTCCTTCTGTCTTAACAAAAATATATCTATGAATCTAACCTAAATAATCTGAGCTGATGTTAGGCTCTGGAAATGATTAAACAAAGACTTATCAGGAAAACACTGGGCATCAATAATAACCTATAAGAATTGAATAGTTGTAAATATTGAAGCTAAAACCATATTATGGCAGCAGTCTGTAAGAAGTCTTCCTGGAATCAGTTATGATTAATCGCTAAAAATTAATTATATGACTGGATGAACACCTTGCTGGGGTCGTTTGCCCCCAGTTACTCTTCCCTGCCATGGCAGGGGGTCAGACTTGATGATCTATCTGCTCAGGTCCCTTCTGACCCTACCAACTGTGAAACTATGAAACCAACTATGAAACTATGACTGCTCCTATGGAGAGAGATTATAAAACAGTGCAAGTAACTGGAGAAAATCAAGAAAGGAAAAAATAAGTCTAGATTGAATATTAGTGGAAAAATCTATATTTTGTACCCCATTACTAGAATGGGAAGAGGATCCAAGGGCACCTGGCCCTTTTCCCTTCCTTCACTATCCCTCTATCCACCTTGTCCTCTTTTACCTTTGGTGTGTTTGCTGGTTCATCCTTTCCCTGGATTTCATATTTGGGTACCCCCTGCTTTCCTGGTTACATGGTTCTCATTCCCCCCTCCCCCCCCCTTGCTTCCTTCCACTTCCTCTTTGTGTCTCCTGCCTGTGCCCTGGTGGTGCTGCTGGAGGCAAACTCACAGGAGCCTGAAGCAAGATAGCTGCCACGCTCAGATGCAGACAGAGCCTCATAACCCAAGGGACAGAAGTAGAATGGACATATGACCCAGAGAGCCCTGTATAAGCCCAAGCTTCTGGCCAGGGTGGGTAGGCTGGCTGTGGAAGCTACTGGGGATAAAACCTTCTCTGAAAGGCATGAGGACTGGAGCCCAGGCTGTGGTAAGAGGACTCAGGAGGCAACCCGGAGTAAAGAGAAGCTGGGGACATGTGTAGAAAGCAAGATAAGTACCCCGGACATTTTCTGTTCTGTTTTCCTTTCTACTTGGAGCCCACCACCAAGGGGTGTGAGAAACCCTGTGCAGGACATTCCCTTCAACCGGGATTGATGCTTGTATTTGGTGGCTTCATTTTCCCCTGGAGGGTCAGATTGTGGCTGTTGGGAGGTGGAAGCCACTGAAAGGGGGTGACTGGAAACACCCCAAACTTGAAATTCCACTGGGTGGACAGAGGATAAGGGATAGAGCAGTGGTTCTCAACCTATTTGCCATAGTGGGCCACACTTGCAGCTCTGAATGTGTTATGCGGGCTGCACCTGCACAACTTACTTCCTGTGTATCCATTTAAAAAATATTTTAACAAGATTTTACATGGGCCACAGCAGTGTGCTGATTGGGCTGTATGTGACCCATGGGCCACAGATTGAGAACCACTGGACTAGAGTATTTTATGTGGCCAAATGAGATTGAGCTTGCCTGGACTATGAGGCAGGAGGTGGCAGGGACAAAACAGGACTGAGGGCCCATAGATACCTATGTAGCAGATATTGTGGGTTCTGGAACCTGTGGTCATGGGGCATGACCAGAGCTGAGCCAGGAGCTTGTGGTTCTGAACAGTGCCCCTGAGCTAGAAAGCTCAGTGAAAGTAGAATTGGGACAAGGCCGGGGGAAGCCTTGGAGCAGACAGGGCCCACCTCTTCAAAAGCATGTCTTGTCCTCTGTGCAGCCTCCCATACTAATGTTGAGATCAAGACATGGAAGGTGAGACTACTGAATATGGGTAAGAACAGAGGATGTAGGTACTAGTAGGCCTCTAGGGGCAGGTACCCTGTAGCGGAACTCATAAGCAGGTCTATGTAGGATTAGAATCAGTCTCCCAAAGGAAGAGGTACGTATCACCTCAACTAAGAGATTTAAAATGTAAAGTCTAGGATTTTTGAAAAGGAGCATAAGGGAGTTAGGTGCTCATATTTCAAGCCTTTCAAAATCCCAGCCAAAACAGACAAAGCAAGCAAAACCTTTATAGAAGCAAAAGCCCGGGATAAGGGGAAAGATGAACTAAGAGTTCTTTTTTGTGTCTAATCTGCATGATTCTATGAAGTACTGAGAAACACAACACAAGTTGAGTAGAAATAAAACATTTACTCTGGGATTTTCTTACTTGGTGAATTTTTAAATAAATCACAGAGAAGAAATAAAAATGACAGCATGGGCCTCTAAGTATAATATTAATATCCTTCTGTCCAAGGAATTGATCCTGGTGTGTTTGAACAGTCAGCACTAGCACTGGCCTTGTCTGGAATTACACATACATTAAGGCTAAGGCTGTATGATTCTATCTTAACTGAAATTACAGTCTCATTTTCATTTGTGATCTTTTAAAAGGCAGGGTTATAGCTTACAAATTATGTAAATATTTAGACTAAAATGAATTTTACAGAAGTTACACAATATACCAGTTCAGTTTAATGAATGGTAAAAATCAACCTAGACAGATTTTTTTCCTAACAAATCTTCTGTCAATAAGTATTCTGCATCTCAGCAAATGCTTAGTAACATGCACTGTTGCAGCTGCTTTAGGTGACCTTTTTAATGAAACCCCAGAGGATGGACATGGTTAAATGCCATGCAACCTGTTTGTACAAGCAGATTTGAATTATTTACTATCAGTTTTTGTTGAGTAAATAGATTTTCTCTGTTGAGATATTTCATCTTCACAGAATTAAATATTCAGATTTTTTTTATTTTAATGCTGAAGACTGGAAATCTCGGGCATTTTTACACATGGTCTGGTGGGGGGGAGCAACGCTTCAAAATGGCTGCAGGGCACTTTATCTAAAGCTTGCCAAATGATCTTTAGTTAAGGTGCCCCCACCACCATTGTGAAATGTGGGAATGCTGATACACAAGGCACAGAGGCTGGCTGGAGTGCAGTAAATACCATATTTCAGCAAACACAATTAATCAAGTCTTCCCAGCTCATGTATAGGTACCCCTTGGCTCCATCAATTCAACAGTTCAAACCATTTTTTATAGGCAGAAATTCGTATGGACTTTACTTATTTTGCAAACTTGTAAATTATATGTGCTGGCTTGAAAACAAGACGAAGAAATTTAAACTCATACTATATTATTAATGTCAATGAGAACTTTCCCTTCAAAAGGACTGCTATTTTGATTTAATAAATAATGCTAATCTCCACCCTATACTGAAATCCCTCTAGTTTCAGACATACCATCAGAACATAATCCCATTTATTTTTGCTGTAATTTTCAAACTTTCTCAGAGAAAAGTACTTGCCATAATGGTCATAAGTATTTCTTCACACAACAGAAAATGAAATGCTAAATCAGGCATTTTGCATAGTTTTTTACTATATTATGCACCTGATTTCAGTCCAGGTTGGTCAAAAAGCTTACTAAAAAGTTTTAAGTTCTTTTGGGAATAGCCCAGCTGAATTCTGAATAAAAATAGTCCAAGATTTTAGGAAAATCTAGTAATATATTCAAGGTGTCTGTCCTCCCATGCAAACCAGATGCAGCTCTGACTCAATTTTATTCTGGATATTTTGTATTGCAAATTCAAAAAGGATAATCAAGGTTAAGTGATGTGAACTGAAGCAAAATTTCATGTTGTATTTGAAATGCCTTCAAAGCAAGACCAGAGAGTGGGGCTTTGTTTATGCCTTTAATCTGTGTAGGACCACTTTTAAAATAGCATGTTTGTTATAGGGAAAAGAACTCACCTTTAATTCTCACTTAGCATAATTTATTCATATTTGTGCATAATGTTATATAACAGATAACTAGTAGGAACAAAAATGTTACGGCATTTAAGCTGATATTTTTGCTGGCAGTCTGAAAAAAAATTAAAATGTTTCCCCACTTTGCTAACTAATTAAACTGACTGTGCTCCAAATACAACAAAGTGATCTAAGACGTGCAGTTACAGTACTAGATTCCATATCAGCTGTATTGACCAAGATCCTAAACTGAACATCTATACCTGATTTAAAGCTATTTCATAGAAATGTCAACAATTGAACCTCTTGTAACATTTTCAAGGTTATATGTACTTCTTGGAATTCTGAGATAAAATTGTTATCCCACTTGGTCTGCTATTCTAAAATTAACACTACATTAGCTATAAAAGGTAGTATTAAAATGTAGTCTTGTTTTTCTTTGTTGATCACTGTATACCTCAAAACAGATCATTTAATTTATTTCAGTGTTTCAGTTTAGATCCTCACTTAGTCTAAATGAGTGTAACCTTTAATGTTAACACAGCTTTACAGACTCTGTTTAGTTTCTCTTTGCATTAATTATTATTGTATTAATATTAATTGCAATTAATATTGAAATATGGAGCAGGAGTTTTGAATCACACCATATACAGTTAGTTTTGGCATTAGAATATTTGCTCTTAATTCCTTCTTCATCTTTCTCAGTACAATTAACATTTGTTCTGACTCTGGAACTGGGCTTTTAAAAATGAAATGGCATATTTCCCCCAATGGTTGCACATGCTTTACATTTATACAATTGTGTTATGAAATGCTTGCAAGAAAAAGTAGTAGTATTCGGTAGAACAATAACAGGGAATGGGAAAAATAGTAGTCTGTACAATGTTAGATTTAATTTTCCAATGTGAAACTGCCACAAACCAGTAACAAATTATGCATTTTTTAACTTTTTGCACTGGTATAATCAACCTGAGATTCTTATTCATTTCCCAGGAAACAAAATACAATATATAGCAACATGTTTTAAGGGAAGGATTTCATTAAAATATTTTAAACCAGACCGCTGATGTTATATATTCCAATCCTTAGGCATGAAAAGTCAATGCAATTTCTCATGTACTTAAATTTTGGAATACTTAGAGCGCCTCCCTGCAATATAGGCACCTTTTTTTTTTAAGTGAAGTGTTTTTGCATGGTAAAGATAAAAACCACTACTTGTCATCACATGTGCATAAATGTTTTTTTCCTTTATTAGATGCCCCCAAAAAATTGATTTCATTACATAAAAAGCTGAGAAATCAGTTATGTGCAATTAATTTTTGTAGTGAAATAATTCCTGTATTTCAGTTTCTGCTAAATTAATTTATATCACTAAACTTACAGTTTATATGCGAAAACAATTGGCCAGGCTCGGAGCTGTATGCACAGATCCCTGCCAGTACAACGGGGTTGGTGCCAGTGGCAGCTGGAAGAAGCCACTACTGTCACCTGGGCTGCTTAGAAAGGCATGGGGTGGGCTGGGGCCTGACTGGCCCATGGGGAAGTCTCAGCTCTTATGGGGGGCTCTTGTCTGTTATGGGGGTTGAGCTCCCCTGTAATTCAAACCCTGACTTTAACCTCACCTAAAATGTGTTAATCCAACTTAATGTTTGCAGCACATGTTCCCAGCAGAGCCCAAGGACTGTGAAAGCCCAACTGCTCTCCACAACCCTGGGGCTGTGTTGGTTTTACAGCCTACCCCCCACTCCCAGCCATGACCCAGCTATTTTCCTCCCCATCAACTAGCCACTTCCTGGATTGAGCAACTCTGATCCCACCCCCACAGGCCAGCCAACACCATTCACAGATCTGCCAGCTCCCTTCGAGCTGCCAATCCCTCTCCATGGATCCACCAGCCCACCCACTGTAGACCCATCCATCCCACCATCTTACTTACCTCCAGCTTCCCACATCTTCTCCCAGCAAGCAGCACTTCAATGTGGCAATCCCAGCAGCCCTTTAAACCTGAGATCTAGTGAACATGTGTTTGCATTCTAGGGGCACGTCCCTATTAGTGGGAACGTGCATTTCTCTGGGGACAACTAGCAGTGGCACATATTTGTGCTGCTGCTAGCTGTACCCGGGAAATGTCCCTACATGCGTACTCTGATGCATAGCAAGTTGCCCCAGGTGGAACAGGGGAGGCTGGGGCCAGCACCTGGGCTGTCCCCAGCAGCCTAACCTAGTGTTCTGGGGGCCTCCCAGGGCTGCAGCAGTGGTGATCAGGGCACACAGAGTCTGGCCAGCACGGCTCTGGCTATCTTGTTTCTGGTGAGGGTGGGGGCTTCACTTTTTCCAATATGTTTTTTTTTTTTGAAACTGGGATCGCCAGTGTCAAAAAAACCTGCCACTGCTAATTAACAGCATGGCAAACATGTGCATAGGTGACACCACAGACAGGTTTGCAGTGCTGCAAACCATATGTGTGCACTCATCTGAATGAGCCATAGGTGTTCAGCTAAGAATTCCATGACTGTAATACTGATGGCTTGCTGCAGGTTCACTGCTTTAGGTTATATGCTCATCTTTGGCTGTTATGGGGGGGCAGGGGGAACTATACACAAAATTCCACATAGAATTGCTTCAGGATGCTCTCTTTAGGGGGTAAGGCTTAGAAATCAAGCTCCATCTTACAGATCAGTCAAACGACAGGATTCAGGCACAATGAGTGAGATTCTTTTCTCACCTACATTGAATTTTATGGAGTTACTACTGATTTATACTGATATAAAATAATAGAAAATCATCCAGGATGCATTCCCATCTGGGCTGTTATGATCTGGCAGCATAGCTCTTAAGAAATCCATATTACCAATAATTTCATCCTGCATCTTGACTCCACCCTTTTGTAAATGGAAGTGCAGGGAACAGAGATTAATAATCATTCAATGGCATTATCATGCAGATGCTTAATCAGAAACCTGAAGTTTTATGGGTAGTAAAGATGTCTGCTCCTCTAACATGCCTCTTAAGCCCCCTCTACACATTACACTTAAAATGTGATTAACAAGTTAAATGACATCATAAGCTGTGACCCAGCCACACATTCAATCAATTAACAGTGTGATAAAACAAGGAATAAGCCACAATGTTCTTCCACAAAAAATGTGTAATAACTTTGTAGCTTGCTCTTACCATGCCATTACTCGAACGTGTGGTCAGGTGCTCCCCCATGGCTGGGAGCTCAATCAGGTGATGGGACTCCTAGATGCAAGGGTGCACCATTTACTGTGAAACCTGTAGCTGATGGGGCTTGCAGCTGCAGCAACCCATGGAGTGCTGCTGCTGCCATATGTCCTGTCAGCTGCAGGGGTCCCAGCCATGGGAACTTGCTACTTGCTGGTGCACAGGGAACCCAGTATCAAAATGTTGGAACTGACAGTTGATCCTACAGTCCCATATGGACGTGGCATGGCGTGAGGCACGATGGTGCAGATCATGCAACAGATCCTATCGTGTCTTTACCTGAACATCTAAAAGGGCCTTTAGTGTCTCAAGATTAGCAAATCCTTCCTGCCTTTCCTCAGAAAGCTTCTAAAGCCCTAGCTAAACAGAAGTTTACACTTAAATGCTTCTATGGGGTTGTCATCCTGATGTTCTTTAACTCCTTCTGTACTTCAAATGTACAGGAGTCATATAAGCAAGATTTCCAAAAATGCAAAGTAAAATGCTGCAACACTTTTCTTCAGATCAGAATAACAGTCTCATCACTTAAGTTGAACTAAGCAAAAAGAAAATAAACAGTTTGATTACTAGATTATAACAGCTGCATCTCACCAGATTTCAATAGGGTTAGAATCCATGAACAAAACGGACAACTGAATCATTACAACATTTTTTTTATATATATATATAAAAAATGACCCTTTCTCCTCCTCCTTACTGTCAGACCCTGGTCTCCCTAAGAACATGGAAGTGAGGAACACATTTGAAAACATTGCTGGAGGCAATAAACATGCCTGGAGAAATCTGCATCCAGACAAACAACTACGAGTACCCATAGACTTAGTTCAGCCAGAATTGAGGTGTTTCATGTTTTTTGAAACCGCTGCAAGTTTTAGCACAGGTATTCTATCAACTAACTTCAAGTAACATTTTTGTACCTACATAATTCAAATCAGGTGCATATACATGTGCATTAATGCACTTTTCCTAATGCATATAAAATTTGGTACCTCCAGTGTGAGGTACTACAAAAATAAGCATTAGGCTGCCCTGATGCACAGCAATGCAAGTGCATGCTTTTAAAGTGATGCTTAATGTGCAGTAGCCTATTTTACTGTGCATTAGTTTAGCAGCATGATTGTTTATGCTCTGCTTTAATGCGCAGTAAAATAGGCTACTGCACATTACAGTACATGCGCAGACACATCCATTAACAATTATACTAGTCCAAAGCCAAAAGGCTAATCATTTATCATATAGCTCACTGGGCTGGTCCTCAGCAGAGCCAGCAGCATTTCAAGCCATGGTGACTCCACATCTTAAAACTGTTCAGTATGTACGTGTACTCCAGATCCCTCCCCACAAAGGAACCATGTGCTCAATAGCCTCCCACTCATGACCGGAACTGGGTGTTCTTATTATGAATCCCAGGAGCCTCTAAAAATGTGTAGGCAGATGAAAGGTAGGGCATCCTGGTCCAGTTCCACATCATGGAGGGCAGAGCCACAATAATCATATGCAAAAGGTTGAGAGAGGGGGCAACAGAGCGATTCTAGGTGAACTGTTTGGGGACCCATTTCCTGATGTTTAGCAGATATGTAAGGCTAGTGAAAAACAGGAATTACTGGAAATGGGAAAGGCATAGCTCAGCTGTGGAAACAAAGAGGAAGTCAAAATATATTCAACGTAGTGGTTCACCATGACTGTGGGGGCACACAATAGGTAATATCAGATATCTTATGCAAATGGCAGTGGTGGCAAGTAATCATGTGGTGGTAAAAGAGTTGAAGAATGGAAATGAATATCTGGAGACAGATGAAGAGTGGAAACAAATATAGAAGGAAGAAAGAAGGTGATAGCAGGAGCAATGGCAGGGGCAGCAGTGATGACAGTGGAAGGAAGGAAGGCAGGAGTAGAGGAGAATGTGAGACAGATCAGGAGCATTAGGAGAAGGTACATCAGGCAAGAAGCAGAGGATGGCAGGAGCATGATGACAGTGATATATAGGATGTTTGAGAGCAGGCCCAAAAGCCCACAAAGAAAAATACTGCTGAGAGGCCACAAACAGGATAATCATGAGCTCTCTGTATGCAGTATGACAATTGGAATGTGAACTGATAAACAGGGATGGTACAAACTGAACCTACCTTGAACCCACTAGCATAAGTAACAGCGCTGAAAAGAAAGTTGCATGTTTGATGATAAGGAAGATGCTTATATGTAAGAACTGCTCAAAGCCTCTTACTGTGTAGCTGTAGAAATTAACTAACAAGACCATAGATAATAGTGTAGAAGTTAACTACAAAGCAGACTCAGTGCTTCAAAGACACAGCTGAAACAATCAAGGATGTAGTCCTCCTCCCTATTACTTAGTATTTCAAAACAAGCATGTAGCCAAAAGCCAGTTTGAACTAATTAGGAGTTTTCTCACACCGACCTGATATCTTGTTTTCTTTCACAGTGGAAAATTCCCACCTGCGTGCGTATCTTGTCATGCTCACTAGAAGTTTCTAACTAAACATGGAGGTTGAGTCAATTAGGTATAGAATCTGTGATGCAAAACTGTCTATATAACTTGCTTACTTGTTATCAAGGGGGGCTGGTTCTTGGAGGAGACGGGCTACTCTTTGTTGTTGTGTGCATGCTTCAATAAAGAGCTTGAGATAAGACCTTGCTGGTGTTGCCTGTCTCTTGCGGTCAGACAATGGACCTGGGAAGCTGGGGTTCGAGTACCTGACAACAGGCTGGCCCACTGGGAGGCAAGAGGGAGGCAAGAGGGTTGCATGGCAAGAAAACACAGAAGAGTCACCAAGAAAAACTAAGGAGGAGTAGAGGCAGTGGATAAAGGCAACTTTAACTGGTGATGGGACGCAGACTGGATCAACAATGAACAGATATGATTTCCTGGAAAAGTTTCTGTTTGAGATTTCGGAGGTGCAGGCGGAGCATATCACCAGCCTGATTGCTTTCTTGAACTGAAAGGCTTGGGAATTGACTTGCTGAGATGAAGAACTTTTGGAGGAAATATAAAGAGAAATGTGGGAGGGTTGAATTAAGAGGGATAAAGTTAATACCAAGGGAAAAGTCAAGAGAAAGAATGATTATAGTTTGAATGTACATGGATTTACTAGAAGCAGAAGGCATAGAAGGCTGGAGAGAAAAGTGCATCAGAAGAGTCATGTCTTGGAGGGCAGGAGTAGTGTTACAAGCAGACAAATGGAGCTCAGGTAGGGTGCTGCACCTCCCATCAGTGATTCAGGTTGGGGCACACCAAGGTTTTCTAATGTACCATAGGTAACCAAAAAGGTGCATCAGATGCAGAAAAACGGGGCAGCTGTCTGCATACTGTCCCCTCATGGTGTACTACAGGTATAATGGGATGGGGCATAGAGCAGCAGTGTGACAGGAGTCTCTAAAATTCACTATTTGTAAGGGAGAGGGACACTTGTATTGTAGGTGCCCCAAAACCTTTGCAAGTATAATCAGACCCCTGAGGCACAGCAAAACCCAGAGGATGATAGTAGAGAAGAAGAGAGGTTAGACACTGAGGCAGAAGTAGTGGGAAAAACCCTGCAGGAGGGTGAAACAGAAGGAGGGAGGCAAAATTTCTGTGAGTGAGGCAGTACAGGAAGAGATAGGAGATGGAATGGAAGGGAAGGCACGTACAGCAAACAGCTCGGATTTGGATGTGGGCGTGAGGAAGAAAGAAGACACCCTATAGACAACAGAAGTGGAAACAGAGCAAGAGAAGAACCAGAAAGACCAGTTAGGAAAAGAAACGAATATGCAGAGGCTGAAAACCAGGAAGAAGAAACCTGCTAATGAGGGAGGTGAATCAGAGGAAGAGCCAAAGAGCCATTTTCTGCTGCTAATGCCTCTGGGTTACAGCCCAGAGTTGAGACCAGAAGGCAGGATGTGGCAGGGAGGTAGGCATACTCAACCTTTCTAAATGTGAAAGTGATCTGGCAACTTGCAAAAGCTACAGGAATGCAAGTGAGGCAGGGGGAGGAGTTGACCACCCCAAGCAGTAGCACAGATGAACTTTAAAGGGAAAGATGTGCTCATTTTACAACAATCATAAATGGCATTGGCAACAGTTTCACTTAATGTCAGGAATACCTTAACATGACAAAGATTTAAACATATTGAACTGGTGCTGAACCAAGTAAGGGCAGACATAATCTACTTACAAGAATGTGGTATTCCAGAGGAAAGAGATTATAAACACTTTGAGAAAAGGTGGAGATGGGGACCATCTTGGTGGTAAGGGACAAATGAGAAAAAAAAGTGACAAGAACCCAGAGCTGAGAGCAACACAGGTAGAAAAAGTCATCAGTGGAAGATTGCAATGAATAATGCTAGCAATCAGGGAACAGAATTAGAAATTTTCAATGTATATGCACCGCCAGAGAGGGAGGGGAGGAATGTACAGCTTAGAAAGCTAGCAGTTTATGTGATCGGAGGGAGACTGCACATAATAGTGAGAGATTTTAACTGTATCATCAAAATGGGCAACAGAACAGGTGAAGAAGGAAACAGGACTTTACACAGCTCACCCAGACTGTTCACAAATATAATGTAAGAAGAGTTGTGTGGACAGGAGAGGAAGTTTTCACTATAGCAAACTCCAGTGGAAAGAAACAATTAAGAACTGACTTTGTGAATGTATCAAAAGAAATATGGATAAAGAAGAAAGAAACCATACATGTGGCTTTTAATGATCACCAGATGCTGAAGGTGGTAATGAATCTTGGTAAGTGCCCCATGAGTGGGAAGGAACTGTAGAAGTTAAATGTGCAGCTGTTACAAGATGAAGAGATGTGTCAAACATACATGAGGCAGTATGAGGGGGTGGCAAACACTGAAGAAATATTTTCCAAGTACTAGAGAATCGTTTATGATGGTGAAGAAGAGAACAGGATAATTATTTAGAAAGAAAGGCCAAAGGTGTGAAGGGAAAAGAACAAAAGAGCTAAGACAGCTGCAAAGAAAGATGCAGAAGCTGCTAAAGGAAGCCGCAGAAGGAAGATAGATATGAGAAGAGCTAGAATAAATAAGGCAAGAGTTAGAAAGCTGTTTTAAAAAAAAAATGATGAGGGTTGGGAGAAAAGGAAGAGTGGTCCTGATACTTATTGGCCAGAGTAAAGGAAGCTAAAGGAGAAGTAAAAGCGGTGCGGGAAGAAGGTGATGTCCAGGTGGAAAAGCAGGAGGACGTGTTGGAGGTGATAAGGAGATGTTATAAAGAGCTATATCAGAAGAAGGAAACAGAAAGGAAAAAGATGAAGGATGTCTTGAAAGAGATTGAAGAGAAAATAGAAGTGGAGAAAGCAAAGTAGATGGAAGAAAACATAAGTTTAAAGGAAGTAGATATGTATTTAAAAACCTTTTAGAAAGGAGAATCATCAGGAGCAGACAGACTGCCTAGGAATTTTATGAGAAGTTTTGGGCATGGGTAGGGAGGGATATAATGGAAGTGTTCAAAGAAATAGGAGAAATAAAAGTGGCAGGGAAATTTTTGTTACAAGAGGTGCTGTACTCCTACTCCTCAAAAAAGGGGAGAAGGAACTCCTGAAAACTTGGAGACTGATTGCACTCCTTAATATGGACTATGAGTTAAAGGCCAAGATGCTGGCTTTGAGGATGAGGAAAAACTTCCAAAAGATAAAACATGAAGACCAACTGTGTTCAGTACC
Organism: Crocodylus siamensis; assembly: GCF_052110815.1. NCBI lineage: Eukaryota > Metazoa > Chordata > Crocodylia > Crocodylidae > Crocodylus > Crocodylus siamensis. Next base: position 44,741,002 of record NC_143395.1, on the reverse strand, counting down.
TGGTAGAAAAATCTCTGATGCCATCAGAGTGATCAGAGATACACTGTCCCACATTCAAAAGAGGAAAACAAACACAGTTATAGCAGATGTAGATTTAGAACAAGTATACCACAGAGTGGATCATAATTACTTACTGGAGGTGCTAGAAAAAATGGGGTGCCGAGAGAAATTTATATGTTGAATAAGGTTAATGTATACAGAAGCAGACAGTCAAGTCCAAATGAATGGGCACCTAAAAGGGACCTTTAAAATCCATATGGGGTGAGACAAGGATGCCTCCCATTGCCACAACTATTTGTGTGCAGCGTGAACCCATTAACACAAAGAATAAGAAAAGAGAAGGTCAAAAGTGAAGTAAAGATACTGGGAAGGGGTGAGTTAAAATGTGTACCATACATGGATGATATAAATGGAGCAGTTAGAGTCTTTCAATGGAAAGGGTGCTAAAGCTGGAAAGCTTACAACAGATTATGGAAAAGGAACAGGGGCTAAACTAGATAGATCAAAAAGTGCTATAATAGGAGTAGGGAACTGGAAGGACTTGGAGAAGTTGGGCCTTCAAATAAGAGAGAGAGGAATCAAGAGTGTTGGGATCCTAATAAATGTTGAAGAGAAAGGTGACAGCAAGACTGGCAAATATGGGAAAAGTTGACAGCAAGACTCCAGCAAGTATTTTGGTTATGGTCTGGAAGGATGCTGGTGGCACTTAAGATTGTGTTACTGCCAACACACTATATAATATATATGGGAATTGTATTCCCCCTGATGTGGCAGCAGAGAGCAAAAATACAGAAGAAAATATGTGTGTTCTTCTCAAATGCCAAAAGAGAATGGTTAGCTAGATCCTAACTGTACAAAGCAAGAGGTGGAGGAATGGGGGCTGCGGGACTTGGGATTGTTCACCTATGCAAAATATGTAAGCATGATATGCAAGGTGGTAACAGAGGGAGAGGGGACAGCATATCACCTGATTTCACACAGCTTCAATTTTGAGGAAATGGGGAGTATATCAGACCTCTTTGAAGAGTCCATGGGTGTGGCAACCAACAATTCATTACATTAGGATGGAAGGATTCATGCAGAGGTATAAAGTAGGGAAGGTAGGGATGGAGGTCCTGAAGGATCATAAGAAATTAATGAAAGCAGTAAGGAAGAGTGGGAAACTTTATAGAATGACAAGTGAAGAAGATGTAGGGACCAGTAGCAGGTAAACAACTAAAAGTGGAGCATGCTGGCTGAGCATGGATGCTTGTATGAAATATCTTGCTGATGAGAGACACAACACAGATGAGGCTTGACAAGCTCACTGAGGTGCCCAAGGGAGAGTTGTGGTGAAGAAGCAATGGTGTACAGGTTTCCCTCGCTTTATGCAGGATCTGTATTTGCAAATTTGCTTTTATGCAATGACTCTTTTTATACCAAAAATATGTTATATGCAAGGTAAATTCACTCTTATACGATCGGTGTGGTGGAAACCCACAGTCAGCTGCTTTGTGCAGTGCATTGTGGGAGTGGCACACACCAAAATATAGTCCCTGTGTGGATCTGTGCTCCTTGCTCGTTGTCTGTGACACATGTTTCTGTAGTTGCCATCCCCATTATGATAGTACCCTGTGCTTGTGTGTACTCTCTGCTGTTGGTGACTACCAAAATTGTCTTTTAAAAGTGGTAGAAATGGGTCTGGGGGTCAGCAGGTGAGGTCTTAGAACATATCCCTATTTGTTACATTATAAAGTGGGGTCTCTTTATGCAAATATGAGTTATGCGGTGTTTTCCAGGAATGCATGTACAGCATGAAGCTAGGAAAACCTGTATGCATGTACACCCATGCAAAGGGGATGTGGGAAAGGGTCCACCACTTTCTGTGACCAAAATAAACCTGTCATTAGCAAGGGAGATGGTACAACATGGACTCATATCAAAGGGACTGTAGGAAACATTATTAAGGACTTCATTCGCATGTGTTAAAACTAGTTTATGGAAAGTAAGAAACCTCTGGAAGAGATCAGAGAGAAAGAGGCAAGGAAGAACTGACAGAAAAAGGACTGGACACTTGTTTCACTAAACCAAAATGGAGGACTGATGGGAATGGACGGGAGTTTCAGGTGGTTACTAAGGTAACAGTTTTTTCATGGGGTTTTGCATGAAGAAAAAGATTTCTGTATGGATTATTTTGTGGGAAGCTGATGTACATTACTTAAGGGTTTAATATATGCAGCAGTACATTTCTGATGTGTAGTTGATTCTGTGCCATGAGGTCTTGGTAAAACAAAGCTGCTTGGTATATATAGTTTTATAGATGTAGGGTGATAGGTGTATTTTTAATAAAATTTGTAAAAAAAAAATCCCCAGGAAAAAAAAAAAGGTTCCCATCAGCATCTCAGCCTTTTTCTAAGATCATATGTAGCACATGATGGTTGATGCACTGATCATTAGGGCACTTGGAGCATGGGACCCTAGAAATGACAGCATCCTGTGCACCTGCTGCATATCATGCCACTATGCCAAGCTGATGCAGCGCCTCATGGAGTCCAACACTATCCACTGGTCCAGTGACATCTACATGAAGCCTATCACAGGATAGTCCCAGTAAATGGACCCCACCTGATATCAACTGGAAGTGATGCAGTGGAGACCGCCTGACCACCCCCTGCTCAGGGCCAGCTTCTCACCAGCAGGAAGGGGCTTATTTAGCCACCAGCCCTGAGCACAGCCCCAAGCTGCAGCCCTACAGCAGTGTGAGTGGCCTCTCTGTGCTCAGGGCAAGGCCCCTGCTTATCCAGCTGCTGACACCACAGCTGGGTCTGCCCAGCCCGGCCACAGGCCAAGCTGGGGGGAATAATGGAGGAGAGCAGCCAGCAGCTGGGAGCCCAGGGGCTGCAAGTTAACCCCTCCAGGACCTGCCCCAGCACAAAATGAGCAGCAAGCGCCTGGCCCTGCCCCCAGCTGGCAGCTGGAGTGGCGAGCAATGAGTGAGGTGACAGGCAGCAGCCCAACACAGCTTCCCAGAACATGAGTCCCTTCCTAGCAGGGGGGAAGGAGCATGCTCTGGGACTGGCAGAGCTGCTGTGGTACGTGGCGGCCTTGCAGGGGCATGGCCAGACAGGGCCCTGGGAGTGCAGGAGGTGGAGTTATTCCTTCAGTGAGAGGACAGCCAGGGGCCTGTTCTGGGCAGGGAGTGAGTGCTGCTGCAAGAGCCAGCAGACCCAGCTGCCAGTGGGAGTACAAGGGAAACTAACACTCCTCCCCACCCCCATCTGCCTCAGGGGCTATGGGGCCCAGAGCTGTAGAAGGACAGGGGAGCAACTGGCAGACCTGGCTCTGGTCCCTGCTGGTGGCACAGGGAGGGGAGAATTAAACCCCTCTCTGGCCAGACCCCTGCCCCTGTCTGTCTATGCTCAGGTTGGGGAGCAGAGGGGCAGAGCCAGCCTGGCTGAGCTGGAGCAGAGAGCCCCTCCACCCCAGAAAGCTTGCCAGGATGCTGGAGGTCTCTGGTTTATCTTAAACCAGCAAGGGGTCTTGGACCAGTTTGACCCAAATCACTTAAGTCTGATACTGCATTCAGCCAGGTTTATCTGAAACCTGTTTCAGCCATTTTGAAACTGCTTTATGTGTAGTGAATGTCTGTTCTGTTACAGGTTTAAACCAGTTTCTGATCACTTAAACCAGTTTATGTGTAATGTCTGTCCCTAGTCCATATTTTCTAGGAGAACTTACTCTATGTCTACGCTTAGGCCCCAGACCATTCCAAAGTAACAGTCTTGTTACTGCCTTGACTGTAAGTAGTTTTCTATACAAGTTCTGGTATATAAACTGTTGTTTCAACATCACAAATTTCATCAAGATACTACCAACCCCTCACTTGCTGCTCAAGCAATAGTTTGGCCAATAGTTATATGTAACAGTGATCCAGAGGGCTCCTGTTACTTAGGAGGAAATTGCAGCAGGGTGAGTTGGCTCAGAGAATAGCAGGTAAGGAACTAGTTACCTGCTAGCTGAGATGTTACCAAAAGCCAGCAGTAACAGGCACAGGGAAAGACAGACAAGCTTCTCATGGGATAAGAGTTGCAAACAGAAGCTAAACAGCTACAAGGGAGGCAGGCAGAGCCTTAGGGTTCAAAACTGAACACACCTGTGATAGCTACTGAATCACCTGACCAGAAGGGGACAGGGCTTAGTATGTATATGAACTCACCACCTGAGCCTGTAGGATAAAGGGTAGCCCTGTTGTACAGACAGGTAGCCAGATTGGGTTAGTTGGTGTTATGGCCAGAGAACTTATTCCTTTCTTATGGTTTACACCAATGGTTTGGGTTGGACTGTGAGGAGTGCTTTTGGATGTCCCACTGATGCCTGAGGGGTACATGACTGTTCTGAGCCCAGCCAGAGGCCAGACAGGGTACTGACTGGTGGCATTTAAGAAGGGGTAAAGCCAAAATTTGAGAAAGCTGCCACTTGCTGTGGCTAAGCAGGGGCAGGGACCCACCACCCAAGGGGGTTTGCAATAGGGCTAAAGGCCCAAAGCCTGAGAGGCGTGGAACAGTGTTGAAGAGGAGCTAGGATCAGGGCCAAGGACCTGAAGCCTGAGAGGGGAAGAACCAGTGCCCAGGAAGGACGAGACCCAGAGCCAGGGAACCCAGTGCCCACAAGGGGCAAGAACGAGGGCCAGGGGCCTGAAACCTAGGAGTGGCTAAGCCAGAGCCTAACAAGGCGAGACTAGTGCTAGAGCCCAGAAGCCTGGTCTGACACAATAGATCAGAACTAAGTGGCCCAGCAAGAAAAAAGGGGGCAGAAGTCAAATGGGCCAGGTTCCCAACAAGGGAGACTGATTGGACAAGAAACATCTGCAAGGATTGGGTGTGGCTAAAAGGGGAGATAAGGAGGCCATGAAATTGCCCTTAGGCCCTAATTGCTTACTGCCTTATCTCATGAGCAGATGAGATGTCACTCAGGGATCCCTGGGCCAGGATGCTCAAAGGATAGGATGAAACAGGACTAAGTGGCCACCAGGACATGTCAAGGCCACCCTAGAGCTGGCCTTTGTTACATTATGGTTGTAAGAGGGTTACCACAGGACTCCGCATCTTCAGTTTCCTGCACAGTGTGTTCAGGAATGCTCTTTTTCCAGTCAAGAAATCAGTTCCCCCACTTAAAACATGCACCCCAATTTGGGGGGAAGGGGGGGGAGGGGTATGATATATTTAAGAAAATATGGTATTTTTCCAGAAGAATACAATGTAGCTATGAAAAGGTTCCAAGAGGAGTTGGATCTACAGTTTGCAAAAATCCTGGACAAGAGGTATATTGTTATTCACAATGCTTTTTTAATACAGCCAGGTTTCTGCCTGTTTGTCTTCCTGATGAAAAAAATATGTTTTTCCATGTTCTGTCTATAAGAATTTGTGCTGACTCCTTTATACCTCACCCTTTGGGTAGCTAGTGTGGGCATTCCTGATAGACAGAATACTCCACATCCATCTTGATAAGTACTACCTATCTAAAGATAAGATGGGGGTTTATACTTGCACAAACCTTTTGAAAAGGAAGTCCTATGAAGTCAGTCAAGCACCAATTTAAATGTTTTGAAGGGACACTGATGCCCTATTTGAATTCAGGTTTCTGTGTTGTAAATACTTGTTGAAAAGCTTGGCTGTATATCAAAATTACAGGCACAAGTATATAAGTCCCCTCCCCCCATGGAAGCTGTCAACGTAAATTATGCTTGGGATTTTGGCTTACATTTTTTTCATTCCTATTGATAGCTATAGGTGTTCATTTAATGTTTCTGTGGTTCAATTTTTAAGGATTTGGGGGGTATTTTTTAATACACTGGGTGTGTCTACATGTGCATCTGTGCTGGATTAAATTTATGGTGTAGTAAGTAACTGCGCAGTAAGTGGGAATAGGTAGGCATCTACACATGCAGGTATTAAAGCGCATTAAGGCTGTGTGGACTGACTAGGGACTAAAGTTAGCCTCAAGTCAGTCCACACACGTAGTGTTATTGCACAGTAAGGTGTCTACACGTGTCTTACTGCACAGTAACTACTCGGGTTTAAATTTGATACCTTCATGATGCAAGTATCAAATTTACGCTCAAGTCAGCATAAGTTGTCATATTAACTGCGTAGTATGGCATAAGTTGCCATACTGGCCATAAGTACGGCAGTATGGCATAAATTGCCATATTTACTACGCTGATTGAACTCTCTTTTCTAAGATAAAAAATGTAGGGTGAAATTTTTCTAAAGAGCTTAGGACTCAACAGTTCCTATTGCGTTGCATATTTTTTGAAAAATCTATACTTTAAATTTACTTAAAAGAGTAACATCTAATAGTAGTGGTAGTACTAGTATATTTTATTCTTCCTGACAGACTAAAGGTGAAAATCTGGGTTCATGGTACTCAATAGTAACATATTTTTATTTTAATGTAGAAAGCCCTGGAGTGCAATTTGATTTGAACTCTTGTATTACTTGCATGGGAGTATTTGCAGTGTGCAGAATGAAGCTCAGAAAGTATTTTGATATAATTTGAAGTAAAGAAGATATTGGTAACATGATCTTTTATGTGAGAAAACATAATAAAAAGAATTCAATGTTATCATGTAATCAATAATCACTTTCTCTCTCTTAAAAGCAGAATGGGAGATTCTGTACTGTGAAAGTCCCCGTTTTTCAGGAATGTTTTTCTCTACTTCAGTTTTCCAGATATTCTCTACTTCCCCGTTTTCCAGATATTCCATGCTGTTCTGTTTTATGCAAATATTATTACAGTTAGGCTGTAGGTATGATACTGAGCAAAACTGTTTTTAAATGTTATCTTTGATATTCTAAGTGTGTCAACATAGTATGGAAGTGCTAGTAAGCAGCAAATGGATTTAAAATATGCATTGTGCAAGTGTGGTTCCCCAGAGCATTGCTTTCTTGACAGAGGGTGACTACAAGAGTTCAAAAAGACTCATGGCAAGAAGGAAAGGAAGAAGGCTTACTTACAGTTCAGAATATATTTGGGTCAGACTGTTCCCGCTGCAAGGTAAGAAAATGGGAAGAAAAATGGGGAGAAGGAGCAAAAGTATAGAAGAGCATAGTACTTCACCTGTATTAACTTTCTTCACCCAGTAGAGCAGAAATGCTGCAATGGATGTGCTAAACAGAACAGGGCAGCTTCCAGTGAGACTAAAAGGCATGATCAAAAATAAGTTAAAGACCAATATTTTTTACTATGTGTCTGAAATGTTCCAATAATACTTAATATACTCAATGTACTAAAAGCCCAGATTAAATCATCAAAAACTTGGCTGGAAGGGGCCTAAGGAATGTATCTAGTCCAGCCGCCTGTTCAAGATAGGATCACCTTGGTTTAAACCTTTCCATGTAAGTGCTTATTTGCTCTGCACATAAGAGTTCTTAATGATAGAAAGTCCATAACCTCTCTAGGTAGTTTGGTCCAGTGCACAAATTATTGCTACTTCTTGTCCTCTGCCCTATGGACAAAGACAATTGATCACTGTCCTCTTCATAACAACTTTTTTTTTGTATTTAAGGTCTAGTGTCTCATTCCCCCTCAGTCATCTCGCTTCCAAACAAAATAATCCCAGATTTTCCAACTTCCTTTTTACATCATCTTTTCTAGACCTATGATTAGTTTATTTTTCTCTTGGCATTTTAATTTGTCCATGTTTTTTTTTTTAAGAGTGGTGCCCCGAACTGGATTCAGTACTTCACATGATTTGCATTATACTATTAACTTTTTGGTAATGATATTCCATATTCTGTTTGTGATCTCCTTTAGTTCCCAGGCCTTCTTCTGCAGCACTACAGCCTAGCTAGCTGTTATCTCTTTATTTTTGTGCTTTTGATTTGTTCCTTCCTACACGTAATATACTGCATTTGTCTTAACTGAATTTTATTTTATTTCATGCCACTTTTCTAATGTATCAAGGCTATTTCAACTGGGAATCCTGTCCTCCTTGTCTGTTCTTTCACATAGCTTGGCATTTTCCATAAATTTAATAACTGAAGACTCAATTTCATCCCTTAACTCATAAATGAAGATACTGAATAGTCCTGGATCAAGAACAGAGCTGTGAATAGCCCATATGAAACTTTTTTTCCACTTTGATGCTGAGACCCTGATAACTATTCTTTGAATCTAATTATCCAACCTGTCATGCACATACCTTCATTTCCTCTGTCCTGTATTTCCTTAGCTTACTTATGAGAATGTCATGGACACCATCAAAAGCTTTCTAAAGCTGGGATGTATCTTGTCCACTATCACCTGATCCACAAAACCTGTCACCTTGTCAAAGAAGGAAATCAGGTTGGCTAAGCATGACTTTCATTTAATAAATCCATTAGCTCTTCCTTATCAGCTTGTTATCTCCTAGGTATTAACAAACTATTGATTCTACCTAGAGTTAAGGACTGTTTGATTATATGATTGAGTATATTTCCTTGCTAGCTGTAAATAACATTTTAGTAGCAGAGATTTTTTGAGTGAACATGACGACTCAAAGAAAAAAGATTTTTAATACATATCAAATTTTAGCTCCTGCTTCTGTAAAACTTGTTCACAAGCTTATTAACCTTAAGCATATGAATAGTCGCAATGACTGTGAATTGAATATGCACGTTAATAAAGTTAACCGTTTGCAGGTCCAAGGCTTTATTCCTTCTCTTCCTCCAGGTATTTTTTTTTGTACTAAGGCTATAAAATAGAGATAAGATGCTGTAAGTGTACTGGCATTTAAATATAACACTATCTAGAAATTAGGCTGTTATACATTTTAGCTGGAAGTAGAAACAGCATACATTTTAAAATACTTTTTAAAACTTTAGGTGATTTAAATGAATGACTTGCAAAAAACCACATGATTTAAATCATAATGCAAATCAATTATTTAAATCAGTCCCAGCAACACCTTTCATCTTGCCACCTCTTAACTCTAGAGATACTCATTAGTAAAAGCCATAGTATCATCCACCCACTTTATATCCTAAACCTTTTCCCACATAATAAAAGAGTTATCAGGAGAAACTATGAGGTTAACATTAGACAGAGAAAGCATTTTACAGGCTTCCTAGCTTTCTCAAACAATTCTTCTTGAATCTTCCATTAAAAATTACATTTTGTGGTTATGTTCTTTTCACATCAAGGGCTCTTTAATGAAAGACTTTCTTAAGCCAGTGTGACTGAATCATCTTCTGGAGCTAATAGCTCAGAACTGTCATAAAAATTGTATATTCAGGTGATACTTGAGGTATTTAAAAAATGCAACCAAGCCAGAATGTCCCTTATATCAGAATGAAAGTTTTAAAAGATAGAGAATTCCTTATTCTCCTCCTACCTTTTGGACAGTTGATTACAAAAGTCTACTTAGAGTGCATCTAGAGGAGATGCTTTACTGGAAATTAGACCAAATTACTGCACAGTAAACATCACCTTCTACATGTGTATATGCTTACTGCACATTAATTTGCTCTAATCACAGGTAAATTTGCTAACTATAAATACAAGTAGCAAATTTACTCAGGAGTAATTACTGCACAGTAGGGGTGATGTGTAAGGGGTACACATGCACCTGCCAAGCATGGTGGTGCACTCCCTACAAAAAGGTGCTGCTGACACTGTCAGCAGCTCCTGCAGGCAGTACCGGCTCACCACTACCCCCCGCTGCTGACACCGCCAGTGGCATCTGTGGGTGGTTAGCGACACTGCCAGCAGCATCTGCGGGAGCTCCCGCTTACTGCTGCTGCTGCCACACTCCTGCCATGTTCCCGCCACCGCTGTGCCCCCCCCCCAGCTGCCAAGGGCACATTTTGTTCATGCTGTGCAGTATGACACGTGTCATCAGCTGTTCAGCAGGGGACAGAAGATTGCTCCCTGCCCCCGGGAGCTACCTGCTGCCAGGGCAGTTTCTACCACTAGAGCTCAGGTGGAGACAATTTCCCCCTGGCTGCTGCAGCGGATTGATGCAAGGCCAGTGGAGGCAGGGGCAGACTGATGCCTGCCTGTAGCAAATTTTCTTCTGCTTCCCTGCATATACTGACACCTGCCCAGGGTGGGTTTACTCTGGAGAAAATTACCTCAGAGCATTTGCACATATACACACACTTATTTACTAAATTTTTGTTAGTTACTATTAGTTTTGTATTCACAACAATGGGCAGTTGAGAAGATAGCACAAAGATTTCCAAAACAAATCAAAACAGACAAAATGCCTGAAAAGGTTTTATCACTAGGGAGGATGAAGGTAAATAGATACTTAAGAGACTGAATATCTGAAAAAAATTTTTTCCAAAAATTAAAAAAATTATAATGATAAAATAGAGCCTAATATTTCAGAGAGGAAGTACCAACTTCTTAACAGAGCCTGAGTAATTGTGCATTGGGTTTTAGATATGCCTTGAGTGGAAATTAAGTAGATAGAAACTCCTATAATTTAGAAGGTAACCTTTTAATTAAATACTGACAAACATGACTCAAAAGGACATGACCCACTGGGTTTTACAATCTAAATGAAAGAGTATACAAGGGAATAATGAAATGACAACCAGGCTCACTCCATTCCTTCCAGGAGGGTTTCCTGCCATGGTAGCCACCTAAGCACAGCCGTGCCCAATATTCCATTCTACATAGACAAATCTGAAATGATTGTTTACCAAACTGCAGCTTCACAGCATCTTGTATGTCCCATAATCACCTCAATTTGTAGAGGAGTACTGTAAAGGTTGAGCAGGATGGAGGGACCTTATCCAATAACTGAATCTTACTCTAAATGACTAGAAAAGCCTCTCTCCCTCCTAGCATCCCAAAAGTCTATAAAAAATTGACAATACACATTTTACCTGGAAGCTGGGGATATGATTGCTATGTCAGTTTTCAAATAACAGAAGATCATTTAGTAGAAGAGAGGTGAACTGAATGATGAATACATGTTTAATATGCAAGTTTCATAGCAGTTGAATCCACAGAGCTCTTGCTGAAATTCAGTATTTGTTGGAACATTTTAACAGAGTTGAATTTTGACTTGGCTTACATTAAATCAAACTCATTCGAAGTCAATGGCAGTTGCAATACTGGTAAGAGTTGTTACTAACAGTCTGGTAAAGATAAGTTTACTAGTGTTTCTTACATACTGTACAAAAAAACTGGAGAACTTTTCAGTTGACTAATTAGCTTGTTTATGTATTACTTTCACTATATTCAGTCTATTTCCATACCTTCCATGAACCATCAAAATGGCATCTTTCTCCCATTTAATAGGACTTTTGCAATTAATGAGCCAAGACAAGCATTGCCTCAAGCTCAGTTCCTTACTACCATTCCAGTCTTTTACCCCCAATTATACTGAAAGCAGCTGGCAAAGTGGATTGCTGAGAGGTGAAAAAAGTTTCTCAGTCCAGTCTCCCATACCTTTATGCTATAATCTTTTTTTCCCAATAGGTAGGTAACGGGCTTGCTATTGTTTTAAGTGTCAGAAAAAATCTTGCATTAGCCTGTGATAATGACTAGTGGTATACTCATATGCATTACCAAACATGATAAGGAACAGCAAATAATCAGTTTTTCTCATAACATAAAGAGCATATACATTCTCTCAACAGGGTTATAAAATGTTGCAATTGCTTGGATCTACTTAATTAAGCATAGTGAACTGGAAGACAGAATAACTGACAATTATATTTTGTGCATACTAGTATTTTTCCACAGGTCAACAAAGAAGGCATTCGTTTTTCAGCTCAGTTTACTTTCATTCATCATGGGTCCCATACAATTTTATAAAAATCATTTTGTAGTGGAAGTTAATTGTTTTCTAAGGATCCGGTTTGGTTTTGTTTACCTGGTACCTTACCAAGGTAGACCTGAAAGCTACTGTCACAATATTCAAACTTGGGACTCTAAAGTCAATTCATATTAGGGTTTTCCATAAATAGCTCTGTTTTAAAAAGAGCAGAATTCCTTAGCTTTCATTAATATTAGAAACCCCTGTTTGAAAGAGAAATAAAATAACTAGCTTGTAACTAATGCACCAACTCACCTTCTCCACCCACAATAACGCTAAAGAGAAGGCTCAAATATATAAGCCTTCATTAAGCTGAATTTCTAATTTTCCTTACTATAGCTATTTTCACCATTTTGTAATGTTAATAAAGTATGTATTCTGTTATACAAACATCATAATTACAATCACTGTATCCCCCACATGCGGTACACTGATGTGGATACACTGATAAGGAAAACGTTATTGGTAATATTCTTTTCTAACATCGTTTTTATGGGCATTGTTTTTTCTCCAGCACAGCTTGACCTATCATCTTCCTCTAGCTAAGTGGATTCATCACCAGTCAGCAATCTGCCTAACATTATTTACAGAACACACCTCTGTAAAAAAAAAAACAGAGGCTAGTTATTTTAAGGAGGTACTTTTTGCATCAAGCATTGAGGAAAGAGAATGAGTCAGAAGAATGAGTTCACCATTAAAGATCATCAACATCCTCCCAAAATTTCTAAGAATTTATGTTATTTGCTGAATTGATCATAATCAACATTCCTTGGGCTAGTATACCTTGAATGGTAAGGGCAGAATTCTATTCCACCTAATGGATGACCAAAGTACAGTTTCAGACTAACTCTGGGTTACCTGAATGAAGTGCAGGAGCAATTCTGTTACCCTCATGGATGTGTAAGTGCCCCAATTTTAGGAACATGATCACCTTTTGGAGAGAGAGACACACACATACACATATTCCTATAATAGAGGGTACTAGGTAAAATAGAATTCTGTTGAATATGTCTTCTGTTCCCACTAAGGTTATCGGAAGTTCTCATTAATTTCAACAGCAGTGGGATGAGGCCCCGTGTCTTTAGTTGTATGGAGTTTGCTGAACACTGTGTTTAACTTCTTCTTTCTTTTTTTATAACTCCCCTCTGAGGAGTGTTGCCTCCTTCTTCCCTCGCTGACTGACAAACAGCTAATTTTAATGCAACTATCTCATCATAGCTTGCTCAAGAGAAGCAGACTGCCCTGTCCTTGTCCAGTATTCTAATTCTTGCAAACTGTTTGAGATAACCTGCAATAGAAATGTTTTGAGTACTTTGCCTGCAGTCCACCTTCCTTTTAAGCTTAACTGTATATGTGACATAGAATCACAGAATCATAGAAAGTTAGGGTTGGAAGAGAGTCCAACCCACTGCTCAAAGAAGAACCACCCCCAATAGATTATCCCAGCCAAGGCTTTGTCTAGCCAGGTCTTAAACCTCTAAGGACAGAGCTTCCACCACTTCACTAGGTAACCTGTTCCAGTGTTTTACTACCCCTCTAGTGAGAAAATTTACCCTAATATCTAACCTAAACTTCTTTTGCTGCAACTTGAAAGTGTTGTTCCTTGTTCTGTCATCTGCAACCATTAAGAACTATCTAGCTTCATCTTCTTTTGAACCCCACTTCAGGTAGTTGAAGGCTGCTATTAAATCCTCTCTCAGTCTTCTCTTCTGTAGACTAAATAAGCCCAGTTCCCTCAGTCTTTCCTCATAACTCATGTCCCCCAGGCCCCTCATTATTTTTGTTGCCCTCTGCTGGACTCTTTCCAATTTGTCCACATCCTTTCTGTAAAGGGGGCACCAAAACTGAACATAGTACTCCAGATGTGGCCTCTCCAGTTGTGAATATAGTGGAATAATCACTTGCCTTGACCTACTGGCAACACACCTAACACTGCAGTCCAGTATGCTGTTAGCCTTCTTTGCAACAAAGGCATGCTGATGGCTCATATTCAGCTTATTGTCCACTATTATCCCCAGGCCCTTTTCTGCAGAGCTGCTGCCCAGCCAGTTAGCCCCCAGCCTGTACTGGTGCATGGCATTGTGCCATCCTAAGTGCAGGACTTTCTACTTGTCCTTGTTGAACCTTATGAGACTCCTTTTGGCCCAATCCTCCAATCTGTCTAGGTCACTCTGAATCCTAGCCCTACCCTACCAACATATCTACTACTCCTCCCAGCTTGGTGTCATCTGCAAACTTGCTGAGGGTGCTCTCTATGCCATCTTCCAGGTCGTTGATGAAGTCATTGAACAAAACTGGCCCCACATCTGACCCCTGGGGCACTCCACTTGATAACAGCTGCCAACTAGACATCGAGCCATCGATTACTACTCTCTGAGCCTGATGCTCCACTGACATATATCAGTGAATACCAAAAGACACAGTCAAATATCACTGCTGCTTTCAAGATGAAATAATGTCCTCCTGAAGCAACCAAACCATATCACCACAAGAGCCCAATTTTATAAGGCTGCTATTTCATTTTTACTGTTTGGTAATGTGTTGGTTGATTTTTAAATCCATTCTCCTGTCTCATCATTGCAGAGTGATGCCATCACCAACCAGAAATCATTCTCTTAATTAATATGGAAGTGACCTAAATAAAACATTAGGACAGAAATTAAACATAACTGGTATAAATGATCTGAAACTAGTTCAAATATGTAACACAAAAGAAGTTCAGTGCACATAAAATACTTTCAAAATGACCACAGCCAGTTTAAGATAAACCTAGACAGATGTAGTATCACATTGAACTGATTTAGGTTAAATCAGTTTAGTGAATATCTGTCCCGGATCCCCTCCAGATTCTAGTTAATTCGTAGTCCCCCAACATCCCAAGATGTTTTGCACCTACCCTACAAACCCTCAATCAATTCAGCCTCAGGCTTTCTGACTGTGTGTACTTAGACAAAAGGTTTAAAATACTATGAACTAGATCTCCTTTAAAAAGGGTTAAAGGCTATGTCTAACCTTTACTATATAATAATGCATAAAACACCCTGAAAATACTGAGCCTTCATCTGACAGCATTTCCTCCATAGGATAGGAGGAGTGGCAGAAGCATGAATTGTAGGCAGGTAGAAAACATGTAGAAAATTTACTGCAAGAATCATTGCCTTTTGTGATTTTGAAGCTTAAGATTATAGACAGTATATCTTTATGGAGTCCCAAACGTCTCTCAAAAGGAAAATAAGGGTTGGAAGGGACCTTAGGAGGTTATAGGGGTAGCACTGGACATAGTCTTCCTGGACTTCCGGAAGGCATTTGACACTGTCTCTCAGCCCGTTCTCATTAAGAAACTGGGGGACTGTGGTGTCGACGCCCACACAGTCAATTGGGTCACCATCATAATTGACTCCAAGATGAACATGGGCTGGCAGTGCGGGGAGGCAGTCAGGAAGGCCAACCGTACCTTGTCATGCATCCACAGATGCATCTCAAGCAGGTCCAAAGAGGTGATCCTCCCCCTCTATGTGGCACTGGTCAGGCCGCAACTGGAATACTGGGTCCAGTTCTGGGTGCCGCACTTCAAGAGGGATGTGGACAGATGCACTCGCATGATCAGGGGACAGCAGGGCAGGCCCTATGAGGAGAGGCTACGGGACCTGAACCTGTTCAGCCTCCATAAGAGAAGGCTGAGGGGGGATCTTGTGGCCTGTTATAAACTAGTCAGGGGGGACCAGCAGGCATTGGGGGAGTCCCTGTTCCCCCGAGCACTGCCAGGAGTGACCAGGAATAACGGTCACAAGCTGGCAGAGGGCAGGTTTAGGCTAGATATCAGGAAGCACTACTTCACGGTCAGGGTGGCTAGGATCTGGAACCAACTTCCAATAGAGGTGGTCCTGGCTCCTACCCTGGGGGTCTTTAAGAGGAGGTTGGAGGAACATCTTGCTGGGGTCGTTTGACTCCAGTATTATTTCCTGCCATGGCGGGGGGTCGGACTAGATGATCTGTCCTGGGACCCATACTGTTCAACATCTTCATTAACAATGTGGACATTGGAGTCAGGAGTGGACTGGCCAAGTTCGCCGATGACACCAAACTTTGGGGCAAAGCATCCACGCCAGAAGATAGGCGGGTGATCCAGGCTGACCTGGACAAGCTCAGCAAATGGGCAGATGAGAACCTCATGGTGTTTAACACCGATAAATGCAAGGTTCTCCACCTTGGGAGGAAAAACCTGCAGCATCCTTATAGGCTCGGCAGTGCTACGTTGGTTAGCACTACAGAAGAAAGAGACTTGGGGGTCATCATTGACCACAAGATGAACATGAGCCTCCAATGCGATGCTGCGGCTAGTAAAGCGACCAAAATGCTGGCTTGCATCCATAGATGCTTCTCGAGCAAATCCCGGGACGTCATTCTCCCCTTGTACTCGGCCTTGGTGAGGCCGCAGCTGGAGTACTGCGTCCAGTTTTGGGCTCCACAATTCAAAAAGGATGTGGAGAAGCTTGAGAGAGTCCAGAGGAGAGCCACGCGCATGATCAGAGGTCAGGAAAACAGATCTTACTATGACAGGCTGAGAGCCATGGGACTCTTTAGCCTGGAAAAGCGCAGGCTCAGGGGTGATCTGATGGCCACCTATAAGTTTATCGGGGTGACCACCAGGATCTGGGGGAACGTCTGTTCACCAGAGCGCCCCAAGGGATGACGAGGTCGAACGGTCACAAACTCCTGCAAGACTGTTTCAGGCTGGACATAAGGAAGAATTTCTTTCCTGTCCAAGCCCCCAAGGTCTGGAACAGTCTGCCAGCGGAGGTGGTTCAAGCACCTACATTGAACACCTTCAAGAGCAAATTGGATTCTTATCTTGCTGGGATCCTATGACCCCAGCTGACTTCCTGCCCTTCGGGCAGGGGGCTGGACTCGATGATCTCCCGAGGTCCCTTCCAGCCCTAATGTCTATGAAAAAAAAAAAATCTACTCAGGTCCCTTCTGACCCTAGAAACTATGAAACCCCCTGCTTAAAGCAGGACCATCCCCAACTCGATCATCCCAGCCAAAGTTTTGTCTAGCTGGGTCTTAAAAACCTCCAATGATGGAGATTCCACAATCTCTCTGGGTAACTTGTTCTATAATTCTATGATTCTATGATAGACCAGACCTGGTAGAATGGCAAACCGTTCTGCCAATGGTCTCCCTAAGGTGAATATGTATACAGCACAAAACATTAATGGGGGAAGCAATTCATAGAGTATGCTGGCAAAATAAACACTGCTAAAAGCAATGATCATTGCTTTTAACAGCATTTATTTAAAATACGTGCAGTAGAAAATGCTGAGGAAAATTTGGACTAATTCAGAAAAAAATAAGCCATGATGGACAAATCTTCCTAACTCTTTCCTTTCTTGAAACTGGAGGTCCTCTTTCAAATGTATAGCAAGTTATCATATACCCTAGCCAGGGTTTGTCCTGGGTGGGAGCAGCCCCTGCAACTTTTCTGCCCCCCTACCTAACTCCCTGCTCAAGGAGGGGAGAGGGCAGCTCTTGCCATGGTTTGTTCTCTCACTCAAATGGAGAGCAGAGGTTGTGCCCATGTCCTGTGTGTTTTAAAACCCACTCCCTCCACATCTGAGCATGAGAGCCCTGGGCCAAGGTGTGGCCATGCCCTGCCTCCACTAGTGCAAGTAGGGAGGGGAGAGAAAAAACCTAAATCTCCTTCCTCCCTGATCAGTCTGTGAGGCCCTGTCTTGAGGGTGTGGCTATGCCCTCCGCTCTCTACTAGAGGTGGGGGTGGGGGCAGGGGCCTGGCAGGGACTGCTCGCCCTCTTCTCTGAGACAAACCCAGGCTGTGATCCTCTGCAGTAAGGGAGAGGGTTTAAACCCCGTCCCACCCTACCTCAGCCTGGGAGCTGCTGGCCAGAGTGTGCCCACACCCCCCTGCTCAACGGGGAAGCACAACCCTAGTAGGGCCTGCCTCCTACTAGGTGGGCAACAGGGGACAGAAGTCTGCCAGAGGCTGCCACCCCAGGCAGACAGGGGCTGGGAGTTTAAACCCCCCTCCCCCACCTTAGAGTACTGGCCTCAGGCCACAGTCTGGCCAGACGCCCCAATCTGTGCTCTAACTGGTGGAGTAAAAGCCTGGCAGAGGCTACTCCCATTAAACCCTGGCTGGGGTCCCGTGTGGACTGGGAGGGGTTTATCCCCCTTCTCTCCCACTTCAGCGCGTGAGTCCAGGGCCGACGTGTGGCCACACTCCCAACATTCACTGCTTGAGGATGGGGGAAAAGCCTGTCAGGGACTGCCCAACCTCCCCACAAGCAGGCAGATTCCATTTAGGGTACATTGTGGGCCACGGATGGGATTTAAATTGTCCCTCCTCCCTTTTCAGCATGCTGGCCTGGGCCACGAGTAGGGGATAAGCCTGGTCCATAAGGGCCAGAGAGTGGGGTTTAAAGCCCCCCTCACCCTGGCTTCAACATGCTGGCCCCAGACTGGAGCCTGGCTATGTCAATGGCTGGAAGGCCTGCTCTAGCATCCCCCATCTTCTGGCCTGAACCAGAATGTGGCTGCATTTCCAGAATTGGAAGTGAATGTCATCTGTTCACTTGCTTATTGGTTCAATCTATGCACTTTAGACTACCATAGGATGGGATTCAACACAGACAAGTACAAAGTGATCCACCTGGGGAGGAACAACCGGCACCATACCTACAGGTTAGGGAACTCCCCTCTTGTCAGCACAGAGGCAGAAAAGGATCTTGGAGTCATCACTGACTCCAAGTTGAACATGGGCCGGCAGTGTGGGGAGGCAGTCAGGAAGGCAAACCGTACCTTGTCATGCATCCACAGATGCATCTCGAGCAGGTCCAAGGAGGTGTTCTCCCCCTCTATGCAGTGCTGGTCAGGCCGCAGTTGGAGTACTGCATCCAGTTCTGGGTGCCACACTTCAAGAGGGATGTGGACAGCATGGAGAGGGTCCAGAGGAGGGCCACTCGCATGATCAGGGGACAGCAGGGCAGGCCGTATGAGGAGAGGCTACAGGACCTCAACCTGTTCAGCCTCCATAAGAGAAGGCTGAGGGGGGATCTAGTGGTCTGTTATAAACTAGTCAAAGGGGATCAGCAGGCACCGGGGAAGTCCCTGTTCCCCCGAGCACTGCTAGGAGTGACCAGGAATAACAGTCACAAGCTGGCGGAGGGTAGATTTAGGCTGGATATCAGGAGGCACTACTCCATGGTCAGGGCGGCTAGGATCTGGAACCAACTTCCAAGAGAAGTGGTGCAGGCTCCTACCCTGGGGGTCTTTAAGAGGAGGTTGGATGAACACCTTGCTGGGGTCGTTTGACCCCAGTACTCTTTCCTGCCATGGCAGGGGTTCGAACTAGATGATCTACTCAGGTCCCTT
This sequence comes from Crocodylus siamensis, assembly GCF_052110815.1. Classification (NCBI taxonomy): domain Eukaryota; kingdom Metazoa; phylum Chordata; order Crocodylia; family Crocodylidae; genus Crocodylus; species Crocodylus siamensis. Next base: position 44,721,822 of record NC_143395.1, on the reverse strand, counting down.
CTGACCATAGATACTATGAAACTGTGAAACCTTGCAAAGACTGAATCAGTTCAGCCTCTGACTTTTTGACTATCTGTACTTAGCCTGCCTGTTAGGCACAGCTGGACTCCAGCTCAGACTGGGTGCCGTCCTGTGCATGGAGCACATGCCACGTAATTAATATAAACAAAGAACCTTAAAGTTATGCCTTTTGTGTGGACATTTTACTTAAGTTACCCATTAAAGAAACATTTGATAGGCTCATACATCGCACCGTAAACACATAAGCATTTTTATGTTTCTGCTTTCATTTTAAAGACTCTAATTAAACTGTAAGGAATTTATATTGTACAGGTACTTCTGTATAACTTTACTACAATACACAAAACCATGATAGAACCATCAGAATGGAAAGAACCTCCTGGTTCATCGAGTGCAGTCCCTTGCTGTACATTGATCAATCTCTGTATTAAAATTACTTAGGTTTTTGTCCCTGCTACACTCATGGGAAGGCTGGTCTAGAAGCTCATTGGTCTGAGATAGAAACTTTTTTTTAACTTCCAGCCAGATGTAAGCATTTGTTCTGGTGCCAACAACATCCTTTAATAATCAGTAGGTTTTTTCCCTCTTTTGTTTTACATGCAGCTACTTGATGGATCTTGTCTATAGATCAGGAAGGATTTTTTCCCACTGTAAACTAAATCAGGCAGTTTGCAGAACACCATTCAGCTTTCTTCGATGTCTCATGTATTACCTATTTCTGGAGGCAGGATACCAGCTTTTATCATTTCTGTTTCCTAAATTCATATTAACATAATCCTGTTTATATTTACCTCTCTTTTATGCTTTTCTGCTCTGTTTCTATGACCAAGGTTGGTATGAAAATAATAAAGAAGTCTTACTTCTTGAGCACCTGAAATATAGGACTCTAATGCACATGACATTGTTGCTTGCTTATAAAAACAGGCCAACAGACAAATCCTATGCATGAATGATCCTATAATTATGGGGGGAGGGGGGGATGTAGGGGAGAAAGTGGGATGATCTTGGAGCTAGACTGAAATACACCAACTGAGAATCAGGCCAATTTGTTTTTATAAAGTCATAGGCAGGAATGAGGTCAAAGCAAGGATCCACCAATAAGATATGGATTTTGCAAGCATGTATCAGCATCACACAGGGGTCCCCTTACAAGAATTGCATCTTCTTTTGGTCCTTTTATAAGTAGAATTACAGGATATGTGGCCTGTAATAACAAGCAAGTGGAAATAATGATGCAAGGTGACCCTTCCAACTTTACGTTTCCATGATAAACTTTTCTTGCAGCCAGAGATCTTTTTTCTACTGATATTATGAACAAAAATATTTAACATATCAACCAAGGTATTTATTGCCATAGTCTTTAAATATAAATTATTTACCTTTCTTGCTTCTCTTATCATCTTCCTAATGGTTTCCTTTATTGTGAAAGGCTGTACTCGTGGTGGGTGAAAAAGCAGATCAATGTTTGTGCCACCAGAAATACCAGGCATGAGAAAGGGCCAACCCAAATCAAGGTTTGGAGCTTCTACATCTGATTCAATAGGCCAATAAGTTCCCGAGGAAGAAGCATCATCAACTGAATTGTCAGAGGAATAAACAGTGTTTGGAGGAAGTTTCTGAACAGTGTTCAAAATATAATTAATTTCCTCATCTGCGAGGAACTCTGTACATCTCTCCTTGGAAAGAAATTCTTTGTAGGCTTCTAAACCTCCTTCAATTAAAGCATCGATGGCTACTCGGTACCATTCCTTGTAATGAGGTTCGATGTAGTTCTCTGATCTGCAGTCTTCATGTAGGGATGAAAGCAGAGATGAGGTTTCCATTTTCACAGATATTTAGCAACAAACCTTTTAAACTTCCATTCACGTACTGATGAAATGTATCTAAAAAGATATAAAAAAATGAAAACAGTCAGAGTATTTTTTGCTAATTTGCAATCCAGAGAAATATAAAAATAAATGTAACGATGTACGATTCTAATGATATTATATTAAAACTCTCTATTCCACCTAGGAGTTTCAATATCCTTTGAAAATTGTCTTGAAGTAATTTTCTCAGACCCAAGTTAAGTATTTATTTTTGTCCCTTTTTACTGAAGGAGAAAATATCTAAGTGATTTGGTTATGTTCAGATGTGAAATCTGTGGTAGAGTTGACACTGTGTCCCAGATTTCCCAGTTCCATAAACCAAACCATACTCTATGAAAAGATAATATATTCAGTTGGCATTCATTTTTTATGTTTCAAAACTTTATCTGTGGTAATTGGAACATTGCTTGAACAGTCAAGAAAAATGTTTCACAACCCTCACCTGTCTCCCATTTCTTTACACTGTTTTTCATTCCTCCCTCACACACATACCTCCTCTTTGGCTTCTCTGAAACCACAGTCGTTGTCTTATCTACTCTTTTTCCCATGATGAGCTAATCCTTGTGTTGCTTATAACCAGGACTAGCCTGCCTCACTTCGATGAGTTATGAGGAACTCTAGAGAAGTTTCTCCTCCCACATCTTGTATCAGGCTCTGAATCAGCAATTTGATCGCTAGTTTCCACCCAGCTCACTCAGTGGAGTTCCTGTTTTTATCTTACCATGTGACCAAGAAGAAAAAGAAGAAAAGAGATTTTTCCCTTTTTTATTTCAATTAAATTTAAAAGGAATGCTAGTGTTACTCTCTTAAAAACTCAAAGATGTGCAGGAATAAAGGATCACATTATCTTTCTTCATTTACCTACATGAAGAGCCACCGAATTTTCATAATTCCACAGTTTGCATGAAATCTGAAGTCTAACCACATTCACGCACTGCATTGTATGGAGGTAAGTAAAAACCTGCAAATTCCATGAGAATGACAAAGAATTTGCCAAGCATAACAGAGAGAAGCTAGATAGAAAAAACTTCCTATTGCCGATGACAATGACATGGGAGCTCACCTCATAATGAAATTCAGAGAAAGTTATCCTGAGGGGAACAAAAGCATCGCTCCCAGCTATATAATTGATCCAATAAATGATAATTACAGAAAGGCCCCATTCTTCCCTCAGTGTATGATGAGCAAATTAGGATACATGTACACAAGCACCAATAGAACATTAATATGAAAACCATCATTTGAAGCCAATTTTGCAATAGTAAATCATTTAGGCATGTTGAATACATTTACACAATGTGTAAATATATTTTCTCTTTATATGCAGATATTTCAAAGATGTTTTTACAACTTGTGAAATGTGCATTTTGGTCTGGAATCCATACTGGTAATATCCTAACCAATATTAAATGAAATAGAAATTGCTTTCATTTAACATTTGAGCTAAGCCTGGTGAGAAAAAAAGTTAAAAAAACTCTCTACAGAGGTCTGTGAAAAGTGAATTGAATTCCACTGAATTCCAAAATTCAATTCAATGTTCAAATATACCGTCAATTCTGGATATTTGTATCTATGGATTTTCTGATCCTACAACCAAAGTCTTATGATGGAGAAAAAGATTACTGAATAGCTAAGAATAAGATAAGGGCAAAAATTCAGCCAAGAACACTGATGAAGAGTTTGCAAAATCTGAGGTTTAACAAAAAAATGGAAAATGGCTAATTTGATATTGCCGTCAACCTTTCACATGAGGGATTAAATCTGAATCATATCTCTGAGCCAGCAGGAAAAAAGATTTCTCCTGCACCTGGGGGAAGGAACATTTCTGTTTGCTGCTGTAATGCAGAAGCAAACTAAGGGGGCTTGATGGCTTTCTAGAGTGATAATTTGGATCTGTTAGAAGATCTGTCCATTCATTGACATATGAAGCAAATACAAAATGTTATGAAAGATGCACAGTAGCATTTACATACACATTGCATGTGTGCAGATGACTATACAGGGTGTAAAGGGTGGAGACTCAATTCTGTGGTACATAAAAGAGTACAGTAATTAAAAAGGACAAAATGAAACATGGAATGAAATTGTAATATTGAAATACTGAAAACAATGCCTCATAAATGAATTAACTGGAACAATTTGTTTCAAAATTATCTGAGACTTAAGAGTTAAAAATTACTGAGAAAACAGTGATCAGACTCAGTATTTGGGCAATGTACTGATGAGGCAATGAATGGATATTAAGCTGAACACCTATAAAACTCTTCTACAAGAAATCCACTTCTTGTATGATATTAACAACCCAGTCCAGTTTCCACTGAAATTAGTCTATCTCCATTATTTCTAGATCTGATTATACTGTGGCATAGTGCTCCTGGGAGTGGGAATTTTGCCACTGATTTCATGAGCTGCAACATGATTTGTGGCTGAGTCTGCAAAGATATGTGGGAAAAGAAATCCATTTTATATTACATAGCTATTGAGGCAATTATTAACTCTGTAATACCCATCAATAAGACAAGCATTTATATTTCTGCTAATATATTTTCTCTACAGCTCTAATACTTGTCAAGATATTCTGTCTTCAATTGTTTTTGTTAGCATCCATTGCTATTCAATTTATTCTGAGTACTCCAGGCATGGTGATTGATATGCAGTATATGAAGCCCCTGTTCTGAGGGTTTCATTGAAGGTTTGGTTTTCTTTTTTTTTTACTTAAGCATTAATGGGCTATATCTTCATTGGGTATTGATTTGTAATACTGCATTGAAGTTAAGGGAACCTCAGGATGATATATTTCCCTATTTTAAAATTTGAAATGAAGTCATAGTAAATTGACTTGTGCTTACTGTTTTTATTGAAGAAAACGAATACATTTAATGTGGCACCCAGGTCAAATGAAATAATCTGTACTCAGACATGAAAGAAGGATGTGAATATGATACAATTTTTTATCCAGAGAGAGCTACAAACTTCTGCTTTAGTGAATTCTGTCCTACATGAGAGTAATTACTTTCCACAGAAAACAAATTCTGCTTGCAAAAGATATCAGGAACGGTATATATTTATTTGAGAACCAAGATTTCCTATTTATTATCAGGAAGAAGATAGACTGCAAGACAAGTCAGACCTATGGAAAATTATAGTGCTGCATTAAGAACATGACTGTATGGTATGGTATATGAATTTAGTCAAAAAAAATCTCATATAGAAGTAATAGTATCAAATAAATATGGTACAAGGTCTAACTCCCTTGAAACCCTTATTTTCTTTCCTGGAAAATAATAATTACTTTGTGTTATAATAAATAAATAAATATTAATATTATTTTGTGTTATAATAAATAAATAAATATTATTGTGTTGAAGCAATATCCTAATGGAACTTTTATAATTATTGGAAGGTAAGGAAGAGAGAGAATGAGGAGATTTAGGTAGACCTGTTGTGTCTTGTAGTTTAAATTTCACAATAAAATACAGGTATATTTCAGCTGTCTTTATGAGGGGTTTTTTTTACTATCACTCATGATAGAGATACAATTAAGAAACACAGTTTACTAAATTTTTGACAGTTGTCTTTTATTTTTAATTTTAAATGCACTTTTTCAAATCTCTCTCATCATGTATATTGATTTTTGTACAGCAGCCTTGATTCTTGAAACATATACTCTCCAAATTAATATTTTCTCACATCAGCAGCTTTATTACTAATATAAGTAAGGTCCAGCAGAATCAGGCTGATGGTTTGAGGTTTCAGTAATCTACTTACACCCATCTATTGCTTTTTGGAGGTGCTGTCATGACTGTAAATTTGCAGACCGCACGTATGTATTTATATGGTTGACCAGCTGCTAGAAATTTGATGTCAACTACTTTTTACTCCAACATCTTCACTGTATCTGTATAAGTCAGTGATTTTTAACTAGGGTGCCATGGCACTCTGGACTGCTTTGAGATCCTTTCAAGGGTACCATGGGGTACCAAGTAAAGCAATGTTAGCACTGTTAGGTATGCAAACATGATTCACAAGATAAACCCAGATATTTCAAATAGGAATCTTTAGTGTTAAAAACGTTTTGATCCATTGTGGTCTTTCTCAGTTCTTTGCAACAGAAAAATTGCTCTATTATTTTTTCCATATTCAAAAAAATGAGTGAAAACTAAGAGCTGGCATTTTCAAAGGGGAGCCTCAAGTCTGAGGGATGCCATAGTCTAAAAAGTTTGAGAACTACTGATTTAAGTAATCCTGATGTCCACTGCATCAGACATCTTCATTTTGTAGACATGGTCATTATAAATATAATGATGACCAAAGAAGTATTTTCCTCCACAGAGTTGAAATGCACATATAATTGAATGACAAAAGGATTTGTGCTTCAGAGCATGTGCTCAGGCTAAAACAGTTGGTAAGCTCTGCATGGATCCTGCACAGACTTGCTCATCACTTGCTTTATATTAGCTATGTGCCCTGCCCTTTCCAGTGCTGATACAAGGAATATAGCAAGAAAAGACCTGCACTTTGGGAGGCAAGTAGAATTGTGTCTTTGTGGGAATGAATTTCCCCACCATTTTAGCTTTCAAAAGGGTGACAAATGAGTGACAAACAACCACAAGTACACCCAATGGAAAAAAGTCAAGAGTTCTACCCCTGCTTCAGTCATGCTGACTTCTATACACTGCAGTCCAATTTTCTATGATTGTATGATTCTATACACTAAGGTAGAGATGGGTGGGAAATGATTTTCCTATCCCACAAAGAATTTCAAGATTTAAAAAATGCTCCTGTTCTAAATTGGGATGATTCCTGGAACAGTCATTTGAAGTCAGAATCATAGCATCATAGACAATTAGGGTTGGAAGGGAGCTCAGGAGGTTATGTAGTTGATCCCCCTCCTCAAAGCAGGACCAGCTCCAACTGTATCTTCCCACAAAAGGCTTTGTCCAGCTGAATCTTAAAAACTTCCACGGATGGAGATTCCACAGCCTCTCCGGGTAACCTGTTCCAGTGCTTTCCTACCCTCCTGGTGAGAAAGTTCTTCCTGATATCTAACCTAAACTTCCCTTGCTGCACCTTGAGACCATTGCTCCTTGTTCTGCCATCTGCCACCACTAAGAACAGTCTAGGCCCATCCTCTTTCAAACCCCCATTCAGGTAGTTGAAGGCTGCTATTAAATCCCACCTCAGTCTTCTCTTCTCCAGGCTAAATAAACCCAGTTCCCTCCGCCCTTGCTCAGACGTCCTGTTCCCCAGCCCTCAAACCATTTTGTTGCCCTCTGCTGAACTCTCTCCAGTTTGCCTATATCCTTTCTGTAGTGGGGGGTTCAAAACTGCACACAGTACTCCAGATGTGGCCTCACCAGACCTGAACACAGGGTAATAACCACTTCCCTTGATCTGCTGCCACTGCAGCCAGCATATCATCTCCTATATCCAAAGTGAAGCCTTAACAACTAGCCACAAGCAAGCATCTCTCCCGCTTTCTCTGCCCGCCCCAAGAAAGACATAAATTTCAGATAAGTTCCTGCCAAATGTATCCATTTCGGTGAAATCAGCATTTTCAGAGGACAGTATGCCCACTGGTAGGTCTGAAGGAGACACAGCAGGCACAAACCTGTGGCTTGCCCCCTCTCTCCCATGTGGGTATGTGGGGGCTATTCCAGCAATATGCTATCCACCTCTGATTTGTGCAGTGAGAACCCTGGGCCTTGTCCAGCCTGTTACGAACAGAATTAACGGGTTTGATGTGCCCTCTGCTCTACAGTCACAATCAAAAGGTGCCGGGGGCACTAAACAGCACAGGAACACTTGCCTTCCCAATCCCTGCGGCACAGGGTTTGAATTACTCTTTGACTCTTGTGGGGGGAGGGTCTGAAAAAAACTATGCTGCCCATCATGATGCCCTAACACAATTGGAGACACCCCCCCAGCAGCACCATACCTAGACTCCTGGTGGCCCTGGGGTGAACTTTTAGTATCAGGCTCCCCTTCACCAGAGATAACAACGATAATAATTTTTAAATTACCATTTTGGGGCCCCCTTTGTGTCTGGGCCCTGGGTGGCCGCCTAGTTTGCCCATGCCCATGTCCAGCCCTGCCATCCAGGTTATGATTTTCAAATCTTATAGGGGAACTTTTGTCTGTTATTGGGCGGGCTCAGCCCCCACCCTCGAGCTCCCCCATCATACAAACCCTGCTTGTGGCCCAGGGCAGTGGTGGCCTTAGGGCTGTTGGGGCTCTGGGAGAGATCAGATGGGCATCGTAGAGGACAGTCCGGTTTTCTGCGGCTCGGTCCTCTATTGATACGAAATCCAACGCCTTTATGCCCTCTATTTTTCTCTTCAAGAGAATAATAGAGGACATAAAGGCATCTGGTTTCGTGTCAATAGAGGACAGAGGACAACCAGACTGTCCTCTGATGGACCACCCTAGCAAGAGTCATTTGGGGCCCCTTCCAGGTATGTGCTCAGGTAAATATTACCTCACCAGTTGTACCATGACTCTTTTTGCTATTCTTTGGGGGAATCAGATAAATGAGTGTTAAAACACAAATGCAGTCACATCCTTAGAAAAACTGCACCTCTTCCCACCCCCAAAATCTGGGCCACCTAAAGTGTGGGGCCCCGAGCGGTTGCCAGCTTGCTCTCCTCTGCCCAGGGCGACACTGTCACACCTCAGGTCCAAGAGCTTCCCCTTCCAAGCCAGAGAAGGGGTGAAGCGAAACTTTGTAAGCCAGGGCACTCTGAGGAGCGGGAAACAGGGGGAAGAAACGCCAAGTGCTGCCCGAGTCCAGACCTCTGGCGACACGGGGATAGCGGCTGCCACGCGGGGAGGGAAGAGCGGGGCAGCCTGCTCCTCAGCTGTGGGAGCGGGAGAGGGCACGAGCCGCTTCTCTGTGCCATGTGGCGAGGGGGGACCCCGGCCCCGGCCCTCCGCGCCGCCCGCGCCCGCGCCCCGCTCCCGCCCGCGCCTTCCGCAGCCTCGCTCCCGGCCGGCGCGCGGCAGCGGCCCAGGGCAGAGGGCGGGCAGCGCAGCGGGCAAGAAAAGTCCCCACTTACGGTGCTTGTTCCCTGCAGTTGCAAATCGCCTCTGAAGCTTTTGGTTTTTCCCCCCCCCCACCAGTTTCTCCCCCTCCCCAGCCCGAGCCGGCGCTCACCCCGGGCGGCTGGGACTCAAGCTGAGACACAACCCGTGGCAGGTATTTCCCGTCGCGCTCGGGAGCGCCCTGGGTGTGGAAACCAGTCGGAACATGTCGGCGCGGCGCGGGGCAGCGGGGCGAGGACTCGGTTGAACTCGGCAAGACACGGCGCGGCCCGCTCTGCGCCGAGCAAAGTCCAGGGCTGCTCGCACGGGGCTTGTGCGTCTCGGGGCCAGGCTGATAAGAAGCGGCGGTGACACCCTGGCAGTCCTGAACCTGCCTGGCTTGTGCCTGGCACGGAGCAGCAGGCTGGGAGGGTACCTGCAACAGGCTGCCTGGCACATGGCTGCTGTCCCCCTGAAGAGAAGTAGCCCTCCAACCTCCAGGGCCGGATGAACGCATAGGCAAACTCACTGTTGCCACCTCACCTAGGCCCCTAGGCATGTGCCTGGTTTGCAGCATTGCCAACTCTCATGATTTTTGGTGTTGGTCTTCAAGTCTATGTTTCGGGAATGCATTGGCAATGCATAGGGAGTGCATGCGGGTGCACGTGTGCCCCCAGAGATAAACCCCTTCAAGTGGCCACTGCTGCCGATGGCACCTGCAGGCGGTCATCACTTGCCACTCCCCAACCCCACCGCTGACCACCGGTGCTCGCCACCCGCAGCCACCACTGATACCACCGCTGCCACCCGTGGGGTGGTCACCCAGCCTCCAAGGGCACATGTTATTCATGCAGGATGTGAAAAACTTAGTTCTTTTCTAGATGGATAGATAGATTAAATAGCTATATTAGATAGATAGATAGATAGATAGATAGATAGATAGATAGATAGATAGATAGATAGAAGAGCTAAGTTTTTCACATTCCCAAAGTGTAGACTTTAAGAACAAGGCCAAAAACCTGCAATACTGCAAACTAGGTGCATGCCTAGGGCCCATAGTGAAGAAGGGGCCCAGTTGTGCTTATTTTACATATTATAACTCTTGAGTGAAAAAAGTAATATAAATATATACAGTATTAAGTATGGGCCCATGAGTTTGTTTGCCTTGGGCCCACTAAAGGGTTAATTGAGCCCTGCTCACCTTGCTGTCTGCACCCTGAAATGCCTCACGCCTGTCTTGTCTTTTGAATTATGAAATGTGTTGATTATATCTAGGCAGGCAAGGTTCTTTAGGTAGATGTGATATCTTTTATTAGACCAGCTAAATAGTTGGGAAAAAAGTTCTTTGCAAACTTTCAGGGACAAACAAACAACCATGCACTTATCCCAATGTCAGAGGAAGGGCTCAGTTTGCTCCCAATGGGGGCGCACATGTAGACAGAAAATTCAGGATCATCAGTTGCATGTATAGACATGTCCAGTGTTAACCAATGCACTCCAGATTGTTTTTCTTTAGACCTGAAATGTTTGCCACAATTCACTTAGGTGTGTGCCTGTTTTTGTGGCTCCTTCATTATCACTGATTGTTCCTGTGCCTTCTGAGCCAGTCAAGACTTCCTTTATGGACTTCCTCCATATCTCAGCAGTGAATCCTTAGACAGCATTGTTTCCGCAGCGTCACAGGGGCCAGCAAAGTATAGGTTTAAAATCGATTAAGGTATAGGAAGAATTTAATGTAAGCTAGCATTCACACAGGAATACAATGGAAGGCTGCAATAGAATACCAACGATGCTACTTCACCTAGGAATTGTGGCCTTCCCTGACTTGAGAGTTCAAAGCGAAGGCATTGGTTTGGGATTTGTTTTTTTTCATGAGTGAACCTTCCTGCTCCTTATAGCTTCATACAAAAAGAGAGTTGGAAGGGAGGTCATCTAGCCCAGCTTCTTGCTCAAAGCAGGACTAGCCCCAATTATATCTATAATCCTAGCTGAGGCTTTGCCTACCTGGCTCTTAAAAACCTCTAAGGATGGAAATTCCACAACCTCTCTGCATAGCTTGTTCCAGTGCTTTATTACTCTCCTATAAGAAAGTTTTTTTCTCATATTTGGGGGCACAGGGAAATTTGAACTTCTGTATGAACTTCTTTCTGTGAAGCACTACGCAAGTCACAGACTATCAGAGTCTAATATTTAATATTATACATACGTGTGTGTGTATATATATATGTATGTATGTATGTGTCAGATAAATATATGTCTATATCTATTGCAGCAAACCCCTGCAGTATCACACACAATCACTGCATACATTACACTATAGACAGATATACAGATATCATCAGGGTTGTTGGTTGTAGCCCTGTTAGTCTAAGAACATAGGCAAGCAAGGTTCTTTGGGTAGATGTGATATCTTTTATTAGACCAACTAAACAGTCGGAAAAAAGTTCTTCACAAGCTTTCAGGTACAAATACCCATGCATTTCTCCCAGTCTCTGAGGAAGGGTGTTTGTCCCTGAAAGCTTGCAAAGAACTTTTTTCCATCTATTTTTAGTTGGTCTAATAAAAGATACCACATCTACCCAAAGAACCTTGCTTGTCTATGTTCTTAGACTAACAGGGCTACACCCAACAACCCTGGTTATATCTGTATATCTATATATCTGTCTATAGTGTAATGTAAGTAGTGATTGTGTGTGATACTACAGGGGTTTGCTGCAATAGATAAAGTTATATATTCATCTGACATATGCACACACACATATGTATACTATTAAATATTAGACTCTGATAGTCTACAACTTGGGTAGTGCGTCACAGAAAGAAAGTTTAAATTTCCCTGTGCCCCCAAATATGAGGAAAAACTTTCGTACAGGAGAGTAGTACAGCATTAGAGCAAGCTATGCCAAGAGGTTGTGGACTTCCATCCTTAGATGTTTTTAAGGCCCGGGTAGACAAAGCCTTGCCTGGGATGATAGATATGGTTGGGGCTGATCATGCTTTGAGCACAAAGTTGGACTAGATGACCTCTCTTCCAACTCTCTTTTTATATGAAGCTATAAGGAGCAGGAAGGTTCACTCATGGAAAAAACAAATCCCAAACCAATGCCTTTGCTTTGAACTCTGAAGTCAGGGAAGGCCACAGTTCCTAGGTGAAGTAGTATTGACGGTATTCAATTGCAGCCTTCCATTGTATTCCTGTGTGAATGCTAGCTTACATTGCATTCTTCCCATAGCTTAATGAATTTTAAACCTATACTCCGCTGGCCTCTGTCACGCTGTGGAAGCAATGCTGTCTAAGGATTCACTGCTGAGACATGGAGGAAGTCCATAAAGGAAGTCCTGACTGGCTCAGAAGGCACAGGAACAATCAGTGATAATGAAGGAGCCACAAAAACAGGCACACGCCTAAGTGAATTGTAGCAAACACTTCAGGTCAAAAGAAAAACAATTTGGAGTGTATTGGTTAACACTGGGCATGTCTACACGTGCAACTGCTGCTCCTGAATTTTCTGTCTACATGTGCATCCCCATTAGGAGCAAATTAAGCCTCACAGTAGCAGCCCATCCAGGGTTGTTCCTGCCCTGCTCTGCCCCCTGCAGCAGCAAGGTGGAGCTCCAAACTCCCCTAGGTGCCAGCCCTGGACTGGCAGGAGGCATGGGGTCTTAGCCCTGATCCCCAGAGAAGGGGAGCTGTCCCAGCTCTGTGAGCAGCTCCAGCCCAGCTAAGGGAAGATGGGGCTGACCCTGAGCAGAGGGAGTTGTCCCAGCTGGGTGGGCAGCTGCCTTCCAGCCTCATTGAGATACCTTGACCCTGCCCAATTTGTTGCTCTGCTTTCTGCTCCCTATTTTGTGCTCCCTGCCCAATCTCCTGCTCAGCCTTCTGTTTCCTGCCCTATCTGCTGCTATGCTGCTAACTGTCTCCCTCACCTGCTGGCATGCCACACAGAAGCTGTCTATGCCACTTGTGGCACACATGTAGCCTATGAACACAGAAAAAAACCCCAACAACATTGATAACATTTTCTGTAAAGAACAGGTGCTGATAAGTTTAAGGCCAGCTTTTGGTTTGGGTGCCACAATCTGACTGTGATTGAAGAGTAATCACATCCTAAATAGTAGTCAGCACATCCGACCTTTATTTCCAAGCTGTGCCATTGGCTTTCTAGTAAGTCATTTGGCTTTTGGATAAAACACCTCCATAGTAGGGTATAAATTAGAAAGCTAACCATCATTAATAAAAAGTTTTGTTTGAAAAAGTTTTTCAAACAAAGATCTCAGAACCTTATTCTCCTTTCAATGTGTACTTTGACCTTCAATATTACCAGCCCACACAACTGCATGGCTTAACACTTAAGGTCTGGGTTATTTTCAATTTAAGATAATGACATTATAAAGATGTTTAAAGTAAATTATCTTTGCAGTCCTTTGTCTTAATTACACTTTGCAACACATACTGATGTGTGTAAATACAGCCAGGCCTTTTCTTGGTGGGATACGCTGATATTGTGTCATTCTGGGCATGTCTACTGCTAATGGGCAGTAAAGTTTCACCATCTACACATGAATAGGATTTACTGTATAGTGAATTAGGCTAATATGCTGTTTGCTAGTACCAGGAAATATAGGTATTAGGTGAATAGTGCATTAGCTACTGCACAATAGCGCATGTGTGGATGTTGACCAGGAGCAAGCTGTCTGCTGGGGACCCACTGCTGACTGGCTAAGCCCTGATGCTCAGGGTAGGGAGCTGTGCCATCTGCAGGGGCAGCTGTCTCCTGTCTATGTGGGGACTGGGACCCATCTAAGTGGGAACAACTCCCCTGGCCACATGGGGATTGGGACCAACTCCCATACTATCTGGCAGCCCCAGGCTGCTGCAGGGGGGCAGAGCAGGGCAGGAGCAGCTGTAAACTGGGCTGCTCCTGTCTGGTGCAGTTTGGTCCAGATGGGGGTGCACATGTAGACATGTGTTTCAGATCACTTCAATGAGTCTGAATTTTCTGCAAAGAAAATTCAGACACATTAATTCCATATGTAGACGTGCCCTCTGACAAAGATATTTTATCAGCAGTAATTCATCATGTCTGTCTTGAAGCACAAACGTTTCCTTGCAACCTTGTAACACTCAGTTTTAAATGTAGGATATGGACAAGCCAAGAATGATTCAATAGATACATTTCTTGGATGGCAGTCTTTAAGGAAAAAAAATAGGGCAGTAAATGTGATAAAGTTACCTGACTTAATTTTATCAAAATAAATACCTGAGGCAGGGATCCAAAGAAGTGACTGGCAGCCAATAAATTTCTGCTGAGTAAGTATTTCAGTTAATGGCATACTTAAGCAAAAGTAGACCTGTGCTATAAACATGTGTCAACTACTAGCACTATAAACGCCACTAATAGCACCCTTTGTACCAAACTCTGCTCTCAGTTGCCTCTGGATGAAAATTCCATCACTTTTTATAAAAAAAAAAATAGCATTTTAATTAGATCCATATTACTTAATACTTAGCTTTGATATAGTGTGTTATATCCCTGTGATCATTTGCGATGAAGAAGGTGAATGATTTTCTAGGCAAACTCACTCAAAAAAGTATAATGCTAAGGAGTTATTTTCTACATTTATACAAAAATGGGAAAATGGCAATTAAAGCCCTTTCTATAGCAAGTAAATTGTTTAGATCTCTTCTTGTTATATTGTTCTTATTACTAAGACTTCAAATGAGATAAATGAATCATTGAACATAAGCACAGCACTAAAAGAAAAAAGGGGGGAAAAGGCTATTAACTTCTCAGGATCTAGGGACCTGGATGAGGATAAAGGAAGCAGGTTTCTTCTGCTACCAGTCTTCTAAATGCACAATTAAGGCTTACTTGTTATTAGGTATGTGTACAATGCCTAACACAATGTGACACTGATCCAATATTGAGGCCTTAGGTACCACAGCAGGTAATAATTAATGTCAACAACAACATATGTTTTTAAAGACATATCAGATTCACAGTATTTAAAATCAAAGAATTTTCTATTTAAGACAAAAGTACAGAGTTTTGAATCAGCTCTCTTAGAGAAAGAGAAAAAATGTTTTTATAGATATCTTTTCATATAAAAAAGCTATATCTTATTTATGTTAAACTTTTAATACAGTTGAAAAAAACAAACTTTCATGAATATGTAGGGAGAAGAATTACTAGGGAAGAATAAAAACAAATCAATATGGAAACCAAAAATGAAATTCTGTTCTACCTATTAGGCATCTAAGTGGACTTAATACCTAAGTGCTATTCAATTACACCCTGTTCAAGTCCTGAAAAATCTATCAGTGTATCATTTCTGACACATGATCATCTTATCCTTAAGACTGAGACACAAAAAATCAAAGCAAAGCAAAATCAGGGGAGAAGATCCAAAAAAAGATGCACTTACCTTATGCATTACTTCTTTTTCAGGACCTGGAAAAGAATGGAACAGAATTGTACTTAGGCTCCTAATACCACATACCAACCTGAAAGGTGGAATAGGATCTGGCCTTAAGTGTCTTATTTTCAATACGTATCATTACAAAATAAAATAAACTATTCTGTCCATGATACTTTACTGTATCTCAGTTACCTTAAAAAACATATCTTTGTCCTGAAAAATGTGTTATCTTAAAAAAGGTTTCAGAATTATAGCTGTGCGAAGCTTTGGTCGCTGTTTTGATTTGGAGCAGATCTGGCCTGATTCGACTGCTGAAACCCAAATCTGAGTCAAATCAGGAGACCCATTAATCTCTCCAAATCGAACTGGAAGTCTCCACTTCCATTCAGAGAGATTTGATGATTCAGACATAGACGCAGCTTTCTTTGCCTTTTCGACATACCTCAAGATACCAGGTGGCTTATGAATGCTAAGATGGTGGGGCAGATGGAGCATCACATGGGAATGTGGGAGGGCCCCCAGTGTGGTCAGTGGTGGACTCCAGGAGTCGACCAGAAGCACGGGGGACTCCCCCCCAGCTCACTGACTGGTGCCTCCTTGGTCTGGGGGGGTACCCAGGTTCCCCCTACGGCTGATCTCCAAGTCGGGGGCACGGGGGGAGTGCCCCGCAAGCTTGGCGGCAGACCCAGAAGCGGACTAGAAGTACTTCCAGTCCACTTCCAGGTCCACTGCTGAGCACATGGTGGGGGGAGGGTCCCACCAGTCTCCTGTGGGACACTTCATCCTCCCCACCATCTCAGCATTCACAAGTCATGCCTGGTACCTCAAGGTATGTAAAAAATTCATATAAAGCTGTGTCTATGACTGAATCGCTGATTCTCTGAATGCGACTTAAATCTTCAGATTTGGATTTGGCCAAATCGAATCAGGACAGCGATCTGAATCAGTGAATTGAATCACTGGCCCTTGAATTGAGCTGAATCCAAATCCAAATTGAGTATGGCCTGCTTCGCACACCCCTAGTGCATAATAGTACCTGAAAATGGAAGCACTTTGGAAACTAATTTAACACTAGTTCAGCTGATCATTTTAGGATTTTTCACAAAAAAAAAAACAACCCACCAAAAATATAAGCAAAGAATTAAAGCTGAGATTTTTATAATTCACTAGCCTGAGTTGGGCATATACCCAAATTTAGATACCTAAAATTGCCTAACTTTTACCAATGTCACACATCTAGCAGCAGACATTAAAATGAATTAAACTGATTATTTGGGGCTGACGTGGTGCAAAGTGGCTAAATTACTAGAATAAAACAAGTGGCCAGTATGTACAAAAGCTAAATGGAATCCTTGTTTACATTCTACTAACAGCATTCAGAAATACAGGTAATCCCTAGACTGCTTTATTCCTTGCACATGTCACTATTTCAAGACAGTCCATCAGACAAAATGATTACCTTCCATATATCTGTGGTGAACACTGGAAAAATTACTATAACTCAGTGATTTCACAAGATTATGAGATGTGTTTAGGACTGTGTAATTGTTGTATTCTATTACTTTTGTGGTGTTTTTCTGTACAAATATGCCTTTCTCAAAGAAGTTCTCACAAACTGCAAGTATCAGACACTTGGCATTTCTATCTCTTGGAATGGAATTCCACAATTTATTTACTCTAAAACCAGAACTGGGATGTAGTCCCCTTGGGTCGTAACACTGAGTAGTTCAATGTGCCTAACTTATTGAATCCTCCCAGGGTTTCCTTACTTTGGCTTGCGGTATCAGATGTTTAATGTAACTCACAAATAACATCCTCAAAGCATCATTTACTTTCCCACACAAAGGTACAGAGCATGCAGCCCAAGATATTAAATCAATCAACCTACAGATAAGTTTTTAAAAAGTAAGAGAATGTGTGTCTAGGACTAAATTTAGGTTCACTATCCATACCTCAGGTTGGTCCAGTTGAGTTTGAATTGGCCCCCCAGTAGGCAACATGTCTGTCTGACTTTCCCCAACCTGTCAGCTTTTTGTTCACTGACCCTAGGGCAGCCACTTCTAGCTCATCCAAAACCCCTCCTTCTTCTAGGGTTTTTTTTTTTTAATTTATTTTCAGATCTTCTTTTGATCCATGGCATTGGAAAGGTACCTATTCTTGTTTGGATGGAACTAACTGTTGTTATCTTAATTATTTTGATGCATGTGCCTGAGGCTAACTTGCACAGGCCATTGTTTTATTCTTCCTGCTAGGTTCTTTAACAATTTATTTACAAACTCTACTCCTTTGACATAATTCTATACATTGAAGAAGACAGTAATGAATCACAGGGTGAAACAGAATCACATATAACTTTCATAAAAGATAATGCAAATATTTTTGCACTTTGCCACAAATATGTCTTTGTTGTTATTCTCCTTCACCTAAATTATCTGTATCTGTTCTAGGTGAATTTTACCTCTCCATTCCTTGTGAACCTGATAAAATATATGAAGTATAAAACTGGTTGTGTACTTTTCTGTGATTGGGATATACATAATCATTATCCCACAATCTATGGTTAGGAATTAGGGTGGGATTTCTTTTGAGGCACTGACTAGTTTTGGGTTGTTTAAAACTACATAAAGTGAAACAGATTATGAGGTTACTTTAATAAAAGGTATGGTACATTAAAAAGTATTTAGCATTGTGTGGGAAAGAGAAACACCTACTACTAACTAATCAACTAATGCATTCAAACCATAATATTTGGATGCAGTTTTTGAAAACTCCAAGGTTCAGGTATATGCAAATTTGGAGATTTGGTTTGACATATTATCAGTGAAAATATCTCCCTGATCCTGACACACAATGTCTTTCTAGCCAAATTCCATCATTAAGCAGATTGCAAAATGCAATCTTCTAAAAAAAAACATGCTTTCATAAACTTCATTGTTTATTATTATAGGTTGTAGCCAGGTTAGTCTAAGGAAATAGGCAGACAAGGTTCTTTGGGTAGATGTGATATCACTTATTAGACCAATTAAATAGTTGGAAAGAAAGTTCTTTGTAAGCTTTCAGGCACAAAGACCCCTCTTCAGGCATAGAGACAGTCTGCTGGTGAATCATGGGCTTTCCTGGGTAGAATAGAAGCCAACATGCAAACTATAGGTCTGTGAAAATGCAAATGTGTGACAGTGAGGATCAGCCTACGAACGTCACTTCAAAAATCTACTGGATACAAAAAATCATGGACTAAATATAGATATTGGATTTATGGCACAGTATAACCTGCCTGACATCTGATAACCCCAGGTAATCTGTCTGCATTTTACCAGCTACATTCTTCTATCACCAGTTCAACAGTTCCCCCTTCCCCTCCCCCCACCTACCTGTCTCACATCCGTTTTCTCCTATCCCTCTGATCCTCACTGCCATGCATTTGCATTTTCACAGACCTGTATTTTGCATATTGGCCTAAAAGCTTGTAAAGAACAATTTTCCAATTGTTTATTATGGAATGATGGTAATAAACCCTATATTCTGGTCTATGCAGGCAGATGCAAACCGTACATTGACTGCAGTGAGACAGTTCATAAACATAAAGATCCACCAGCCAGGATCATATTGTACAGTTGAGGCCTCTATTACTGTGCTCCTATGCTGCTTTCTGCCTTTAACAGACAGATGAGCATTTTAAATAACTTTATAAGGAGGGAGGAAATGGCATTAGAAATGAAATAAGGGACTTGATAAACTGTTGCCAGATTTACACATGGCTCATTTTCAGATGTGCAACCAGATCTTGGATAAGTGTAGGTATATATAGAAACCAGCTGTTGAGATAGAATTGATCTCTGTGCTAGTGCAGAAACCAACGAAAGGAAGATGGGAAAGCAATTTGTGTCTTTATAGACTAGGGACTTCTTGCAACCGGTTTGGCTCTTAACACTAGTTAAGAGAACTTTATAACAGTGGTATTCAATCAGGGTGCTGTGGCATGGGTGTCATCATGGTCAGGTGTAACTAACTCACTAGGGGGGACCAGAAGGGTTTGGGAGAGACCTTGTTTCCCCTAGCCCCCCCAGCATAACAAGGAATATCGGCCACAAGTTGTTGGAGAGTAGGTTTAGATTAGACATCCATAAGAATTACTTTACAGTCAGGGCGGCTAGGATCTGGAACCAACTTCCAAGGGAAGTGGTGCTGGCTTCTGCCCTGGGGGTCTTTAAGAGGAGGCTTGATGCCTACCTGGCTGGACTCATTTGAGCCCAGTTTTTCTCCTGCCCAGGCAGAGGGTCGGACTTGAAGATCTACAAGGTCCCTTCTGACCCTACTTCTATGATTCTTTGATAACTCGTGTTTCTTGCGCAGCTAAACAGAGAATGGCTGCAGCACAAGCATGCACTAGGCTGGAACCCCCAGGCCTGCCACACAGTCCTTCCCATTCTGGCTGTGCACAAGATGTATGGGGAAGTTCCACTTGGCTGCAGCTGTGGCAGTGGCAACATGAGCACCCCATAGAGGGCCACTGAGATAAGCTGAGATCTCAACTGGGGTGCCTCCAAATTTTCAAAAATTATGGATGGGTGCTCTGAATCCAGAAAGGTTAAGAACCACTGCCCTAGAGATTGCCTTAATTTATGATCAAGTGTTTGTGTCCCCTTCACAAGCCCCATAGAGAATGAGACCATCTTGTTATATTCCTCTCCTAATGCTGTAAAACCTATGGTATGGGAGGCATATGTGAATTCCTCATTTTTGTAATTTAAATTTGGGAATAGACTACAGGTTTCCCAATTAGTTTGACACGTTCTGGCTATTGATACCAACACTGGCAGCAGTACAAGAGTAAGGAAATCTTTTGGAAATCTGTGAATAAAAAGAAGACTTTCTCAAAAGATCAAACCATATAAAGAGATAAAAATATGTATGAAACAAGCCTTTTAAATCCCAGAGATATTGACAATACTGTTAACTTGAAGGCAGTTGCTAGAAACAGCATGCTTATTGTTTTGTGTATAGATTTTTCATGTATATCCAGGGAAGCTATAACCAAAATTTATAGTATAGGCTGGAAAGACGCGTTAAAAGTATATCACTCAAAATGAATTTTTAAAACTCTCATGCTGAGATAGCTGACTGGATCACACAAACAAGCTGTGAGTATGGATGATCTGTTGGCATCAGAATTCAAGTCTGAACTCAGTCTATAATCTCCTATGGGCTTTGATTTTTGTTATCAGTTTGCAGAACAACTGTTGAATCAGTTACTCTGCACTTGCTGGCTTAGTTGCACCCCTGAGGTCCTTGAACAGTACAATGCTCAGAATCTAAAGTCCACTAGGATTTTTTGATAATCCCTGGACATGTCTACATGAGACCCTTAACTGCTCAGTAACATAGTTTACTGCACAGTAAGTGTGCATGTATACATGCATTCATTCTTACTGTGCAGTAGAAGCCCCTAATCATGAATAAATTTGATACTCGCATTTGCATATGCAAGTATAAAACTTACTCATTAGTTACTGTGCAGCAACACATGCATAGATGTGACCCTGAAGAAAATTTTGTGCAAGGCGATCAGCTCTGCAACTGACCTATAGTTTAGCCTGAGGGGTTTGGCCTGAGGCTAGTTCCAAGGCTCTGGGTTGGGAGCTTCCCCTGCCCCAGGGCTGGGTTGCCTCTATGACGGCCCCTGCCTCAGGCCTTTAAAAGCCTGCAGGCATTTTGAGCCATGGGGCCCACTAGCAGGCAGCCTGAGCAACTCAAGGCCCTGTGTCCCCCTAGACAGACCACAGGGTAGCCTCACCCACTTGCCTGCACCCCAGTGCTGCTGCCTGGCCTTGCAGTGCTGTGCGCGTGCCAGGCCCACGCTGTACCAGCCTGCAGGCTGCTACAGGCTCCAGCCATGTCTGCCAGCACCCAGGCCCAGTTGTAGGCAGTTTCTGGCTGCCAAGGCCAGCTCCACCGGTCCACAGACCATCCCTAGCAGCCTGCCCCAGCCTGCAGGTGCTGTGGGGTATTGCCTCAGCTGCGTGGCTGTCAGTCCCATGCTGGGAGCCTGCAGTGGATGCTCCAGGCAGCTGCCCAGGCCCAGCAGCCCGGGGACAGTTGTGCAGAGGCCAAGAGAACTGCTGTGGGACCCCTGATGGTGACATGCTCACCCATGCCCATGCCCATGCCCATGTCCACCAAATGGGGCCCCAACCGGTTGCAGAATGAGCCTGGTAACTTCTTGGTGCTGTGGGGTGAAGCAAAGGTACAGCAGCAGTTAGAGCAAGGCAAGCACTCCAACATCCATGTGTATGAGGGGCTGTCAGTCTGGAGGCAGGAGTACAGACACAACCGGTTGGCGCGGCAGTGCCACATAAAGGTCAAGGCTTTATCGGCACAGTGGGTTGCCATCACCAAACACAACTGTTCGTTGGGGAGTGCCGAAGAGTCCATGCCATTTATGTGGCAACCGGTGGACCCAAGTTTCATGTCGCGGGACCCAGGCCTCAGCTGTGTTGTGTACAGCACCATGGGCAGGTTTTCTGAGCCCCTGCCCCAATATAGCACCAATGGGAGGGCCCCCTTGGGCCTGCAGCTTCCTGTTCCACTGAGTTTCCTGGCTGTACCCTCCACCAGCAGCTTGAGGAGCCCAGGCCAGTGCCTGCCACACTAGCTCTGCATCGCCAGCCCCCGCCACAAGATGTGGCTGGCCATGCAGTGCCTCCAGCAGTGCCAACTCCTCCCTGAGGGTGCCCATAGCTGGGCACCTGCCTGCCATGCCCTGCTGTCCAAGGACACCGCCCAGAGCTGCACGCTGTTGCTGACAGCTGTGACTGTGTGGAGCCACCAACCACACCAGCCCCAGCTACATGGTAAGGCCCACACTAAGGGAAAGGCTCTCCCCAGCCTGGATTCCACCCCAGGCCCCTGCCCCCCCTCCGATCTGGCCACACTCCCCTGTCCCCAGGTTCCGCCCCACAGAATGCAGGGAGGTGGGAGACAGTACAAGACTTTAATGAGCTGTCCATGCTCCCATAGCTAGGTGGGCATGGGCTTCTCACACCCCAGAGAATGCATCAGTGCCAGTGGTGATGTCCTCCTTGGCAGTGGAGGGTACAGACATATAGCACAGCCACAGGTAGCCCTCTAGGCAGTGGTGGGCCTGGGCTTGCCCCCTCTGCTGTCATACCTCAGGGTCCTGTGTCAGGAGCACAGGTGAATCCAGGGCACCATGGTCACCAGCAGCAGCAGGGTGTAGAGCAGGGGCAAGCAATTATTTCAGGTGGAGGGCCACTTACCAAGTTCTGACAAGCTGTCAAGGGCTGTATGGGTAGCCCCACCCCTTGACAGGTGCCCCTCCCCCTGATCATATTCTTGTGACCAGAAGTCCTGCCCCTAACCCCTGACCTTTGCCACCCAAAGTCCCTCCTCTTGCCTCCAGAAATATGCCTTTCAGCAAGGCGTTTTGCCATCTCAGAACCAGAAAAATACCAAATTATATTCTAAAAAGGAAACATCTACAACATTCATTAATTTGATTTCAAAAAGTATTTTGTCCTGATTTACATGTGTTTGTGTGATACAGATAGAGGTGATTGCACAATAGCTTAAAATGAAGTTTTCCTCTTGTATATTGTGAGGGGGTGGTAATAGGTTTGTGGGGGCTGTGTGTGTTTGGGTATGTGGGCTCATTGATGCCCACAGCCAGGGCCCTGCAGATGCATCAGCTTCACCAGAGGAGGACACTGGGCAGTACCCTCTTCCTGAACTGCCTGGTCCAGGCATCAGAGGCCTGGCTGCTGGTTACTCAACCCTGGCAGGTGGAGGATGTGGCATGCCAGGACAGGTGGCAGGTGGAGGACATGACCCAGGAAGATACATGGGACCAGGCTGACCATGAATTCTAGGTGCAGTTCCTGGCCCTGAAGCACAAGGGGTGGAAGCACTGTGAGAGCAGACCATGGTCCTCGGCAGGGCAGTGTTGTTATCTGTCAGCTCTATGTTCCTGAGGGAGCCCTGGCACCCAGTTTGCTGGACTTACAAAGGACTTTTTCTATTTCCCACTCCTCACACACACATGCCTTATCTATCCAGAACTAAGCAGAAGAAAAGTTTAATAGGCATCTTGGGCTGTACATTCCCCAGTCCCAGTATGGGACGCCTATTTAAAATTGATTGACTAAACTCGGTCGCTGAGTTAGGGAATGCTGAGGCAAGAGACCGAGTCAGGGGGTATGGGCAACATTTGAACAATGGTTAAGGGTTCATCACAGCATCCAGCCCATTGGAGCCCAGGCCAAAAATGCTGGAGGTCTAGGAGAGCTACAGTGGCCCCATTGGTGGCATCCAGGAGCCTGTTATCAGTGTCCCTACCAGGGTCTGGCCAGGAAGATGGGGTGAAGGTGGCAGGTGCACAACTGCGGCCCTGGGATGGTACATAGAAAGCAGGCAAGTGGTCACTGCATGTGGGGGTCAGGCATGCATGGGTACCCGGGGACCATGGTAAATTAGGTGGACAGGCTGAGGCCCAGGCACCTCCCCCCCTGCAAGCCAGCCTGTCTCTTGTCCTGCTCCTCAACCCACAGTATCTGGGCTTGAGGTGCATGGGGCTCCCAGATGACTGGGATGAGGAGCTGCCCACGTCCCTGCCCTTCCCATAGGGGACCTCTCCAGGAAGGCACCCCAGAGCCAGCAACCCCCCACCCCCATGCCGCAGATGCATACAGAGCATGCCACTGCTGTGTGGGCCCCAGGCAGTTCATGAGGAGCAATTGACATGGGCTGAAGTGCCTGACTCACTACACCACTGCATGTGGGGGATCCGGGGGGTGGGGTGGAGGGGGAAAGACAGCTATGGGCCAGCTGGTAGTCAGTATGGTGGGCCAGCAGGGCCAGTGCAGTGGCCTGCAGGAGCACAGTATACTGGTAGTTGCTTCTATAAGCAGGGACAGGGGCATAAGCAGTCATGGCATGGGGAGGCAGTAAGGAAAGTGCTGCCATGTGCCTTCCCTATGTTTCACACTGTTCCGGGCCAGGTAGGTGGCTGGCCAGAGTGCAGGGAGTGGGACTGGCTTTTGAAGAGAGATGGTGGCTGCTGGTAGCTGAGCTGCAGCCAGAGCCTGGAGCTCCCCCTGGGCAGTGGCCAGGGCCCACTGCAGGGCCCCAGGAAGTGGTAGCAAATTTATAAGCCATTTTGATTAAGAAATTCTGTTTCAATCACAATCACAGTAGCAGTCACGGTGTCAATCTCAATAACAGTAGCAAGTGATTAGGAATATGAATTCACTTTTCTAACAAAAACCAGAGACATAGGATTAATACAGTAAAAAATTGCTAGAGTTACAAATATGGAAACTGATGGGTTACTCTTACCAAAAGAGGCATTTTTAAAGACACAGAATGACTGATCTATACAATCCTATTGAGCTACAAATATATAGCATAGCAATATAAGATAGATTATAACAAAAATTTTAATGCAATCAGAATCCAGAAATTATACATTCTTCCCCCTATGAGGGGGTTTCTTCCCCATATGAGGGGTCCAATCCAATACATGTTCTCAGAGAATGCTGACACACACTGACATGGGCTCTAGCCTCATGGTAGGGCATCCTCCTTAATTGTGGGAAGTGGAGCTTTAGTCTGGGAAGGGAAATAAGCCCAAGTCTCCTGTTTCCTAGGAAACTACTGTTATCACTTGCACAATTTTTAACACAGGATAACCAGGAAACTTTTGTGGCAAAGTACTAGTGTTACTAAACTCAGAAACAAACCTGTCATTGACTTTGATCCAACCAGGATTTCATGCTTGAAAGGGTTTGAGAAATTTAGTTCATAGATTGCATAGATTTCATAGACATTAGGGCTGGAAGGAACCTCGGAAGATCATCGAGTCCAGCCCCCCCGCCCAAAGGGCAGAAAGTCAGCTGGGGTCATAGGATCCCAGCAAGATAAGCATCCAGTTTGCTCTTGAAGGTGTTCAATGTAGGTGCTTGAACCACCTCCGATGGCAGGCTGTTCCAGACCTTGGGGGCTCAGACAGTAAAGAAATTCTTCCTTATGTCCAGCCTGAAATGGTCTTGTAGTAGTTTATGACTGTTTGTCCTCATCATCCATTGGGGCACTCTGGTGAACAAATGTTCCCCCGGATCCTGGTGGTCACCCCTGATAAACTTATAGGTGGCCATCAGATCACCCCTAAGCCTGTGCTTTTCCAGGGTAAAGAGCCCCATGGCTCTCAGCCTGTCATCGTAAGGTCTGTTTTCCTGACCTCTCATCATGTGCATGGATCTTCTCTGGACTCTCTCAAGCTTCTCCACATCCTTTTTGAATTGTGGAGCCCAAAACTGGACGCAGTACTCCAGCTGCGGCCTCACCAAGGCCGAGTACAAGGGGAGAATGACGTCCCAGGATTTGCTTGAGAAGCATCTATGGATGCAAGCCAGCATTTTGGTTGCTTTAGTAGCCATAGCATAGTTATCTGTGTTAGTCTGAAGTTGAGTGGAAGGCTGGTTGGATTTGCACCTTATAGACTAACCAAAGTACATATATAGCACAAGGTTTCAGGGGCTGAAGCTCACTTCATCAACTTCAATACATTTTTAATTATGTTCTTAGGGCTTGTGGATATCTGCTAGCATAGGGTGTTTAGTGTTGCTGAAGAACCTGCAGATGTCCCTTTTAGGGCTTTTTTAAGTATTTTGGAGTAGTTCTTCCCCAGAAATTTTTGGGAGACTGAGGAAAGCATTGATCCTAGAAGAGATATGGAAAAATTGGCTACCACATTGACCACGTAGCAACCAGATGCACCACAGATTCTAAGGAAAGCAAAGGCTCCCACACTCTCCAGATAAAAATTTGTGAGACTTATGAAAACATATACATATAAATATAAATAGGATGATCTCGGGGTATTGTGCCAGATATGGGAATGGAGAACAAGATCCATGGATGTTCTAATTCTCAACGCTGTAAAATTAATGCTATAAATGAAAAAGGTTTAATTCAAATAAAATGTGTTAGTCATTTTTCATTATTAAATATTTTGTGAACATTCATTACCTGAGAATCAGAGACAGGATAGGAACAACTGTCACCCTTGAGGGTAGAAAATCACAATTGGACTGAAAAGATTATTTCAATGCTTAGTGACCTCAATGAAGTTATTCAGCATATGAAACTGAATTATCCATGGAGAGCTTAAAGAAATCAAGGAGGTACTGATAAGCAAGTGCTTATCACAGGAAAAATATTAAACATGAAATAGATGAAACCATTAGTGTTAAGTACATAAATTAAAAGTAATAAAATGAAAATTATGTTTCATTTCATAATAATTCTTAATAAATATTAGTAACCTGCCCCAAAGAACTTTGTCAAAAGAATGTTTATGTCCAGACTAAGAGTATTTTAAAACATCTGTATGTTAAAACATATATATGTAGGGCTATCAGAATCTGAACCTATTTATTTACAATATAAATCAACGAATCTTAAATGAAAAGGAAAGCATTCTCTGTTCTATTCAAGTTCTTATGCCACTTTCCTCAGTTATCTTATCTCAGTCCCTTCTAGTAGTGCACTAAAAAAACAACTAATATTAGTTACACACAGGGTGTGTCTACACATGTGCATTTAATGCACATTAACCTGATTTAAGATGCATTAAGGGTGCATATCTACACATGCACACCCTTAATGAGCCTTAAAAATGGTGAATAAAGCAAGTACAAAGCATAAAGTAAGTATCAAATTTAGGCATGATTACTTGAAGCACATTAACACAGGGACCACTAGGGGGCTGGCCAGATCCCAGGGCTCCTGGCTGGCCACTTCTCCTCTTCCAGAGCTGGGCTGCTTTCTGGAACCCCTTAGCTGCAGGCTATAAAAGTGTTCAGCCATTTTGTGCCTTGGGGCCCACAGCACAGGAAGCGTAAAAAAGCCAGTGCTATCTGTAGGAGCACACCAGGCCCCATGTGCATCCCTGGACATGACCCAGGCAGGCTCTGCTTGTCCTGTCCCCTAGCCAAGGCTGCTCCTTGGCCACAGGTGAGTGTTGCCAAGGGCTGCAGCCTGCTGTGTCCCTTGCTCAGCCCTGAGATTCCCCGCAGGGCTGCTGGCCCTGCTGTCTATGGCAGCAGGGCCTGCACCTGCTCCCTGTTCCTGCTCAACCCCAGGTCTGGCTCCTTGCAGGCCTATGCCACATGGCTCCCAGTCCCTAGCTGTGCCCTTGTCCAGGATGCTGCTGATAGCCGTCCAGTGCTGGCATCGCAGGGACAGCTGTGCCCAGAGAGCTGGTGCAGGGAGCAGGGTGCGAGAATCAGGGTATGGTCCCCCCCGCCACCCCGGCCACCCTTAAGAGATGAGATAGCCCCTCTGTAAGATTTGTAAATCATAACTTGAGGGGTCTCCAATTAGATTGCTCCTTCACTTAGGTAGACTCGGTGAACTGGTTTAATTTTTTTTGAACATTCCCACTAAAGTCAAAGTGTAATTCAAACCCTGGTGGGGAACATGTCTAGCACATCATCTCCATCAAGCCCTGGCCCCGACCACATGCCCACCTCCACTCCATCCACCCCGGGCCCCAGAAGGAGGTGTCTGACCTTGTAGTACTTGGAGCAGGCCCCAGTCCCCCGTAAAGGTGGCACTCTACTGTGTGGGGGGAGAGAGGCCAGCACTGCACAGCCAGCACCCTGCGCCACCCTGACTCCAAGGAGCAGGGCCAGGGGGAAGGGGTGAGGCCAGCCCCCCGGCTCAGGCCCCTCAGTCCCTGCTGTCATGGCGGCACCCTGCCATGTGTCTCTGTCTATGCAGAGCACTCTGATTGGCTGCCAAAACAGCCAATCAGAGTAGAAATAAAACATTACGGACAGACAGACTAAGGCTATTATAATATTAGAATTTCAGCTGGGATGCAGTCAGATGGTGCGGCATCCAGGTCTTGTGGGTACAGTGGGTGGCCATAACTGATTTCAGTTGTGGGTCCAGTCATTCCTAGAAGACCATGCCCTTCATGTGGGAGCTGACCCACATTTTGGTGCCCTGAGGAGACAGAGTGCACCCCTGCAAGTGCCACCAGCAGGGGAGGTCTGCCCTCACCCATACCCTGCCCTGACACCTCTGGTGATGCATCACCAGAGGAAGGTACCTAGGGCCTTCAGCACCCTGGCCACTGGTTGCCTCACCCTTGGCCCAGCCCCACACCCCACCACAGAGAGCGGCCAGCCACACCACTGCCGGCTGCCAACTCCTCCCTGGGGGCGTGCCTGGGGGGCGCTGGCCTGCTGCACACCATAGGCTGTGGACACTGAGTGCAGCCAGATGCTGTCACTGATGGGGAGCCTCATGCTGGGCTGCCAGCCTCACTGGCCCCAGACACATGGTAAGTCCTACACTGGGGGAGGGCCCTCCCAGTCACTGGTCCTACCCCTGTCCCTGGCCTCTGCCCCCACTCCCTGCCTGGCCTGCCTGACCTCCCCTGGCCCCAGTTTCAGGGAGCTATGACACTGTTCAAAACTTTATTGAGCTGCCATGTTCCTGAAGCTGGGTGGGCACAGGCCTTTCACATGCTGAGTAAGGTGTCAATGCTGGCAGTGATGTCCTTCTCAGCAGCAGGGGGCAGAGGTGTATGGTGCTGCCACAAGTAGCCCTGCAGGCAGTGACAGAGACTGCAGAGCAGCCTGGGCTTGTCCCCCACACCATTGCAGCTTAGGGTCCTGAACCAGGAGTGCAGGTGTGCCTGGGGCACCAGCAGGATCAGCAGCATCAGGGTGTAATAGCTTGGGCAGCCCTCTGCCTGAACTAACAGCTCAGGGCACAGTGGTGGCATGGGGGTAAGAGAGAGGCCCCCAGTTCAGAGGGTGGGATCACAGACAACCCCACCCCTAGTTGTCTGGGGGCCCCATGCACCTCGAGCCTGGGTGCTATGGGTTGGGCAGCAGCACAGCAGAGTGGCTGGCCTGCAGGGAGAGAGGTAGGGGAGTGGTGTCTGGAGCTGTGGCAATGGGTGCTGTGAGCAGCCTGGCCTGGCCTGGCCTGGCCTGGCCTGGGAAGGGGAGAGGGGAGGCAGGCTGCCTGTGGCCAGCACCCAGTGGCCTGCTGGCCCCAGGGGAGCAAGCAGGGCTGGATGTCTTGGCCAGCAGTTGCCTGAGCCCACTCCTGGCCTTACTACGATCCCTGGGCACCTGCACCCAGCCAATCTCCTACTGGAGGCCAGGCAGTGCAGGGCCCCTGGTGCAGAGCATCTTTTCTCTGCAATGTTGGAAACTCACTCAAAAGGCTTTTGTGTCTTGCCTCTGCAGGGCCTACATCTGGACATGGGGGAGAGGCTGTAGCGTCCTGTGGGAGTGTTGCATGAGGGTTGCCAGCACTCGCTGCTGGAGCCACCTGGATGCACTGGCTGCACCAGTAATGCACCAGAGACTGGACCTTTCTGCTGCAGTGTCTGATGGTGGTGGTGGAGCATTAGGAGGTGCAGGGGCAGGCACAGGAACAGGTGCAGGAACAATGTGAGCTGGCGTGGCAGAAGGAAGTGGGTTAGGTGGGTGACAAACTGGCTTAGGGGTCTTACCTAGAGAGTGGTGGTGGATGGGTCGATATTGACCTGGAAAGATGTGGGCAGTGGAGTCCTGCAAAGCTTTGTCTTTGGACTAGTGCTACTCAATGTCTTCATCAGTGATTTGGATGAGGTCATGAAGAGCACCCTGTCCAAGTTTGGAGATGATACCAAATTATGGGGCAAATTTAACATACCAGAGGGTAGGGAATGGATCCATAAGGATCCAGACAGCTTGGAAAAATGGGCAGAATGAAATAGCATGTGTAGCAGGCCCAGAGGCAGGGGGGCTGGTGAAACAGGAGGGTGACAGTGGTCCTGAGGTAGTGTCCTGGAGCCTGTGGTCACCAGGGCTGACCACAGCAGAAGCATCTGTGTGGTATCGGGGGTCCTGGAAGGCCATGTGCCAGTCATCCAGCAAGCAGCCGGAGCAAGTCAGAGAGTCAGGCAGTGCTAGGTGGCTGAGTGACAGGTGCGCAGAATGGCAGCAGGCAAGCAGGACAGCTGCAGCTGCTCTGTGGAGTGGGAGACTCTGTCCCTGGTAATGAAGCTCCTATATCACAGCCCTGCAGATTGTTTTGAACTCATTTCAATGAAGTTATATTTGCTCCTCCTTCAATCTTAAACTGTATAATACAGCCCTAGGCCCCAGGCAGATTAGCAAAGCTTCTATCTTATCTTTAATTGGAGAAAAATATGTATTGTTTTACATGTAAAGATGCACCACATCATCTGCACCCACTTTTCAAAATTCTAGATCCACCCATGGTTACACATAATTTGTTGTTTCTCTTAGTCTCTCCCTAGAGAGAAACTTGTTTGTACCACGTTAAATTTTGTTTGGTTAGAAGGGAGATTTTTTTCTAAAATGTACACACATAGCAATGTGTTTTTACAGTAAAATTGGAGAAGTAAAATTGAAGCTGTCCACTATATACTTGGAGCAGAGATTGATGAAGTTTGTGATGACTCGTAGTTCCTGTGGAAGTTCTTCTCAATTTTGGACTAGCTGCTAAAAAGACTTTATCTCATGTTTTACACTTATGATGGCACAGTTGATGGTAGTATGCATCTTTTTTACAAATGCATAGAGATGCTAATTGAAATATTAACTTCATTTGCATAAATTGGTTCTTATTGGATTAAAAATATAATTATCATGCATAACTCCCTCATGTCTACCATACTGTTTCACAACCAAAAATGATAGAAATCTATTTTTCCCTTAACTATAATGTTTCTACTTACACCATGCATGAAAACATTTAATCAACTGTTGGCCTCTCTAATTAATGATGTTTCAGTAAAACTAACAAAAGTAATGAATCCTCTTATCAGAAAATCAGGATATAGACTTACAAATCATGAATACATAATAAAGATAAAAGACAATAAATAACGTATAATTTTAATCCAGCAGTTTTCAAAAATGCTGTTTCAAATTTTAAGTAAGAATGGCGTAAAAAACTGAACTATGTTCAGCTTCTGTGTATGAAACCATTCTTTATGTGAATAAGTAATGTTGAAGGGGTTTTTTGATACAAAAATGTAGACTGCACTCAGATATAAATACAGATTTTCCACAGAGTATCGTAAGAGCCTCTTTATGTGATTGAAAATCAAACTATAATAATAGAAGAGGCATAGTGTAAGAGTTTTATGGATGCCAGAAGTTAGGTCCTAAATTTTATTCAACTTGCCATTTGAGTCATACCTCAAATACTAAATTATTAAATGTCTTCACAGACATTTTAACAGTGCTTTCACCATAACATATGAATGTTTCAGAAACATTAATTATTCCATCTTCCCAACACCTTTGTGAGAATGGCTGTTTTATTACCCTAATTTTATGACTGGGAACCAGAGGCCCACAGAGAATAAAAAAGTCAGCCAGAGGTACATGCCCAAAACATGAAATTTCTGCCATAAGTATGACAATATTTATAACAGGCTGAAAACAGGATCTGATAACAGGAAGAGCAAGATAACATTAATCATGGATGGAGCTGGGTATGACACTCACAACAAGGTTTTCAGATTTTCCAAGAACTGTGGATGGTTGAATGTTCTTTGCAGTGATACCCCAAAATATTTAATTCTTTAGAACCACAGTGAAGGAAGGAGACAAGGCCACAAGAAATATGTGATAGGAAATATCAATAGTACTTCCCAAAGGGTACTTACAAATATTAAACAATAACTTTTAAGTCTTCCATGTACTGACAAAGAGCTACTTGGGGAATAAAGTCTGACCAATGAAGAGATTTAGCAAACATTGATGAAAATATGGGTTTTTTTATTATTATTATCAGATTAGCTTTAAAGGACAGGAGGATTGGGAGGGTTTCAAGCCTAGGCCTTGATTCTACAACTGGACTTGTGGAAGTGTGGCTAATGCTTACAGCAGGGAAAAGCTATTATGCCAAGGAATGGAAGACTGAAAAGCTAAGAAGAGTGTCTCAATCTTTTAGCTAAAAAAGCTGCATGTCCTGTCTAAGGAAATGGATGGAAGAAGAAAAACCCTTTCTGTATAAATTAGTAAAGAGCTTAATGACATTTCTTATTCTTTAATGCTATAATGTGGCTAACATGGAAAGAAATGATCTATTGATAAATGTTGTCAAAATTCATACAGCATTCAATGAAGTGGAAAATTTGCTCTTGAGTAGAATTTATTAGATTTACTTTGTCAATTATATTAGTGCATTAACAAGCTCAGTTAAGCTACATTCTTAATGTGAGCAGACAAAATTGTTTATGCCTTTGTTGCTTTCATTACTTACATGAAGACAGTTTTCTGTGGGGCAGATTTATTCACAGAAAACTATCACTACAAAAAAAGTGATAGGAATGTAGCTTTCTAACTAAAAGTTTAATGATGAAAAATGCATTAAATAAATGAGTATATATAATTAGGGAGTCTATCCAACTTGAACAGGCAGCTGGCTGATTTAATGGGCAGGTCTTGGAGTTAACTGGCAGCCAGTATCACGTGGGGTATCCCGGGGGTCAGTCCTGGGGCTGGTTTTGCTCAATGTCTTCATCAATGTTCTATAAGATGGCGTAGAGTGCACCTTCAGCAAGTTTACAGATGATACCAACCACTAAAACAGTGACACCCACTCCCACTTCCCTCCAGCTTCTTATGTGAATATTAGTAAATTAACTTCCTTATTCTCAGGTGTTTTCAGTCTTGGTTTTCTTGATTTTCCTCTCTCGCTACTCACCTTAGAACTATAAAACAGCTTCTGCATCAACAAGCACAGTGATCTATACCCGCTATTTTCTTCTCTTGAACTATTCCCTATATTTGTTTCTTATTCCTACTTTCCCATTGATACCTACACATTTTGAAAATGTTATTTTGATCATTTTCTTATTTTCAACTTCTCCCATCATTTTTCCAAAATTTGCTTTGTAAGCACTTAAACATGTCTATCCTTCTCTTGGATAGGATATCTCACTCATGGGATTTTAGATTTTCAAAGTAATATATTGGATTCCTGCTCCAACAACTTCTCTTTTTATCTTTGCAGGCCCTTACGCTGTGTTTTTAGGTAAATTTAGTGCTCTCTCCAAAATGTTACGGGCATTAATATGTACTTACAGTGCATAAAGTAAGGGTCAGCTCAAAAGCATATCAGTCAAGGAGACTAGAAGAAAAGATTCTGTCTTTGAAAGTTCCCAGGCTATTCACCCTGCGTCCACTGCTACATCCTTTTGTGGGACATGGGTTACCTTTCCTTGGATGCCAATCTCCCTCTGCTAAGTGGTATGTGGAAGGAATACAGCCAAGCCCAAAACGTTTCTTAACATCTCTCTATAGAATTTCGGAGGAATTCTATCCTCTTAAATGAAAATGATAATGAAATACCTCCTCTGTGCCACAGAGTATAAAAGGCTCTTTGGCCACGCACACTACTCAATATTGATAAAAAAATCTTACAATCTCCCTAGCTCATCTCTTTGTATTCCTGAATAAGAGCTAGGATGAATCTGGTCCTTTGTAAGGAATCTATTGTAATTCTTGTACATAAACATCCTCTTTTATATCTTTCAGTATAATGATTCATAAATATAACCCTCCATGGTGATGAGTAAGCAAACTCCATTGTTGAGGTGAGAGTTGCTTCTAACATTACTGCTGCTCGATGTGTACATGAAGCTACAATTAGAAATTACAAGGAAACACAATCATGTTATCAGTACACCAGTACTCAGAAGTAGCTGTACAAAGAACCTGTGCTGATCTACAGTCACTGAAGATTTTTCTTAGTGATTCCATCTTCATAGTGTTCAACTGCCCACAATGCAAGGTACTGTACTTGGGGAAAAAAAACCTTACTAGAAATTGGTAGAGTTATTACTTGCAGTATGTTGAAAATACCTGGGGGGACTTACTTATCTTATTGTTGTCTTGAATTGCTGGAGGGTTTTTCAAGGAAACTGATAAAGTCTGCACCTGAAAAATGATTTATCTGCAACTGCATGGTATGCAAGTACAGGTATAAGAAAGGAATTCATGCCAGTGTTCATGGCTCTGAGAAAGTTATCTTTCAGCAGTACTAAAGCAGTTTCTGGTTGTGTCTGGCTCTAAATCCTACTTAGAAAGTATTCAGAATGTTAGCTAGTATGGTATGTTGTCAGAACTTAGTAGCTGCTATTTGCTTAATCCTTTTTCTAAAACATGAATGCTTAGAGACAGCAGACAGTATTCGGAGAGGTCTTCAGGGGTGATTGTTTCCTTCTTAAGAACTGAACAAATGACTATTTTTCAAGACCTTTTGTAAGTTTTTTTTTGATGGAGAGGTTCCCAATTTCCATTAGGAAAAAGTTGTTGTTTATGGGTTTTGCCAACCAGGGGGTTATAAATCACTTTCTCACATTTTTTCAGGATTTAGGTTTTAATATGTGTAGCTGGTAAGGGTTGGAGACTATGGCCTGACTGGGTAAAATGTTTGTTTCCAGGCATATTCCAGTTGATCTTATCAGTCTAGTATACTGATACATTTCTACAAAGTTTGTCTTTATTTTTTGGGATAAGCAGTCTGGGTTGATTTGCTGGTTTACTCTGTAAAACGGCTTTGCTCTGTGTGATTATGATGCATTCATCATGTAGGCATAGAAAGCTTGCTTTGCCTCTAACTGCAGTGCCATGGTCACATAAGAGTAGTTTGTGCTGCTGGCAGATGAATTCAGAATGTATTTCATGCCACTGGCACTCTAGCATTTTGCCTATGCTTCATGTACCTAAGTACATTTCTGAACCCTAGAGATCTTTGCATTCAGTGTGTATATGGAGTGAGGAAGAAGGGGCAAACATACATAACTATTAGGGTTGTGCAAAATTTTGACAGCCGTTTCATTTCGACACTGTTTCGACTCATTTTGAGGTCAAAACAGAAAAATCGAAACAAAACAAAGGCACCATTCCATTTCAACTTGGAGATTTCAATAGAACAGTGTTTCATTTCAAATTCTGTTTCGATTCAAAACTGCTGTTCCATTTCATTTAATCAAAACACTGACACTGTTTCAATGTTTCACCCATAGGCTATAATTGGGAAGCTGGAAACAGCCTCTCTCATCTGGTAGGCAGATCAGGGCCCACAACCATGGGAGGGTTGCAGGGGCTGTCAGTACTCCCAGGGTTGCAGGCCCTGATCTGCCTGCCAGATGAAGGAAGGAAGCTGGGTGCTGCCACCTGGGACTGGGGAGTGGGGGAAGAGAACAGAGCCCGATCACTGAGATCACTTCCTCAGCACTATGATCAGGCTGGGGAAGGTGTTCCCCTCCCCTGCCCAACTGTAGTGGTGGGGAAGGGAAATCAGCTGAGCCTGGGCTCAGTTCCCTTCTCCTGTGCTGTGATTGGGTTCCTGCAACCTTGCTGCAGGAGGTGGGGAGAACCAGGGCTGTGCTTCCCACACAGGTGAGTCACATGGGGCTCCAGAGCCACCAAGAACACAGCCCTAGTTCTCTGCTGTCTCCCACTACCTGGCTGCTGGCGACTTTGAAACTTGAAATGTTTTTAAACTTTCAAAAAGTTTGGACTAGCCTAATTTTGTTTTGAGGCTGTTTTGAAGCCCTTCATTTTGATTTTGCTGTTTTGAGCTCGAAATGAGTCAAAACAGTGTTGAAATGAAACAGCTGATGAAACTACACACAGCCCTACTGGGTAACCTGTTCCAGTGTTTTACTACCCTCCAAGTGAGAAATTTTTTTCTAAACTCTCTTTGCTGCAACTTGAGACCATTGTTCCTTGCTCTGTCATCTACCACCACTCAGAACATGTAGCTCCATCCTCTTTGGAACCACCTTTCAGGTAGCTGAAGGAGCTGTCCAAAGTATTTTGTTGTAGCATTCACCCACTAGCCCCCATACAATAGGGGCTACAAATTAGCCAAGTGGGCCTTAGGGCCCATGGTATTTGAATGTTATAAATAGGTAGCTGAAGGCTGCTATTAAATCCCCTCTCTTTCTCCTCTTCTCCACACTAAATAAGCCCAGTTCCTTCAGCCTCTCCTCATAAGTCATGTGCCCCAGCACACTCATCATTTTCATTGTTCTCCACTGGACTCTTTCCAAATTGTCCACATCCTTAGTGTAGCAGGGGGCTCAAAACTGAACACAGTACTCCAGATGTGGCCTCACCAGTGCTGAATAAAAGGGAATAATCACTTTTTGATCTTCTGGCAACACTCCTACCAATGCAGCCCAGTATGCATTACCTTCTTGGCAACAAGAGCACGCTGTTGGCTTATATTTAGCTTACTGTCCACTGGAATGCCCAGGTCCTTTTCTGCAGAGCTGCTGCCTACCTTGTCAGCCCCCACCTATAGCCATGCATAGGATTGTTCCATCCTAATTGCAGAACTTTGCCCTTGTCTTTATCGAACATTGTGAGATTTCTTTTGGTTTTATCCTCCAAGTTTCCTACTTCTGTGAATCCTAATCCTGCCCTCCAGCATATGTACTACTTCTTCCCAGTTTGGTGTCATCTGCAAACTTGCTGAGAGTGT
Organism: Crocodylus siamensis; assembly: GCF_052110815.1. Taxonomy (NCBI): domain Eukaryota; kingdom Metazoa; phylum Chordata; order Crocodylia; family Crocodylidae; genus Crocodylus; species Crocodylus siamensis. Next base: position 44,684,932 of record NC_143395.1, on the reverse strand, counting down.
ACCCTATGCCATATTCCAGGTCATTGATGAAGATACTGAACAAAACTGGCCCTGGGACTGAACCCTATAGCACTCTACTTGACACTGGCTTGATAGACATCAAGCCATTTACTGTTACCCTCTGACCCAGTTTTCTATCCACCTTACAGTCCATTCATGCAACCCATACTTCCTTAGCTTGCCTGCAAGAATGTTGTGGGAGACCATATCAAAAGCTTTGCTAAAGTCAAGGTATACCACATCCACTGGTCTCCCCTCACCCACAGAGCCAGTCACCTCATCATAGAAGGCAGTCAGGTTGGTCAGGCATTATTTGCCTTTGCTGTATCTATGCTGACTCTTCCTAATCAACGTCTTGTCCTCCAAGTGCTTAGACTTTTGATAGAGCACTCTATCCTAAACAACTTTAGTCTGATACTACATCCATCCTTGTCTATCTTAGATTAGGATCTGCCATTTTTTAGGAGGTCTAAGTGTGGTGAATGTCTTTTAAGTTATGGCTGTAGAACATTTTCTGAGCACTGTGTGATAAATGTAATATTTGTACCTGGCCCAGGTGACTATACTACCATATACATACCATATACATGACATGTATATACATGACATATACAGACTGATATGTACTTCTGACTTCTTTTAGCAACTACTACCAAGACTACAGTGGGAATAAAAGTTCAAGAAGATCGTTATTAATGCTTAATAACTGAGATAAAAAGTTACTGCAGTGTGCTCAGAGAAGCATAGCCCATCAAGCAGCAGGCAGCTCAAATAACTCTGTAGTCTCAGCATAAGCCAATACAATCTCCTGATATCTGTATTTCTGCCAAAGAGATTAGATAAAGGCACAGGACACCAAAAAGACAAATAAGGAATATTAAAAACTCTAAAATAAATTGTAGAAGTTCATGCTACATTTGAAGATTTTAATGCACATCTTAGTAGTACCTAATAGCACAGTTGCCAACCCATGAAAATTTGTTTTGCTGACAATCTTCAAGGTTTTTACTGACAAACTTTTTTAATGACATGTTTTTATTGATATATGTTTTACATAAAATAAATTCAACAATTCCACCAAGCTCTGCCCTGCCCTGCTGCTAGGTCCTACTTAGAAGTCATGGGTTCAAATATAGGGATTTAACATCAACCATTATAAAAAGCAAAAGATTTTGGTTGTCAGTAAAAAGTTTTCACTGATTTTTTTTCTTGGGGTGGCAATCCTGCTTGACTGCAGCAATGGTTTTACACTGTACTGTCCCCATCCCCATGATTCATTCTCACACTTGGTGCCCTCACTTGCACCCTACACCATGAACCTCCAGCCCATCCCCTACCTTTACTTGTGTTGGCTCTGTTCTCCCGTCCTTGTTCAAACCCCCAAGAGAAGTCTCCCTGTGACTTAGCAGTATTACAGGCATGTGGGATACAGAAGCACATGGCTGAAAGAACACACTACAGGGTGCTGTGCTCCCATTTGGATACAAGGGGCACATTCAGATGAGCCCGCACGTGAACTCCTTTGAGACGCTGAAAGATCCATATGCAGGAATGAGATTATGTCCCCCACAAATTTGCAGCACGGGGGCAAAATTAGACCTCTGGATATCTAGGGGGTCAAAAGCCCCATTATGGCTGCCCTGCCCAGTCCCTGAGCCCCCTGAGCCCTACCCCACCTGGCCCCATCCCCCTGGCTTCCTGAGCCCCCCAATATCTGCCCCACCTGGCCTCACCACCCCAGCCTGTTCCCCTGAGCCCCCCAATCCCTGTCCCACCCAACCCCATCCCCTGCCTGCTTCCCAAGCCCCCCAAATCCCTGCCCCACCCAGCTCCACCCCCGAGCCCCCCTCTGACTGCTACCTGCCCCACCCCAGCGTCCTGGCAAAGAAAAAAACCCAAACCCCCTCCTGCACTCACCAGCAGTTTCAGCTGCCATTAAGGTCACTGCCTGTTTTAATTGTGGAAGAACATGGATTTTGGGGTATTTTACAGAGTGGCTTTGGGTTTTTTTCAGGAACTTTTCAGATTTCGAATAGGGAACACCAGAATTCCTGCTAGGGAGGCCAGTGGCAATGTCCTGCCTGCTCAGAGCTGGCACATTGGACCCAGCTGGAGGTGGCTGACCTCCTGGCCAACTGGGGCTAGGAGGATGTGCTTTGACAGTTCAAAGTAGGTCACCACACCCAGAACATCATCCAGATGATAGCTGCCCGATGGCCAGGCAGGGGGCAAACATGGCAGTAGTGCTGCACAGAGGCCAACTTTGTAGCCACAGCCCACTGGCAGCTGGTAGGTGCCTCTACTGGCTGTGCAGTCCCCATCCAGGTCTGGAAGGTGCACAGCAGGTTACAGACAGGCAGCAGCCCCCACTGCCAGACTGCTAAAGTGGGTAGAAGGTGCAGGGAACTCTCAGGGCTGCTTCAGCAGTCCATCTGGCACAAGGACTAGTGTCCCCAGGTAACAATTGGCTGGACCCCAGAAGCTCATGACAGTGAGTAGCCCTGAGCTCTTTGCCAGGGAAGCTTTTTATACTGCTGAGGACAGCACAGGTACTGGCCCTGAGCTGTAGCTCCCCCTGGCTGCAGATCTGGGAGAAGCCAGGCAGGGTTATTTTGCCCCAAGTGGCAGAATTTGCACCACTCCAAAGTGCATGTCTGGGCACGTGCACTAAGGCAAAATGTCCCAGGTCAAATTTGCACCACTTCATTTTGGGCTGCTGCAAGTGCATGTGTGGGAAACAAATTGGGGGGACTTAGGGGGCTGGGCAGGGTGGGGCCAGGTGGGGCAGGGAGTGGGAAGGGCTGATAGAGGTCCCCCCCCATGGTCCCCTTCCCCCTTCTTCAGCCCCATGACCCCCTACTTACCATCAGTGGAGCCTGAGTCTAGCTCCCTGCTGCTGGCACGCTGCCTGCCCTGCACAGGCAGGCAATGTGATTCAGTACCAGGGTGAGGGCTAACCAGAGAGATGCTCTAGCAGCCAGACCATCCCTGTGGAGGACCCAGCCTTCGGTTGTCCCAGACCATGCCCTGCCACACTTTTTTTTCTCCCAAATTTTTTGCCCCCTGGATAGCCAGGGGTCTAATTTTGCCCCTGCACTGCAAATTTACAGCATGGGGAACATTTTCTGATTCCTGCACATGCCTCTTGCAGCATATTAAAGGGGTTCAAGATGCTACAAGAGGCACGTGCAGGGGGCATCTGGATGTGCCCTTAGTATTTTTACTAATGGCAAAAGTTTGGGGCTTTTTTAAGGACTTTACTGACAGTCATCTTTAGCCTGATCTTTTTACTGACAATTGGTAACTGTGTCTAATAGCAGTAACTGTCATGTGTTCTATGGAAGAAGCTGCTGCGGATGTCTTACCAGGTGGAATTATTGTCCTAACTGGAAGGCTTGAGAAACCTTTTGCATCTAGTTGAGTCTCTTTGGAAATTTCACAGTAGCTGCCTTCTGTACTCATGCCCATGCTGCTCCTCACAGATATTCTTTTGGTAGGTGCAATTTAATTCCTTAAAACCTAGCAATGTGCCTCATTTTAAATCCACAATAGATGCAGATTCCTCAGGGGCCTGTTAGTATTAAGATATTATAAGGACAGAATTTAAACAGGAAATATCTTCATGAGCATGGTGACCTATTTCTTCTTAAAGAATTTCTATTGAAGGCTGTTGCTCTGAGCCTGACTATATCTAAAGGGCAGGTGATACAAAACCAGATAGGTGATATTCAGAGTTCTGAGCCCTTTTTATAAATGAAAATAAAAATGAAGCAATAACGGCTGGTTCATGGTCACCTTAGTATAATCTGAGATGTCATATTGTGTAGTTATAGTAACTCATGAAAGAACCATTATAACTAATGCAAAGAAGTATCACACATCAGACTACTGTGCCATGCTGAAAGACACTACTAATTGACAATAGCAGAAGAGTATTTTATTGTTTCTATACAAATCAAACTAGTATTTGGATACTATTAGTGTATCAGAGAATAAATATATTTTATATGTGGGTTTTAAATAAGTTAAGAGTTTGTTAAATGAACAACATTTGTAAAATAATTTCCAACTAGCAAAAAGTGTTTCTGGTAGATTCCATGGTTCCCAGTTGCCTTGTACCTAAACAGAATATATCTAAACTGATGACATAAAATGTGATAAACTAATTGTAATTATCCATTCATATGTATTAAATATATTTAAATCCAAATCTAATTAAAAAGGTGCATTGCTTGTGTAGCCCAGGTAACTTGGGTATATACTCCCCTTCTCCAATTGAAGGGGATTGTTAGCTGGCAGGTGTGCTATGGGGTGGAAACTGCAGACCACTCAATTTCCCTCTGTCCCTATAGAACCAGGCCAGGACAGTCAGGGGACTTAACTATATACAAATGTATTTACATTAACTTACCACAAGGGTAAGGAACATGGATATAAACATATGTACAATGTGTATGTATATATATATAAAAAAACCTTATACCAGTGCTCCAGCTACAGGTAAGCCACCAGTAAGTATCTGATCTGAAACAGATAAACTTCAAAGATAAACAATCCTGAGGGTATACCCCAATGCCCTTGGGCTTTTCCCAAGCCCTAGAAAGAAGCTGGTAACTTTAGGGGGGCCCTCTCAGTAGGACCTCCTCTTTTAGTTGCCCTTAACTAACCGGAGGGCGGGGACTCCCCTGCCCTGTGGAAATCCTCTTTTCCCTGCAACTCACGGCTCCTAGGCCTGGAGGGTGTTCCTCGTCCTCTGCACCAGGCTGCTCTTTCGCCTGTGGTGGGCTTCGGTGGCTCCACTATGCAGGGCTTCTGGGGCCTCTGGCTTGGCCCGGTCTGCTGGCTCAGTAGTTCAATCACCATCTGACTCTCTGGACTGAACCTTTTGCTATGGGTTGGAGGCCTGGGCTGCCTCGTGCAGCACCAGGCTCAGTCTGCTCCTGGACCTTCCATGCAGTGCCTCTTGCACTGAGCTCCCAGCCTTGTTTCGGAGGTTCAGGACCTGAGCCGCCCAAGCTCTCCAAAAGTCCTACTCCATGCACCAGCCTGTGCACCGTGTCTCTGACCGCACGGCAGAGGTTGCAGACCCAAGCTGCCTCACACAGCTCCCAGGGTCTGGATGCCATGTGCTGTGCTGCACACCGAGAGCCTAGCTGCTGGAGCCATCCATCGTTCCCTGCTGTTGGAAGTTTTCAGGGGCACTTCTAGGCTACTGCTTTGCCCTGCTGAGCAGCTCTCCTCAACTCTTCTAAGCCCTGCTATTCTCTTCTGGATGTGCTTCCCTCATGCTGGGCATGCAGCTCCTTTATATGCTCCAGGGCTCCACCCCTGAAGTATTCCAGACCTGAGTGTTGCAGTCTTCAATCAGGTCCATGGGGGTGGGGGAGGGGGACTCCTCTCCACCTTCCATCAGGAAAGGGGCATGACTGAACTCCTCTGGCTGCCTCCTGATTGGGGGATGAACTCCACCAATCAAAACAGCAAGATTTCAAGCCTGGGACTCAACCCAAGCTCCAGAAGGCAAGACTGCTACACTTGCAACAACAAATTCACTAATATTTTATATAGTAAAAACAACTATGAAAGCTTGCATATGATTTAATGTTAATTAAGTACAACTGGCAATTTTATACCAAGTCACACAGGCACATAATGGCTTTGGATGCGATGTTACGATAACATCATGGTAAAGACTTGGCCATGCAGCTCTAATTAGCCTGGTAAAAAAATGAAGGAATTAGATGGAAATTTTTTTTCCAGTGGCTAAATTGAGACACTCATTGACTTTGAAACTAAACAAATATCTATTTTTGTAAAATGCTCACAGCTAGTTCCATCTGCAGAGTTTAGTCTGGGTAGCTGAAAAGGGTATAGCGGTTTGAGTAAAACTTAGGTGATTTTTACTCATGTAGTTGTAGAAGCAGCAAAATACACATCAGCATGAACAAAATGGTGGCAGTGCGCTTTTGAACTAAAGCACCTCAAAGGTGCTTTAGTTCAAAAGCACACCATCGCTATTTTCAGCATGCTGATGCGCATTTCACCACTTATACAACTTCAGGCGGTGCAGTGCAGTGTGTGTCATCTCATGTGCTCTGAAGTGGCAGATCTCCGGTGTGTCGTGGGACAAAAAAGTACGTGTATAAATGTCCCATGTGCCTAACTTTTAGAATGGTGCTTTAATTAGAATGGCTCTGAGAGCTGCTCTAATTAAAGTGTCCAGAGCATCATGTGTATCAACCTTCTCATGCTGAAAAACGGTGATGGGGATGCTTTAACTACAGCTCATCAATCAAGCTTTAGTTAAAACAACCCTGCCACCATTTTTCAGTGCAGGGAAGCTGACATGAGACACTAGGGTCTTCTGGAGTGTGGTGATCACACTCCAGCAGACTTGATTAATATATTCTGCTCCAACATGCTGTAATGACAGCATGGCAGAGCAGCTTCCCTGCACATACATAGGCACCCTCTACTCTTAAGCATGCACAGGAGTGCCTCTGCCTTCACAGAGCTGGGCAACTTGGTGCTTTTCTCATAACTAAGACTGATGAGGTACCAGGAACTAGGAGCTCATTTGCCAGGGGCTGATTCTATTAGACCATCTCAGTGCCCACCTAATAAATATCAGTTAGACAAGTTATAGCCTAATACATGTCACTTACATATAAAAAGTGATTTTGGTAACCAGTTAAAAGAAAAAAACAATGTTAGGGGAAAAGGAAGGGAACTGGTGCCTCAGATATAGGATATAATTATTAAGTTGTTAGAAATTCCCCTGGAAGCAATAGGCCCTGACTGAATGTCCCTATCTACCCAAAGGATTCAAACTAATACCTCGATCTCACTTCCTGGAAGAAAATGTCAATAGCCTTAGTGATTTCTGTGTGCTGGGGGCTATACCTTTAAGCCCCTCCTGTTGAAACTGCATTACCATGACAGAACAGAATTCAGATACACTGAGCCTGAAAGAGACCAACAGTGGGGGCAATACAGTCTATCCTAGTGTCTGAAGCCCTCGCTGGGGAGAAGTGAGAACTAGATTTTGATTCTTACTCCCAGGACAGGTTCTGTATTTCACATTAAATTGTCATTAGACAAAATAAAAACCAATATGAGATGAATATACTATGACCAATATGTTTATCGGTGTTTTTCAGAGTTAAAGGTATGGTTCCTCCTGAAATTAAAGCCAGTAAGATTTTTTAAATAGATTTTTAATGACTTTAGGATCATATGTAGTCCTTTGAGATCAATGGAAGAGTTTCCATATTCTTTAGTATATTTAATTTAGGACCATAATAAACTATATATACTCTCCAGATACACTTTTGATGAATGCAACACACCTGAGAAGTCAAGAGCAACACACTCCAGAACTTAAAAGCTGCTTTGTTACCTAAAAACATAGTATAGTGATGGCCTGCTACTTAGTCAGTTTTATCAAGCCATGTGGATCCTCAGTAACACTACTAGCAGCTCTTGTTAATGGAAAGGTAATGTGGGTGTACGTACACAAGCTGCGGTTATGGCAAAAGCAGTATAATGCAGGGTATATATGAACCTTTATAGTAGCAATGTAAATACAACTCTAGGCTTTGAGAGTTTCCCACACATGCACTCTAATTATAGGGAGAAAGCAATGTAAACATATTAACACAAAACAGAGTTAAATATAATAATAGAATAATTTGTCATCTAATCCAATTTCCTGCTCAAGGCAGGAATGACCCCAGCCAACCCAGTCAAACCTAACTAACCTGATCCTAAAAACTTCCACAAATGGAGACTCTACAACCTCTCTGGGCAGCCTGCTCCAATGTATATCCACTCTCATAATGAAAAAGTTCTTTCTAATATCCAAAATAAATGTCCCTTTCTGTGATTTAAAATCATTGCTCCTTTTCCTGATTCTGCAGTCACAGGAAAGAGTAGGTCCTACATGTAACCAACACTTCAGGTATTTAGGATTTATTAGATCCCCATACTCATCTCCCAGTCTTCTTTTTTTCCATACTACAAAATCTCAGCACTTTCAGCCTTTCTTCATAAGTCATGTTTCCAGACCTGTACTCATTTTTCTCTCTCTCCACTGTAGAGTCAACATCTTTCTTGAAGTGAAGGTCCCAAAACCTGACACAGCACTGCAAGTGAGTCCTCACCTTCAGAAAAGAACAAAAACCAAAAGATTGAAAGTGATACCCTTAGTGGCAAGTAACACTCCTATTAATACAGTCCAGTATGCTGTTGGCCTTTTATATAAGAACACACTATTGACATATATTCAGATTGACACATATTCCCTGTAACACCCAGTCTTTCTGCAATCTAGCAATCTAGCCAGTCACTCCCACATGCAACCAGGCTGCATTTGTGCATGCAATTACTCAAGCCCATCCAGCCTTACCACCTTGATAGTATCTGGCTTCTCTAAGTAATCCCTAACCCATGTAACCTTTAGCACAAGTACAGCGTGAGGGGGAAAGAGTGTAATAAAGAATGATATTTCCATCTATTTAGTGCAAAAATGCTGCCAGTACGTTTTCTCATTCATTCATGTTTTTTCTAAGAAGTGTAGATTGCTAGCAAATGAGAAAAGAATCTGAATCACTATTTTGATTTAAAAACATCATGAAACGGAAGATTTGACATAAAAGAAAAGATTCTTTATGGATCACAAATCTTTAATACTGTAAAAATATACTAACTCAAATTAGCTTTTCAAGTCAACCTTAAATAAATTACTTCAGTTAAAGTTAATAATTAAACAGTTAATTTCTGACAAATGTAGTGGACAAAGTCTGGAAGCCACTATTATAAATAGCATCTTATGAGAAAGTCTATATTTTAGTTTCAATTTACTAGTGCCAAGAGAAAAATAAATGTTAAACTAAGCAATATTTTATTTCAAAGAAATAAAAATACCAGGATATTATACAGTTCCTACATAACCAAGAATGAATTGCACAGGAATGATTTAAAATGTCTCTTTGCTAATATTTATTACTAAGGAAAAATGAAGATTTCTAATTGGTGACAAGACTACAAGATGTACACAAAGCATTTGTCTCCTTGTTACATCACTTATTTTCATATCCAAGGAAACAAAGCACAATGAAAGGTAAAGTATATTTAAATGAAGATCTGGTGTTGACTTAGTTTCAAGGCCAGTATGCCTTGTTTCTTCACATACTTTTTCCCCCAAAATTAGCAATCAAAAATGGTTGTGCATGAGTTACTTATATGAGTAAACTGATTCTGAACAGTTTGGTTAAAAGGAAAATCTTTTTTCCAGCCTTCTGCCTTTCCAAAACCTGTCTTGTTTGGAGGTATATAACATGTGAATAAATACAGTCTTTTATGTAATTTTTTATAGAGTCATCAAATGTCTCTGCTGATAACAAAGTCTTTGAATATGAAAGGCAAATAGACTGGGCAGTCCCATTTTTCTGCTGAAATTGACATGGGATCAGATAGAAATGATTCAAGTCCTCGATATGTAACCATATGAAAACTAATACTGGATGATTCCTTCAGAGAAATGAATCTACCATTACTTTTGCAGATTACATCAGTCTATGCACATTTCAAAAAGCTGACACTGAACCTAGAGGGCTTATCATACTACCATTTCTTACTGAAATTTCCATTCATAAGCAATAACACATAGGATATTTGCCAGCATCCTAGTAACTTTAGATCATGGGACACAGAACATAGTGCTCTGGTAGCACAGAAAATTACTTCTGCATAGCTTCAGATGCAGGCAATATCTCTTTGTTCATACTGTTGGACTTTATTCAAACTTTTTACACAGGTGACTCGAGATGCTGTTAATCCACCAGCATTACACTGCTGCAGTGGTTGGGTGTAGTAATTACAGTGTCTTGCATCGACAGAACCCACAGCAGTGATGGGTTAAGATTGGTATGCTCTCTACCAAGATCTGTTATGCATCACATTTCTTCAACATCTATATTAAACCATTTGGGCAGGCAGTGACAACTGGTCGCAGTGGCAACAGTGTGACAAAGTCTATTTTTCCTTTTCCACAAATGTAACCCATCCACACTAGAGTAGCACAAGACCTGAAAAAATATTTTCCCTGGAAAAGCATGACTGATTTAAAATTAATATTCCAATTTTAAGCCAGACTCCAAACTATGTTTGTAATTACAATAGCTTATTCATGAGTGATGTACTGGAAACACTCACTGATGCTCTTTCGGTATCTCTGTGGTCAATTAGTAGATCAATCTTCCTGTTTCTTAAATATCTCTTGCATAGCACACATTTCTTTAAGCCCCGCCATGAAGTGTCCTGGGCATAGATAGCAGTACAGAAAAGCTGGAGCTGACAACATGAACTACCCAGTATGTTTACCTTTGTTTGGGATTTTTTGCTGCACATGAAAGAACTCCCAGCACTTGAGAAGGGTTGGGAATAGAGTCATAAGTGGGACAGCCACATGCACATGCCAGTGGAGGTGTCAGGGACCAGTGAAATTGTTCTACCTACATTTAATCTATACTTAATACATTTATGTTGGCTACTATAAGCAGACATGGCATCTGTACTGGGTTTGTTCATCCCTTTAAGAAGAGGCAGCCAGCCCTATTAAGGATGTTCAGCTGTGAGGTATTCTGATAATGAGGGAGAGTCTCACTGAGAGTCATAGAGAAGTAGGACTGGAATAGACCTCCAGAGGTTGTGGCAGAAAGCCACTTTGGTTTCTCCCCAAAAATCTGTGCCCTGTGACACTGTGATTTAAATCTCTGTGCTGTGACCATTCAATTAGGATGGGCCCAGCACACAGGGGACCACACCCTCAGCCTGTCTCTTTAGGTATCCTGAGCTGGCTGCATTCCTGAGGGAGGGGGGAACCTGCTCCCTCTGCCTATGGGACTGGTATCAGTTACCTGGGTGAGGGGTTTCTTCCTGGGGAGCTGGAATCTGCCCGGTAACTGGTGATGCATTTCAAACTGGTTGGCTGATAGCCAACCGGAGCTGACCTCCACTGGCTCAGGTGAATGAGGTCACAGGGGCTATATATGTTAGGACAGGGAAGGAGGCAGTCTCTTCGGCCGTGAGGTGAAGCAGCAGCCAAGCAGGGGAGACAGAGAAGCCTTACCATCTGAACCTAGCTCTCTCTCTCACCCCAAGACTCCAGAGGGGAAACTCAACCAGCCTCTGGATGATGCTTGTGAGTAAGCTACTAAATCTGATTAGATATTTAGCGGGTAGTAACACGGATGCATGATCAAAAGGCTGCCTCAGCCACACTGTTTGCTCTTTAGGATTTCTAAGATATTGCTCAGTCCTGTACCCTAGTTTACCCTACCCCTTGTAATCAATAAAGTTCTCCTTTTTGACTGGTGTGGGAGACTTATTGAGGGGTGGGTCTAAATTATGCCTAAGAGACCCCTTAGGTCTGCGGACTAAGGGAGACTTTACTTCTTGCCCCCGGACTTGGGGAAGTGCCCCAAGTGCCTGTACCGGGTCGAGTACCCATCAGACTATTAGGCCTGTGTCTCCCTGAGGACACAGGGCCGAGACAGTCCCTTCTCAGGGTGGTGGCGGCTACGTTACCCCCAGACTAGCGAGTGTGCTCCGGGAGAGGGGTCGGCCGAGCATAAGGTGCCCCTAGGGAGGCATTCGGAGCCTGGAAGGTGGTCAGGCACAGGGAGGTGGGTGGCTCAACGCAGGAGCGCCCCCTACTGGCCCGCCACAGAGGTCATCTAGTCCAACCTCCTGGCTGAGGCAGGACCTTATTACAAACCATAATCTAAACTCTGCATAAGACTATGCTCAAACCTGACACAACATAGACCTAGCATCCTACAGGTAAAGCAGGAGAACCACAGTTGCCAATGCCCTGCTTCTATAAAATGTTGTCAGTGTACACTTAAGAGGTCCCAGGTAGAGGGCCACACCCTCTGGTACAGAGGGAGACAAAATCAAAGTCCATACCAATTTGGCAATGAAGTACAATGCCTTTCTCACCCCATATATGGAGATCAGTCTGACCCTGAGTGGACAGGCAAGACCCTCTAGCCAGGACATCCAGCTTTGTTCCCAGCAGGAGCATTGACACATCCCAGTCAAAGTTTGCAGCCTTAGCTATAGACAAAACTCAATGCCTCTGGGAAGACTTAAACACAGTCTGATATATATAGCAGAAAAAGGGGATTTAGGGGATGGGGGCAACTAGCATAGCCCAGAAGTATGGGAAATATGAATGGTAGAACATAGGACTAGCTACACATAGACCATCCCCAACCAGCGGCTGCCCAACCTCTTCTTGAACACCTACAGTGATAAAGAGTCCACATCTTCCCCAGACCAGACAGTCTATCCGACTGCCTCACTGTTCCGACAGCGAAGACATTTTTTTTCAGGTAGCCAATCTAAACTTACTTTGCTGTAATTATCAGACATTGGTCCACATCCTCCTCTTTTCAGCAAGAGAGAAAAGGTGCTTTCCCCCTATGGCAAGTATATGAAGACTGCTATCATGTCTCTTCTTAGGTGCCTTTTCTGCAAGCTGAATATGCCTAGCTCCTTCAGCCTCTCATCATATGACTGACTATGAAAGCCCTTTATCATCTTGGTAGCCTGCCTCTGGACCTTAACTTCTCCATGACCTTTTTAAAATATGGATCCCAGAACTGAACACAGTGCTCCAGATGAGGCCTAACCAGTGGCAAGTAGATAGGCATTATTACCTCCCATGTCTTGCAGCTAATGCTTCTGAGGGATTTTAAAAGCTTCCAGAAGAAAAAGTAGACACACAGACTGACACAGACAGACTTAGACAGAGAAAGGGAGGCAAAATGTGAGGGAATAGCTTTCTGAGTGTACAAGCCTGAGTGAAACCTGGCTCTTTCTTAATATCTGGGGATGAGAGAGTATTTTGGTTTAGTTTGCTTGTTTTGTAGGATACTCAGGCTTGTGCTGTGGTGAATAAAGCTATTCGAAGGACTAATAATGCAGCTAGCTACTCTTGTGGCAAGAGGCAGCAGGATAAGCAACCTATTTATGACATCAACGCATAATCCATCCAAAAAAATAGACATAAATCTAGTTATTAACCAAATCTAAGTCCCTAAGCAGAAAATTACCTTAAAATATAAAACTGATTTTATTAAAATAATGGCCCTTCAAGAGGGAGTTTTGCAGTTGCATCACACCCTTTAATGCTTTCTTTCCTGTAGTTATGCTACAAGGACACATTGAAGGCATACTTCAAGAAAACAGATGCTTACATCAAGAGCAGGGAAGAACTGGCTACTAACCAACTCCAAAGCCACCATAACCTTAACCAAGCAGCAGCTCACTTTGGGGTAAAACATTTTGCCCTTGAAGCAGAAAAGAGAGGGCAGAGGAAGGAAAAGGAGAGGAATACCAGCCTACAGCCTACTCCCCCTGCAGAAAAACGTGCAGTTCTATAGCTCAAGGACTAGACTTTTTAGTTACCTCAAGAGTCATTGATGAGAGATCATCCTTAAATTGAGGGATTGCTTATGAGGACCTTTATGGTCTCCTATTCTGTGCTGCTGTTGCCATTATTCTAGATTCATCTTACTGTGGCCTTTTGAAGCAATACACTCAGACATACTGTTTATTTTTCAAGAAACATGGTTATGTAGCAAGAGGGAAGGTAATGGAAGACAGCAGAATTGCTGTTTTTGTCACTGGGGAGGCAAGCTGAAGCAACTAATGAAGGGAGTAGCACTCAGGCGCATTCATGCCAGTATTTGTCACTATGTGTGAGCCTTCAAAGTTGTGGGTGTTAATGTGTTATATCTGGAAACTCATGAGGACACTGGAGCAGCTGTACAAAATGTCAGTGCTTCTGCTTATTTTTACTTAACAATGAGGCAAACGACTAGGTAGTGTCTAATTAAGATAAGCTGATGCTAGCTAGTCCAGCAGTGGATCTTAGGGCAGCAAGAATACAAATACTAACCATGCTGTGTGAATACTAAAATACATCAACCTGCTATGTGAATAACAAGGTCTCAGGACTCCAGGATTACTCAAAATGTTTTCTCCTTGGACACAGTTGTTTGAGAGGGAGAGAGAGCTGCTTGAGAGCTCCTCCATCCCATGGGACTCTCTGGTTCCACCTTTCTCCAGAATTCCTTCTTCTTTCTTCCTCTTACGCCAGGTATCCAGAATGCACTTCCATGGGTGATGAAAAATGCCTTGCATTTGAAAGCTTGTCTGACTTTATCCCAACTATACAGTTGGTCCAATAAAAGATTCTCAGAAATTCTTGCCTTTTTAAATCCAGAAGTCAGTGGCAAAGGAATAGAGCTCCCTATGGCTAGTTACATGATTGAATTGTCCCAGTGCTAATGAATTAAATTTATCTTGGAATATTTGGTTATACAGATTTACTTATCTATTAATAGTTTACAATTAGTATTAAGCAATGGATAGCTATGGTTTAAAGTATATTTTAATAATGTATTATACTATTTATGTAGGTATAAAAATAAGCACATAAATGATTACTGATTTCATATATATGATATGATCTGTGAAACAGGTGAAAGCAATGAGATCTTTTTAATTTGTATCTAGGTTTGCAACGATGGTGGGTAAAGAGGCATGAATGAACGATGAACAGTTTTAAATTATCTTCTGAGGACTAAAGAAAACTGGATTAGTGCCCGGGGCTGTAAAGACACTTAATCTGAGGTGCATTTCATCCTGGGTATACATGTGGTATTGCACTCCATAAGTAAGGTAGCTGTGCAATATTTATTTATCCTCACCATTAATTTAGTAGTCTCTTACTAATTGCACATTGTCTTATGGGTGGATAGAAAAATCTTTTTTTATTCGCTATGCACTGTTAGTTCCATGAACTTAGTCAAGAGGTCAGGTTTACCACTGAAAGTCTGATTAAATGCTTTGACTTCACAGTTTTTATATCAGATTACCAGCACTGAAACTTCAAATAGATTTTTGCCTAAAATGAAGACCCAGTCTTTAGGACTCTAATCTCTTTATCCTGTTGTCTTCTCTGAACTGGCACCATGCAATTTATGTAGTGAATGGGGCAAGAGCTCTGAGGAGATAATAGTGTGTGCTCATACAATTAAAGACTGTATTGTAATGCAAACCTACATTAACTGGAACTGGAGTTCCAGTTGCAACAGCAAATTTGGCCTTGTATAGAGACCAGATTAAAAAATAAACATGCCAAAAATGAAAGTTTGAGAAAAATATGAGCAACTAACAAAACTTGTTTACATCCAAAATTATTATGTAACCTGGCCAGGGCTGTCACTACCCATTTCAGCTATTATGTCAACATAAGAGCATGTCTCTATTTACAAGCACACCCATAAATGTGCGTGCACTTGGGTGTGTCTCTGTTTAAATATCAATATACTCACAGTCCCACAAATCTTTCTTATTTCAAACAGCACTAGTCTCCTTTTGGTACTGCTTATAGTCATTTCTGAACTATGATAAGATGATTCATTGAAGGGACAAAAGAAACAAAAGTAAAAGCAAAGCATTAACAACTGGAAGTCTGTACACAGATAAAAACTGATTTCCCAGTGACTGTTCCCTGACTTTATCATCCCTTCCCCCACCCCTAAAAAAAACCCCCCCTCTGAGATGAAAACATGGGGAAGTGCAAAAAGCACTCTAATTCCCCCTCCCCAACAAACCTCTACCCTTAAAAAAATGTCAAGGGTATGATCACAGGAGACAGCAGGACCCTGCAAGCACTACAAAGCCAGCTGAGGGTGTGTTGTTTTGGAGTACCACCAAAGAGCAATGATAAAGGGCCCCCTTTGGTGTTGCCCTTTGGTGGTGACTGAGGCAGGGATCAAGGGTCTTTCTTTTTCTTTTACTTTTCTGTTAGGGTTCTTTGGAAGTCTATGTTATGTTTGTTTGGGGCAGGAGGGTGATAGTGCAGCATTTCTGTAGGAGGGGGCGTGATCTTTGAGTGGGCAACTGGGAGAGAGTGGGAGGATGTTCAGGTCAGGAGGGAGGAAAGATGTGAGAAAAGGGCTACTTGTAACTAGATGTGAGTGGCAGATGGCAGGTCTGGAAGAGGGCTTGCTTGTGCAATGGTTTAAGCAGAGAGGCAGTGACTAGGGGATGGGGAGGAGCTGGAGTTCTCAGGTTTTAGGATGTTGCTGCAGGAATCCTCTCTGTGGCTTGTTTCTTTATTATAAACTACTCTGAGCTATTTGGATAGAGAAGGATATATATAGCCCATATATATTGTGGGATATATATCTAGAATCGTAGCAAATTAGGATTGGGAAGGACAACAGGAGGTGATCTAGTTCAATCCCCTGCTCAAAGTAGGACCAGCCCTAACTATATTATACCAGTCAAGGCTTTGTTTAGCCAGGTCTTAAAAACCTCTAAGGATAGAGAGTCCACAACTTCTCTTGGTAACCTATTCCAGTGTTTTACTACCCTCCTAGTGATAAAGTTTTTTTTTTCCTAATATCTAATTTAAACCTCCCTTGCTGCAACTTGAGACCATTGCTACTTGTTCTGTCATCCGCCACCACTGAAAACAGTCCAGCTCCATCCACTTTGTAACCACGCTTCTGGGGGCTGAAGGTGGCCATCGAATCCCACCTCGGTCTTCTCTTCTCCAGACTAAATAAGCCCACTTCCCTCAGCCTCTCTTCATAAGTCTTGCAGATGTGTATGTGTGTGTGTATATTATATGTGGGTAAGATACTCACACATACACATATACACATATGTGTATATATTTCCCATGTCTACATACATACATATACATACATATACATACAGACATACACATGTATATAAATATAAAATGTGGGTGAAACTAAGACCATACCTGAATGGCTGCAGGACTGGGACCTATATCTGTACTAATTACATTAAGTTAGTAAGACTTGGGATTTTGTACTCCAAATTGTCTGACATCATGCACATATATATGAGGGTATCATACATCATTATGAATTATTTATGTGAGGAAAGTATGTATGTGCACACACACATTGCATATACACCACACTGTTCACATTTTGGTGCGTATTTTTAAACAAATATTTATGTCAAATTGTGCAGAATCAATTGTATACAGATATGGGGATATGATATTTAAATAAACATGGACACATTCTGTACATTCATTTATGCAGAATTTTGCTTAACTTCAACCTCTACTTTTATCTTCCTCCTCCTTTTTTGTGCTCCTCAACATTTTCATTTAATTACTGTTTTTGTCTACTTCCATCTTCCTGGAATACATTTTGTGCCCTCTTTGTCAGTCTTTCTTTTCACTGCCTCCACACTCCTCCTCTAGCAAGCACACTTGTCTATAATCCTCATCAATAGTCCTCACATGCTCCCTCCATTGGACTGTAATCCTATGTCTTGACTTGTTTTATGTAGGCTGTAAACTATTTGGGGCAGGGAACATCCATTATCTCTTTGTAAAGAACTATGCAAATGTGTAATGTTCCATAAATGCTCTATAATAAAAATGCATAAAGTGATCTTGCACAGAACTTTTTACTTAAGCTTACCATGATAAGTACCTGTCTGTCCTATTTTATATTGCTAACATGACTTAAACTCCTGCAGTTATTTTAAAACTAATGATTACACAAGATACCGTAGAGACATTAGCTTGTGAACTAGACAGCTCTTTAAGATATCTGACAAAATACCAAAGCCCTGTTAGAAAAAATTGCAAGCTTGGTTCTTTCTTCTTAACTCATCTTTTAATTGCTTCACAAATAAATAAAAGCTCAATGTGCCCATCATGAACAGAGTGTATCGGTCTCAATATAGCATGCAATCAGACACAGATTTTTGTGACCGGATTGTGACAGAAGCATTTGTCTAGCATGACACAAACAAGTATCCAGAAAACTGTAATCTTTTCTTCCTGATGATTTGGCAGTCTGTGAGCCATAATCATTTCCAAAATGTAACACAATATACCAATGTTCAGTCCTATTTTATAGCCTTTTTGATTTGCTCAGGTTCTTTTCAAGTGAGCCAGTTTTATGTTTCATGTTCATTTTCAGAGAGTAGTATTAGTTGCTATTAACAGAAATGACTTTATGTACAGTAGAACTAGTTCTGAAACTTCAAGCCATTTTCTCATTCTTAAGATCCAGATACAACTTTCAAGTTTTCCAGATCACAGGTTCTGGTTCTCATGGGGGACTTCAATCACCCTGACATCTGCTGGGAAGGCAGTACAGCAGTGCACAGGAAATCCAGGAAGTTTTTGGAAAGCATTGGAGGCAACTTCCTGTTGTAAGTGTTAGAAGAGAGACCAACAAGGGGCTGGGCTCTTCTTGACCTGCTGCTCACAAACAGGTAAGAATTAGTCAGTTGTTTCTGCCTACCACCAGCAGGACTGCTTTGAGCAGTTTGATGGGCATCTCTGCCCCTCTCTGTTTTTCCACACCTGCGTGGGGAGTGCCAGATGACCTATACACCAGTTCAAATCCCTGCGCTCCTTTGGTAAGTCTTTGTGGAAGATTTGAGAGAAGTCTGATAGTTTTGCAAGAAGGAAGTTTAGCAAGATATCCAGGCCGTAATTGTATTCAATCTCCATTTTTTTTGACACATCTGTCTGAGCTATACCAACAGCAGATAAATGTTAGCACTGGAATATCAGGTCAGGAAGCAATTCATGCCTAAGGATGGGAAAACAGCAACAGAAAACAAAAGCAATGTAAGTTAAAAGACGTCTCACATTTAAATTACTACAAGCAGTATAAGATTCCTGTTACACCTCTTACTGAGAAGTAGCATCAGTATTTGGTTGTGCCAGTTAGCAAAGTAAAAAAGAATGAAGAGAAGGCAGTAAACTAAAAAAATTGAATTCCTTTTTGTTAATGATTTAGCTGGATATAAATAAACACAAAATAATTGAAACTAAAAAACTTGTATAAAACAATGTTTGCTTGGTCTTTTTAACATCACTGTAGGACAGGCTCGTCCAACATACAGCCCATGGGCTGCCAGGCAGCCTGCTGAGACATTTTCTGTGGCCCACAGTGCTGCGACGGGAAACGAAAGTAAACACAATTTACGCTCATTCCCACCCCTTGTCCCTCCCCTCAGCAGCTTCCTAATGGCTGGGGAAGGGCTGGGGAAGGGACAAGGTTCCCACACGCACCGTGTCAGTGCGATGTGGCCTGGCGAGGTCCCTCACGGGGCCGCCCCCCCCGCCCCCACCCACCCTGAGGAGCTGGTGCCCGCCCAGGAGGCCGCAGCCGCTGCTGCAGGCTCCGGGCAGGTGCAGGACGGAGCCTTCATGGGAGAACTTTGCCGCCAGGTGGCGGAGGAGCGGGCCCAGGACACGCTGGTCGCTGGCGGGGAGGATGCACGTCTGGGAGCGCCCGGGGTCCTGTCCCCTCCTCCCCACCCTGACACGAGCCTGAGCCCCTGCCCTGCGCTGTTGGAGCGGCCCCGCACAGGAGGCCAAGCAGCAGCCGCTGGCACTGCCAGCCCGCGCCTGCCTCCTCACCTTCCCACCTCAAGCCAGCCCTGCTGCCCTGCCCTGCCCTGCCCTGCCCCACTGCAAGGCAGTGCCTGCTCCCCCGGCCAGTCTTCCCCCAGCTGCTGTGGCTCTCCGGGCCCGGCCACCTATGCACGAGGCCCCAAGGCCGCTTCTCATGTGCTGCTGGGGATGGGAGGAGCCCCGCCGGGTCCGCACCAGCCAGCAGAAGTGGCAGCGGAGCTGTGTACCACTTGGGATGGGACGAGCCTGCACCAGTCAGTCCTGAGCGGCACATGGCTCCACCGCCACTTCCGCTGGCTGTAGACCTGGCTGGCCTCCTTCCATCCCCAGCAGCACATGGGAAGCTGGCTTCAGCTGCATTCTGCTTTTTCTGGCCGGTGCCAACCCGGTTCTGCCCAGGTGGGTCCTGCAGCACCATGTCAACCCGGACACGGCACCAGCAGGCCGGGCAGGCCCCAGGTCAACCCTGACCTGGCCCCGTGGCTTCTCCAGCACCAGGTCAAGCCGGTTGTAGCCAAGTGGCTCCTGCAGCACCATGTCAGCCCGGGCATGGCACCAGGCTGGACAGGCACCAGGTCTGTAAAAATACTGTCCAGTGTTTGGATTGTGTTTGCTTCTGTTTCTCTTTGTGTGGGATTGGAGGTTCAACTTGTTACTACTTGTTAAAGATGTGTTACTAACAAGTTATTAATTCAATAAAAGTAAATCTTCTTAAAGATTATTCTCAAAAATGCCCATATTTTGTTGCTTTGATTAGTTTCCACTCTGACTGATATCTTTTCCGCATTTGATCTGACGACTTGCATTATGCTTTTTCATTCATTGAGAAGAGAGTAGAAGCTAAAGTGTTTATTTTAATCAAGTATTTGGTATTATTTAATTTTTGCTTTTGTATTGTTTTTATTTTGCATATTAAACCACATTTCCAGACCCATTTCATTGTCACTTCCTGCAGCTTCATTGGTGTCAAAGGTCATATGACATCACTTCCTGATGTGATACCACTTCCTGTGAGGTCTTTGACTATGGCTCACCAGCCCACTGGGTGATAAAAAGTTCATGATCTGGCCCAACATTAAAAAAGATTGGACACCCCTGATGTTAGAGAATTGGTTGGTATCAAATGAGGATGCTGTGCAGTCATGCTGAATTGTGGGAAATAGAAGATAATTGTATGATATAGGATTCAGCCAAAAGTCACTATTTTCATCCAAGTTGATTGAGCAGCATTTGCACTCAGGTCACAAGAGAAATGGAAGTTAGAATTTTTCTGTTGGATGATCTTGAACACTATGGCCAGGTACAGACATTATGGTCTCAAAATGGTGGAACCTGGTCTAAAATAAATCTGGTTCAATGTGCACTCAAACTTAGTTGATTTAACTTAGATTGGTCAATCAATCTTCTATACCATAACCCCTATCGATTCAAATTAGGTGACACATTTCATTTTCACTTCCTGCAACTTCATTGGTGTCAAAGGTCAGGTGACATCACTTCCTGATGTGATACTGCTTCCTGTGAGGTGTTTGAATATGGCTCACCAGCCCACTAGGTGATAAAAAGTTCATGATCTGGCCCCACATTCAAAATGGTTGGACAGCCCTCACCTAGACTGTTCTCAGTGGTGGTAGATGACAGAACAAGGAGCAATAGTCTCAAGGTAGATCAAGGGAAGTTTAGGTTAGATATTAGGAAAAACTCTCTCACTACAAGGGTAGTAAAGCAGATTACCCAAGGAGATTGTGGAATCTCCATCCTTGGAGGTTTTTAAGATTCAGGTAAACAAAGCCTTGGCTGGGATGACATAGCTGAGGATGGTCCTGTTTTGAGCAGGGGATTGGACTAGATGACCTTCTGAGGTCCCTTCCAACCCTAATTTTCTATGATTCTGTGACTCTATGACATCCCAGCCTCCTTTACAGGCTCCCACAACTCCCCCTTGCAGGGAGGCACACTAGCACTCAGCCCAGGCTCATTTTCACTGGCTGAGCACCCAGTGGGCTCCACTCCTGAGTCGTCCCAGAGCCAAGCCAGTACAGACTTCCCCCCTAGCTCTGCTTCCTACCTCTGGCCATCTGTCACCTGGAGGCAAGCAAGTGGAATGTGGGCAAGGGAGGGGGAGAAAGGGCTGCGCTCCACACTGTCATGAAGCACACCACAATACACACATACACACTTGACACTGAGCTCAGAGGAGCCCCTGGATTCAGGCACAGCCCCATGGAGCCTGACCCTGGCCACACACCCAACCAGGAAACCCCATGCTTTCATGCTCGGACACAACCAAATAGAGCCCAACCCTGGCTGCACACCACATCTCAGTGGCCAAAACCAGGCACCTTGCCACGCGGACCCCATCAAGGACCTCCCCTTGTCTGTCTGTGCAGACAGCTTGCTTCTGGTGGGTCAAGGTGGCAGGGGGCAAACCATTGGAACTTAACCTGCATGGAGGAAACTCTGCGACCTCCATGGTTTGGCCACTGCTGGCGGGTACTCAGGCCATGGGCATCTGGGGTTCTGCAGGCCTTTTTCACCCACAGCTACAGGGTCCCAGAGTATTAGGGCAGAAAGGGGTAGGGGTCATGCCTGACATGCCTGACAGCCAGTCAGAGATGGCTCATATACAATGCTTGGCAGTCTCCAGCAGCCTGGGGAGTCCACAGGACCTCCCGGGAGGAATGCAGGAGTGCCCCAACCTGCTGGCTTCAGCTTGTGCAGGCAGTCTACATGCCCCCCACATCAAAGGGTGAATGTCTGTTCTGTTTCCTACTGATCTAACCTAGGCCACTTTCAGAAACCTGTGTAGGTTAGATCGATTCCTGCTCAGGCTCTTTGAACATCTGTACTTGGCCTGTGAGCTGTTCAGCAGATATGCAGCAGTTTTACTTGCCATTGCTTATGCAGAATATGCAGCATTGCTGGTGGGGATAAAAGCAGCAGGTTACCTGAACTAGAATTCTTAGAAAGTACAGAAATGCATGAGCTAAAGATACTATTTGCCAGATTTTTTTGAAGGAGTCTTCCTGACTGTGGTGTTACTTAAAACAATCTGCCGGTTTGTTAAAACAGAGAATTTCTTCAATGTCACAAAAAGTCCACATTATCCTTGAAGTAACAGCCTAATATGCCAAACAAAGTGTTTTTGATGTTGTCTTTTACTTAGTTCAGCTCCCATTTTCTGATTTGTGCTTTTTTTTTTAAATCAGCAACAAGACATATATTGAAATTCCCTGTTTTCACTAATAATGCCTAACTATCTGAGCAGTTCTTATTATTCCAATTTTACTGGATCCCGTTCCATAATTAAATTTTGGTAATTCCAGTTATGTTCTGCAAGTGGATTGTAGACACCTGTACATCACAGTCAAAATATAGTTTTGACACTTGAGAAAGAAATTGTTCATGCAAAGTTTTTTTCAAAACCTGAAATATGCAATACCTAAAACATTGACCAAAGATGATTTTAGTTTACACACTGAAAAAAGTGATATGAAAGGGATTACAAAAAACTATTCCAGCAATGGAATGATTTATAATTAGCTTCATGGTCATCATGTTTGAAAGGGATGTTTTACTTTGCATTTTTAAATGTCAACTATATTAAGAACTGTCCCTTTTCCTAATTAGTATTTGTTGATAGTGTAACAACTTGCAGGTTTATGAAGGTTGGAGCACAAGTTGGAGTAGGGATGATTTGGAAAGGACACTAGGAAGCTCATTATGCTTGGAGAATTTTGCAAAGGCTCTAAGGAACACACTGCACCTCATGGCTGCAAGCAGCAGCACTGAGCAGACACAGCTCTTCTAATAAAGATCAGAGGTCTCGCAATTGAAATCTAGTCGCTTAATTAATGCACAGAGTTCTGTGCATGAAACAGATACGGTAATGTGTTTTTTGCTCTTAAATAAATTGTTTTTCTTTTGTTTAGATATGGCACCCTTTTCTGGGTATTTTGTAGTTCATTCGGAGAGGTTAAGTACAGAAAAGCACCTAGGAAAGCACTGACCATAAAGCATGGCTCTTCAGTGACATTAAGAATCTTATGGGACAGGTGGCCTAAAATTTAAATATCAGTTCCACAAGAAGTGCATACAGACCAAACCTTCTTTAACTGCAATAATATCCCAAACTTCAGTTGGGTGACTTCAGCTTTATACATTAGTGTGACTCAGATGATAATTGGTGATGATGAAACCTGACATCATGAGTTAGTAGACCTAGTGGGAACTATTCCTCATTCTAATATTGGCTTGTTGTGCATCTCTGGGCAAGTCATAATGCTTCTTTGTGCCGTGGCTTTCATATTTGTACAATATGATTAATCATACTTACCTGCATTTGTAAGGCACTTTGAGGCCAGGTTTTTAAAAATCATTTAAGCCCTCCCACACCATTGATAATAAAAGAACAAGACAAGTTTACTCTGGAAGAAGAGTGTCTATACATGGAGTTATTCAGGAGTAACTATTTCTGGGTAACAGTATGTGCAGAGACTCCCTGAATATAAACTTTATGTGATGAATCAAAAAAATACAAATCCTTTCTTCCTACATAACTGCTTGATATTTCTAACTTTCAAGTATAAGATGAGAATAGCTTTCACCAGAATTGCCTAATCAAAATATAGTTTGGGTGTTCACAAAAATTCTGGGCCTGTTAGAGTATTTCTGGGAAATAAATCACTGATCAGAGTTTCATTCATTCATTCAGCTCATCTATTCATGTTCCATTTTTATGGACCACTAATCTGCTGATGCTCTGTTCCCCTGGTAGATTGCTTAATAAGGCCTTTAATAAGCTGTGACCTTTACCTTGAGACTTACTAATGGGGAAGGTTGGTACTAGAAAGAAATCTCAAGGTTTGCTTTTGAGTGCAATGTTAGAGGGGGAAGAAAATAACTTTATTTGCTATCCCTGCGTACAATTTACGCAAAATTTTCCAACTCCCTGGGGACCGCTGCACATTAACGATTTCACTATGGAATAATGAAGTGAGTGAGTAAAGTGATTCATAATGACTGAGGCAGTCTGTAAATCTCTTGTGCACCAGGGTGTGACTGTGTTCTTCCGTGAACATGTTTCTACAGATCCTCGTTGAATGCTTTTAGAACTTAAAAAACACATGGCTACAACATCACTCCAACAGAATTTAAAACTGAATAAATTTTTAACAATGGAATGAACTTAATGAGTAAAAATGCTTCTGTGTTATTATAGACAAAAATATGAGCTTAGAATTTGGGTTATTGGCACTTTTAGTTTTCTTTAATGAACAATATTTGCTTGCTGATACTGGATATCTGTTCTAAGGATTTATTTTTTTTAATGGAGTCTGAAAAATAGCTAAGGAGTCTAGCAACATAAATCAACCCTTTCATTTCCAGATCACTATCCTGACACTAAATCAGGCTGGAATAATTGAAGATAATTACCATATGACAATTGTACAGAGATTCATTTAAAAACGACTCATTGTTACGTGTCTGTTCTTGGTGGACACGCATTCACCTCATGAAAGCCAGCCTTATCACAATTACACTTTGGGACTAACTAGAACCTTTGTCAAAAGTCTTAGCAGAAGAGATAATAGCAACACTCCTAGTTAATTCAATGGAATTCCATCATGATGTTGAATGGACATCGTTATGACACTCCTGCAGGTAATATCAGCACTGAAGTATTATAAATAGTGTTAACTTTTACTTCTGCTGATGCCTAAACTTTTATTATTCAAGGCCTGCCAGTTTAGTGCTGCCTACAAGCACTAGCTCTTGTTTTAAACACACCAAACCTGTTTGAGGCATAGCAAGGGCAGAGAAATGAGCTTTGATCCAACAAAGCTTTAAAGTAATTTTGCACAGCAGCTGATTTTTCAATTGTCAGGTTGTAATTTAAAAAAGAAAAGACATTCAAGCTCACTGTAGAGTGATGGCTAAGATTCAAGCCTGTGAAAACAGGAGTTTGTATTGGAAACTCTACTTAGCTGTACCTTTCCTTCTAACATAAAGTCACGCTATACTGACATTTTGTAAGCACTGTAGATATGGGTTATGACTCTTCTTTAATATACACTCAGTTGTACCCTGAGCCTACTATGCCCCAGGGCTTCTGTTTCATTAGAATTTACTCATTCAGGATATCTTAACACTTAGTTAAAGACATTTCAAATTCATGTTATGACATGGAAGGGATATTTCTATAACAGTTGCACTTCTCTAATGGAAGAAGACTTTTCTGTATCAAAACTCTTCCCACAATTAGTGATCAGATTTACAGATCAGATCCTGCCACACAGTAAAAACTGGCCTATTATGTGGACAGACAGCATCCACAACTTTCTAACAAAAATGATGGTATGTTAGTTACAGGCACACAAAACAAGCATTAAAATAACAAGCATTATAGAATTGTAAAAAAAAAAATCCTGTAAAAAAAACAACAACAGACAAACAAACAAAAAGCTGTGCTAAGAAGATCTCCAACAAACATATAGTCATTATTCCATTTTGCAAACTTGGCAGAAAATGTTATTGAAAAACAGATTTCACATGGACACATACAAAAGAGTTCCACTGGCAGAAAGTGGATAAATAGCAGTGGCATTAATTTTGCAAAATACTTAGGGCCAGATCTACAAATGGACCTAGGTAGAGTAACGTTTACGATTGTCACACCTAATATCTGTGTGCTTCGATCTTGGACTGGCTATCTAGGACTGTGATTTGCAACAGCTAGCATGGTAATCAGGTGGACCAGCCAGTAAGAGAGGGCTGGCTCCCTGATAGTTTACCCAGCCAGCAAGCCCTAACAGGGAACCCTACTGGGGTGTTGCTACTGCTACTACTACTGCTACATCACTGATTTTTGCTGGCATTCTGACATGGTGACAGCATTTCAGGAACAACTGCCACTAGGCCCAGGGTAGCGGAGCTGATATTCTCTCTGTTGCTGCCAGAGCCCCAGTCAGAACCAGGTCTCAGGCATGGGTATACTGACAAAACAAAAGTCTCTGTTACCATTGCCACCACCACTGCCACTTATAAGCTGCTGCTAATACGTGACAACAGTTGACGGGGCTGCAATGGCGATAGTGGCAGAGACCACCTGATGAGCCCTTTCCATCATAGATGAGTTGCAGATATCTCAATCAGCTGTTGCTATTGTGGCAACAGCTAATTGGATAAGCCTATTAATGAGTCTGTCTAACTCACTCACACGCTTGCTTAAGGGCATAGGGGTTAAGGACTAGACCAGACATCTAGTACATTAATCGAGTCTGCTTGAATGTGCTAATTAGCACACTACAGCAGCTTCCATGTTTTGTATATTCAGCATCCCTACATTTCAAAATGGTGGTGGGGGTGCTTTAAATAAAGTTCATTGAACAAGCTTTAATTGAAGTGCCCCCACCACCATTTTGAAGTGTGGGACACTGAATACATAAGTCACTGTGGGCTCCAAGAGCCCACTCCGAGAGCCCTCTGTGGGCTCCAAGAGCCACTCTAATTAAAGCACTCCCCCTCCCATGCCTGAAACATATGTAACGATGCCCCTAAGTGCTTTTTGGATCAAATGACTGCCTTCCTACTATTGCCATAGAACTAGTGTGTGATCAGTTAAAGAAATTAGATGTATAAAAGTCAGCAGGACCAGATGAACTTCATCCAAGAGTGCTGAAGGAACTGGCTGAAGTAATCATGGAACCCCTGATATATCTTTTCCAAAACTTGTGATACTCTGGGGAGGTCCCCAAGGACTCGAAGAAGGGCCACTGTTGTGCCCATCTTCAAGAAGGGGAGGAGGGAGGACCTGGGTAACTACAGGCCAATTAGCCTAACTTCTATCACAAGGAAAATCCCAGAAAAAATCATTTAGTCTATGTGTGATAGGCTACAGAAGGTAGAATTCTGAATGACAGCCAGCATGGCTTCATCACAAGCAGGTTTTGTCTTACTAACCTCATTTCCTTTTATGATCAGGTGATACCACCTGGATAAGAGAGAGGAGGTTGACATTATATACCCTGACTTACAAAAAGCTTTCGATATGGTATCCCACAATGTTCTCATGGGAAAATTGGAAGACTGTGGGGTTAACTCTATGACGGTCAGGTGGGTTGGAAGCTGGCTGTGGAGTAGGACCCAGAGAGTTCTAATAAACAGATCTGTGTCATCTTGGTGGGAAGTGGCCAGTGGTGTCCCAAAGGGGTCAGGGTTCTGTCCAGTACTATTCAATACCTTCAACAATGATTTGGATGTGGGGGTGAAGAACCCACTGGCCAAATTCACAGGCAACACCAAATTATGGGGAAGCATGGTCATGTTTGAAGATTGGCTTCAGATACAGGCAGACCTAGACTGGCTAGCAAGCTGGGAAAATCAGAACCAGATGAAGTTCAACATCGAGAAATGTAAAGCGCTCCACCTGGGAATGAACAATCCCTTGCACACCTACAGTCTTGGCTATGCCAACCTGACCAGGACTACAAATGAAAGGGATCTGGAGGTAATAATAGACCACAGTATGACATGAGCTGGCAGTGAAACACTGTAGCCAGCAGGGCTAACAATACCCTGGCAGGCATCAATTAATGCATCTCCAGCGAAACCAAAGAAGTGATTCTCCCACTCTACTTGGCATTAGTGAGACTAAAGCTGGAGTACTGCATCCAGTTTTGGGTGCTTCACTTTAACGACCTAGTGATTGATGGGAAGTTGGGTGACAGCGACCACGAGTTGATCACCTTCACCATCCGCCGTAAAGCTGGCAAGTCAGTCAGCAACACAGAAGTCCTTGACTTCAGAAAAGCCGACTTTGACAAGCTCAAGAGGCTAGTCGGTCAGGCCCTCAGGGACCATGACCCCAGGGAGATGGGAGTTCAAGAAGAGTGGTTGCTTCTCAAGGAAGCGATCCTCAGTGCACAAGCTAAATCTATTCCAACATGGAGGAAAGGCAGCAAGAAGGCACAGCAGCCCCCCTGGCTCTCCAGAGACCTAGCGGACCTACTGTGGCTAAAAAGGAAAGCCTACAAAGCATGGAGGACGGGATTCACCTCCAAGAAGGATTACTCCGCGCTGGTCCGGCCCTGCAGGGAGCAAACCAGGAAAGCCAAGGCTGCAACTGAACTCCAACTAGCTTCAGGCATCAAGGACAACAAAAAGTCCGTTTTCAGATATGTGGGGAGCTGGAGGAAAAGCAAGGGCAATATTGGACCCCTGCTAAACCAGATGGGGCAACTGACAACTGACGCCCAGGAAAAAGCCAACCTATTAAATAGGTACTTTGCGTCAGTCTTTCATCAGTCACACGGGATGCCCATGCCTGCTATGGGACAGGGAAATCTGGGTGAGGGGAATCCCCTACCCTCCATCAATGCTGACCTCGTGAAGGAACACCTTGAGAAGCTGGATACCTTCAAGTCAGCTGGCCCTGACAACCTGCACCCCAGGGTACTCAAGGAGCTGGCGAGTGTCATAGCCCAGCCCCTGGCACGGATCTTTGAAAACTCCTGGCGCTCTGGTGTAGTGCCAGAAGACTGGAAGAAGGCCAATGTGGTGCCGATCTTCAAGAAAGGGAGGAGAGTGGATCCGGCTAACTACAGGCCCATTAGCCTGACTTCTATCCTGGGGAAGATCTTAGAAAAGTTTATTAAGGAGGCCATCCTTGAGGGACTGGCCCAGGCTAACATTCTAAGGGACAGCCAGCACGGTTTTGTTGCGGGTAGGTCTTGTTTGACCAATCTCATTTCCTTCTATGACCAGGTGACCTATCACCTGGACAAGGGAGAAGAGATTGATGTCATATACCTTGACTTCAAAAAAGCTTTTGATCTGGTATCCCATGATCACCTATTGGCCAAACTGGCCGGTTGTGGCCTTGGCTCCACCACTATCCACTGGCTGGGAAACTGGCTTCGTGGTCAGACCCAGAGGGTTGTGATTGATGGCAGTCACTCATCATGGTGCCCTGTGACCAGTGGGGTCCCTCAAGGCTCTGTCCTGGGACCCATACTGTTCAACATCTTCATTAACGATGTGGACATTGGAGTCAGGAGTGGACTGGCCAAGTTCGCCGATGACACCAAACTTTGGGGCAAAGCATCCACGCCAGAAGATAGGCGGGTGATCCAGGCTGACCTGGACAAGCTCAGCAAATGGACAGACAAGAACCTCATGGTGTTTAACACCGAAAAAATGCAAGGATCTCCACCTTGGGAGGAAAAACCTGCAGCACCCTTATAGGCTCGGCAGTGCTACGTTGGTTAGCACTAGAGAAGAAAAAGACTTGGGGGTCATCATTGACCACAAGATGAACATGAGCCTGCAATTCGATGCTGCGGCTAGTAAAGCGACCAAAATGCTGGCGTGCATCCATAGATGGTTCTCGAGCAAATCCCGGGACGTCATTCTCCCCTTGTACTCGGCCTTGGTGAGGCCGCAGCTGGAGTACTGCGTCCAGTTCTGGGCTCCACAATTCAAAAAGGATGTGGAGAAGCTTGAGAGAGTCCAGAGGAGAGCCACGCGCATGATCAGAGGTCAGGAAAACAGATCTTACAATGACAGGCTGAGAGCCATGGGACTCTTTAGCCTGGAAAAGCGTAGGCTCAGGGGTGATCTGATGGCCACCTATAAGTTTATCAGGGGTGACCACCAGGATCTGGGGGAACGTCTGTTCACCAGAGCACCCCAAGGGATGACGAGGTCGAACGGTCACAAACTCCTGCAAGACCATTTCAGGCTGGACATAAGGAAGAATTTCTTTACTGTCCGAGCCCCCAAGGTCTAGAACAGTCTGCCAGCGGAGGTGGTTCAAGCACCTACATTGAACACCTTCAAGAGTAAATTGGATGCTTATCTTGCTGGGATCCTATGACCCCAGCTGACTTCCTGCCCTTTGGGCAGGGGGCTGGACTCGATGATCTCCCGAGGTCCCTTCCAGCCCTAATGTCTATGAAATCTATGAAATTAACAAGGACATGGAAAAGCTTGAGAGAGCCCAGAGAAGGGCCATCTGTATGATCAGAGACTTGCACAGCAAGCCATATGAGGAAAGGCTGAGGGATCTGGGACTCTTTAGCCTGAGAAAAAGAAGGCAGAGAGGGGACTTGGTAGCAGCTTACCACTACATCAGAAGTGTACATCAAGGGCTCAGTGAACAACTGTTCACGAGGGCACCCTTCAGGAAAACTAGGAGTAATGGTCCTAGACTCCTGGAAGACCATTTCAGGCTCAACATTAGGAAAAACTACTTCACAGCTAGGGTGTTCAGACTGTGGAATAAGCTCCCTCCAGAGGTGGTGCCATTGCCGACCCTGGAAATCTTCAGGAGGAGACTGGACAGCCAGCTTGCTGGGGTCACCTGGACTTTCCTGCTTGGTGCAGGAGTCCAGACCCAATGATCTTCCAAGGTCCCTTCCAGCCTTACAATCTATGAATCTATGTTAGAGCATTTCCAACAGGACTATTTGTGGGATGAATATTAAGTGTAAAAGTTACCTACCTTCCTCCCACTCAAATCAGGGTAGCATGTTCAGCACTTTGCATGATTAATCTTAATTTGAACACTTTATATTAAGGATGTAAATTTTTAAGTTGGGTATATCAGATGTACAAATGTGTTTGCTATATTATAAGTTAAGCCTGTAAAAACTGCAATATTAATAAATATTCAAATTTTGAATCTTCATAAATTCACAACTTCCTTTTTTTGATTCCACCTGGTATTGTCCTCACTTGACTGTTTACATGACTACTGTATTTTTAACATGTCCATTATAGTATATTTTTTATTATAATATCCCAGCTCTACATTTTTATATTCATGTAGTTTATACACTTATAATTTTTATTTATACTTCAACAGGGAACTCTGAGATAAAGATACTTTCTTAGCAAAATTATATGATTATTAAATGCAGTGTTAGAAGAATCTCAGGATGTATTATGGTTACATGTTTTTAAACAAAGGCCTATTTTTGCTAACACCAAAAAAATAAAAAAAGTTGTATTCATTTCAGTGCAGGTTCAAAGTTGAGAAATGTAAGACTTGTTTTTTCTATCATAAACTACCTTTTAGAAACACACAATAATGTAATACATTTTTCATAAGAAAAAAGGAGCAGAAAATATGACTTGTATGTAATATGTCCAAAGCAATAAGATGCAATGCTTTCTTTTCTCTAAAGTTAGTCATTTTGACTAAACAAAATTAATGCTGCATTTACATGGACTTTGTCATTTTCCCCCACAATAACTTAAAAGTTTAATAAAAAATCTAGACCTCTTTGTTTTACAACAACCTTCCAGCTAATTGTTCCAGAATTATCCAGTAGAGTGTTTGAAATCAGGGTCCCGCGAGGCTCTGTCCTTGGGTCTACACTATTCAGCATCTTCATTAATGAAGTGGACATTGGTATCAGAAGCACACTGGCCAAGGTCACCGACGACACCAAACTCTGGGGTAAAGCGTCCACACCTAAGGACAGGAGGGTAATCCAGGCAGATCTTGACAGGTTCAAGAAATGGGCGGACGAGAACCCAGTGGTGTTTAATACTGAAAAATGCAAGGTTCTCCACCTTGGGAAGAAAAACCTGCAGCATCCTTATAGGTTCGGCAGTGCTATGCTGACTAGCACTATGAACAAAAGGGACTTGGGGGTCATAGTAGTTTCATAGTTTCATAGTAGCTAGAGTCGGAAGGGATCTAGGTAGATCATCTAGTCCGACCCCCTGCCTTAGCAGGAAAGAGCATCGGGGTCAGATGACCCCGGCAAGGTGCTCATCTAACTTCCTTTTAAAAATCCCCAGGCTAGGAGCCTGCACCACTTCTCCTGGAAGCTGGTTCCAGGCCCTAGCCGCCCTGACTGTGAAGTAGCGCCTCCTAGTATCTAATCATGACTGACCACAAGATGAACATGAGCCTTCAATGTGATGCTGCAGCTAGTAAAGCAAGCAAAACACTTGCTTGCATCCATAGATGCTTCTCAAGCATATCCCAGGACATTCTCCCATTGCACTTGGCCTTGGTAAGGCCACAGCTAGAGTACTGCATCCAGTTTTGGGCTCCACAATTCAAAAAAGGATGTGGAGAAGCTTGCGAGAGTCCAGTGGAGAGCCAGCACATGATCAGAGGTCAGGAAAACAGACCTTATGATGACAGGCTGAGAGCCATAGGACTCTTCAGCCTGGGGAGGCGCAGGCTCAGGGGTGATCTGGTGGCCACCTATAAGTTTATCAGAGGGTACATCTGTTCACCAGAGCACCCCAGGGGATGAAGAGGTCAAATGGTCACAAACTCCTCCATGACCATTTCAGGCTGGACATAAGGAAGGACTTCTTTACTGTCCAAGCCCCCAAGGTCTGGAATAGACTGCCGCCGGAGGTGGTTCAAGCGCCTACTTTAAATGCCTTCAAGAAACATTTGGATGTTTATCTTGCTGAAATCCTATGACCCCTACTGACTTCCTGCCCTGGGGAGGGGGGGCTTGACTTGATGATCTTCTGAGGTCCCTTCCAGCCCTAATGTCTATGAAATATATGAAAGTTCTGCAGATTCCACTTTTTTCTTCAGTGGAGCTGGATACTTCTCAGTATCAACCGAGAGACCTTGGAAGCTCCTTGCTTACCTACTGTTTGACTTATGTACCACTAGAGTTTCACCAGCAAGGTTTCCAAACCCTTTAGCAAACCAAGGTGACCATGTACTATTGCAACTGAAGAACCTGTAAAACTAGCTTCCACAAATCCTGTCTTTTCTCTGACCTTTTGTACCACCACTAATTCCACAGAGTTCCTGTGATGTGATAGAATTGCCCTTATGTGACCACTCAAAAAAGTAACAGTAAAATGTAAAAGAACAATGCCAGTGAAATTTAAGATGCATAGCTCATCCTGTAATTGGATTATTCAAAGGCTTCAGAAAGCCTGATGTAGAATCCAAGTTACCCACTTTTCTGCAAGAGGTGTAGTTTAGCTTGATAGCAAATAGACCACACTTTCTCCCTTTGGTGGTGAGGGGCAAATCTTAGACCAGGTTCTGCCATTTTTAAACCAGTCTGTGAGTGCTGAACTTCTGTTCTGTTATAGGTATAGACCAGTTTTGTGTGCCAAACTTCATGTCTGTTATGGGTACAGACTGGTTTCTAATCACTTATACTGGTAAAAGTGTAATGACTGTATCTAGCCAAAAAGACTAGGGGCACTTATACACATGCTTTTTCACAGTGCCAAAAGCCAGAGATCTGGGGCACTGGAGCAGACTTGATTAATCAAGTCTGCTCCGTACACCTGCTGACATGCACTGCGCTGGGTTGCTTGCAGTTGTATAAGTGATGAAATGCACATCAGCACGGAGAAAATGATGGCAGTGCACTTTTGAACTAAAACATCTTCAATGTGTTTTAGTTCAAAAGCAGACAGCCATCATTTTCTGTGCACTGACGTTCATTTTGCTGCTTATATAACTACACGCGTCACAGTGCTGGATGCTGTTCAAAGCATCTAGCACTGCAGTGCTTGCATGTGTAAAAATGCCCTAAGATGCCAAGTTCCCAGTGCTCTGTGTACTTCTTCCATGTTTTAAATCATGGTTGCATTTGAAACAGCATAAAATTAACAGTATTTCATTCCTTTTGCAGTGATGTGGTTATAGAAAATTAAGATGACAAAACACATACACATGAATGTACACACAAAATAAAATAAACTTTACAGTAACATTATTTCTTCCATTTTACCATTGAGA
This sequence comes from Crocodylus siamensis, assembly GCF_052110815.1. Lineage (NCBI taxonomy): Eukaryota > Metazoa > Chordata > Crocodylia > Crocodylidae > Crocodylus > Crocodylus siamensis. The sequence goes on along the minus strand of NC_143395.1, from coordinate 44,650,676 downwards.
ATCAAACTTCCTTGAAATGGATCTGTCTTTTTATGTTTATATGGTATGCATATAAACCCAATTCTGACAGATGTTTTTGGGTTCTGATACGAGATAAGTGGTAACAGGAGAGCTAAACAATACATTCAAACTAGGGTTTACCAGTCTAGTATTAATTTTGCTTGAAGTTCATGTGCCCACTAAATATGAATGAACATTTTGCACTTGAATTAGTGTTGTAGGTATTAACCCAGGGTTAAATTGTTTATTAATGAGCCTGACAGATCAGAACAGCTATGAAAGTGTTCTTCATTAAACTAGAGTTTCAGTGCACCCTGAATGTATGACAAGTGCTAATACTCTGTCACCATTTTTAATTACATTCAGATTAGTTATAATATGACAGATAGAAACCAATTTAGGTTGGAAATTAAGATGACTTTCTCACTTTAAGGGTGGTTAAGCATTGGAAAAGGCTACCCAGAGAGGTTGTACGATCTCCATCCTTAGATGTTTTTAGGAGCAGGTTAGACAAACTGGGATGGTTTAGTCAGTGATGATCCTGTCCCTAGCAGGAAGGTATGGTGGTATAAGTGGGTGGGGACAATAGGGGCAGCTGTCCCAGAAACTGACTTGGGGAGGAGGAGTGGGGAGAAAAAAAGAGGCTGCTGCTAACAGCTGTACATTTGCATTCACAACCATGGTGGTCACTTCCACTTTGCCCTGGGTACCCGGCTGTATCCCTGCAGTGCTGGGGGGAGGCGGACTAGATGACCTCCTGAAATCCCTTCCAGGCCTATTTTCTAAGATTATATTATAAATAACATTGCTCTGTTTTGTATCAAATATATCATACAATTGCAGATATTGTTTATTGAGAAAACAAACATCCAACAACAATTAGTGCAGCTTTCCCAGAACAGTTTATTTTATATAAGAATCATATTGCATCCTAGTGCCCCACCGATAAGAAAAGTAGAATAGATTTCATGCCAAAGGGGAAAATTGACACTATTGGTGGGACATTGGTTGGTCGTATGGAATCAGCCTTGTGGGCGGCTTTATATCATGCCCAATGAATAATTAATTATTCAAGCATAATCCATCCAGTAACCAACCATATCAGTAGTATTTCAAAATCGTATACCTAATTCTCTCAGTCCTATCTTGCAAGTGTATTTATGTCCAAATAAGTTTAACAGGTAAGAATTAGGCCTGTGCAAAGATTTGGTCGCTGATTCGATTCAATGGAGATTCAACCCAATTTGGCAACCAGATCTCCAAATCCGAATTGATTCAGAGAGATTCAATGATTTGAACACAGACAGCTTTATATGCTTTTTCTACATACATCAAAGTACCAGGCAGCTCATGAACACTGAGATGGTGGAGTGGATGGAGTGTCCCACAGGAGCACAGGGAGGTCCCCAGCAGGCTCAGTAGCGGACCTGGAAGTGGATCAGAAGCACTTCCAGTCCACTTCTGTGTTCACCACAGAGCACACAGGGGACCCCCATGCCCTGGCTTGGTGATTGGTGCCTCCTGGGTCTGGGGGGACACCTGGGGACCCCCCATGGCTGATTGCTGAGCTGGGGAGGTGTGAGGGGAGTCCCCCGCACTCTTGGCAGTGGACCTGAAAGTGGGCTGGAAGTACTTTCAGTCCACTTTTGGGTCTACTGCAGAGCACATGGCGGGGGCTCCTGTGCTCCTGTGGGATGCTCCATCCGCCCCACCATCTCAGCGTTCATGAACCACACCTGGTACCTCAAGTACGTAGAAAAAAAATATATAAAGCTGTGTCTACGACTGAATTGCTGATTCTCTGAATCAGAATTGAATCTTCAAATTTGGATTTGACCAAATTGAATTGGGACAGTAATCTGAATCAATGAATTGAATCACTGTCCCCAAATCAGGCTGAATCTAAATACGGCCCACTTCGCGCACCACCAGTAAGCAAGGCTTCCTTTTCTCTCTGTTTCCTTGTAACTACATCAAGAAAAATACTCTGAAATCTATGACCCTCATTTAAAGCCTATTAAAATTGATAGCAGGCTTCTACTTGGTATGAAAGGACTTTATCAGGCCATAAATGTATCTTCCTCAACTTTATAGGAGAAAGGCTGAATGAATTGCAGAATGTCATAGAACTAAGTATTTCTGCAAAGGATAAGGCTGTTTGTATGTGTGATGAAATGCCTCTTTCATGTACCAAGTGAAAAAGTTTAGGCAGGAAGAGAAAAATCTAAGCTACAAGTTGGTTTTTGCTTAGATTTCTCTCCCTGCTAAACTTTTTCACTTGGTACATGAAAGAGGCATTTCATCATGCATACAAACAGTTCCTTACTTTTGTTTCACTTTAATTCTCCTTTATATGGAATACAGATTGTAACAGAGTTCTTGTTTTCATCTCTTTCTTACTCCATTAAAAAGTAAAACCATCTCATATCTTGCTGGGGTTTTTTTCATTAGAAATATGGCCTCTCTCCCCTGTGTTTGATAAAGGGTCACAACAGGATCATTGTACAGACCCTCCAGAGAAAGTACACAAGACTGTCATCTGAACAGCAACTCTCATTCGTCTCAAAGAGGGAAGGGAAAGGGATAGATTCTTTTCCTTAGACTTTGAAGTTTTAATATTTTACATGTTAAAAAAGCAATAAAAATAATTTTAAGTCTAAAATCTGCTTCTATGTTTCAGAATGAAATAATAAAAGGCAAAATAAATTATGTTTGTTTGCTCTATATTTAACTCTTGCTAACATAAAAAAACACATGAAATAGGGGTTTTCTACATTGATTTTGCTGGTGTTTTAAGTATTTAACAGAAATGACAAACATGAGACAAATATTAACCAGGCTACCTGCTTGCATGTATAAAATCTACTTTTCTTTGGAAGACATGTGTACATAGACAAAGCAACTTGAACTTTATTAACAGGAATAAGAACTACTTTCAATCACACCACCACTTCTAGAATAAAACCAGTACTCAGTGGTACAGAAACCTAAATATTATGTAGCAGTTTAAAGTATTTAATGATTTTGTGAAAGAAATCAAAGAACAATGAATAAACTCCCATGCAGGTCTCCAAGCCAAGGCTATTGTTACTCAAAATTTGTGAGCAATGTCAAAGGGTTGGAAGGGACCTCACAAGGTAGGAATAGGAACATACCTGACTGAACCGTCCGAGCTAGGTCTTCATCCAGCCTGCCCTTGAAAATGTCCATGGGTGGAGATTCCAGAACTTCTCTAGCTAGCCTGTTCCAAAATTTGACTACCCTCATATTTGGAAAACTCCTAATCTCCAGCCAAAATTTCCTTTGCTTCAGCTTGAGGCCATTGCTCCTGTTCCTGTCTCCTACGACCATGGAGGAAAGCCCTTCAGGTGTTTGAAGACTGTTATCAAATCCCCCCTCAGGCTTTTCTTTTCCAGAACGAACAATCCTAGTTCTTTCAGCCTTTTCCTATAATTCATGCCTCCCAGGCCCCCTGCTTCTCCTTCCAAATTGTCCACATCTTTCTTGCAATATGGGACCCAAAACTGGACATAGTACTCCAGATGAGGTCACATCAGTGGTGAATACGGCAAAAGAATCACTACCAATTTTTTGCAAGTGTCACTTCTGTTAATACAACCCAGTATATTCTTGGCCTTCTTTTGCAACAAGAGCCAATTATTGGCTTATATGGTATACTGTACTGCACTTTAGGATCCACTATAACTCTGAGGTCCTTCTCTGCAGTACAGGAGTCTAGCTGGTCATTTCCCAGCATGTGCAAATAGACGGTTTAGTCAGGGATTACTCTGCTTTCAGCAGAGGGTTAGCCTTGACTTCCTGAGGTCTCTTTCAGCCCTACTTTAGAAGATGCTAAATGTTCCCTTTCAGATAGGTCTATGAAGGTCCTGATAGGCAGTGACAGCTCCCAAAACCCTCTTCCTGTGGACTTCACAAAGCCTGCTCCTGTCACTTCTTTCCTTTAATATCCCAAGATCATTTGGAACAATAGAAGAGAATTATGCATCTAGTTTTCATCAAAGACCTGATGTAATTCTGTTGCTACTTAAGTCATTAGACCTTTTGCTAGTGCTCAGTGGCAACAGGATCAGTTCCAAAATGTGGAGAAAGCCACCTTCCTACTATCTGTGTGCCTCATGGAAACATTAGCCTGAAACATAAACAATCAAGTCTCAACTAGCCAATATGGTAGGAGAGTTTTTCTGATAAGACAGGGGAAGTTTTATGAAGAACAATGCATGAAAAATGTATACATGTTGCATTTCATGCATTTGGAAAGCACAAAAATGTGCTCTACCTGGACACAAAGATTAAGGAACCCAAGAAATTAAATCTGATCTTTCTATCAAACTTTGAATAGGGTCATTCCAGTCATTTGAAAAAAAAAATCCTCTGAAGCTAAGTATATATAATCAAAAAGCATTAGGCTGAATCAATTTAATCTTTGCAGGTTAGTCTAAACTGCATAGATTAAACTGATAAGCAAGTGAACAGACATTTACTTTTGATTCCAGAAATGCAGCCACATGCCTGCAGTGGCCCAGGCCAGAAGCCAGGGGGTGCTAGTCACTCCTCCCTGCTTGGCTGGAGCAGACAGCTTGGGCCAAGGCTAGCTCACACACCCTGCAAGGTGGGATGTGTGGGGGAAGTTCAAAGCATCCTGGGATGCTGGGGTACTCTGAGTTAATGTGAATGTGGGACAGAAGTTCAATAAACAAATTTCACTTAAATCAGTTAAGTCCAAATTTATCTTAAACCAATTTTTGAAAGTTATTTATGTGCACTGAAGTTCTGTTGTGTTACAGATTTGAATAAATTTCCTATCACTTATACAAGTTTATGTGTAGCCTGACTGTTCATCACCTCCATTTGCTTGCCTTAAATATCACCTTTGGGCATTTATTATTATTATTTTCTTGCATTACCTTCTACTGCAATTGTACAACTAACAACCTAAGCTTGAATTAGTGAGATCAGAGGCACAGCATTTTTTGTAAGGGGCTTACAGCTATGGAATGCATTGGCACTGGAGGTGAGGCTTAACCTCAGTTTTCATGCCATTGGGTCACCTTGTTACAGACAACTTCCTGAAGAATTCTTCCTAACGACAAAGTTGTACTTGGATACCTGCTGTGGTAAATAATGTACTGTAGATTACTTTTTCCTAAGTGATGAATCTTGATATTTTTAATTTCATGTTATGTTGCCTAGACACTATGGCTGATTACTTTAACATTCAAAATAATCTATGACATACAAAAGGCACTTTAAAAGAACACAAAAGACACTTTAAAAGAACATTAACACAGTTGCAAAGTCAAGTACTCAACATTAGGAAATACCATTATTTAGGTTGTCCAGGCAACCTCAATTCAGCCCTTTATGCATATGCATTATGATATAGTCATTAAATTATATGAGCACGTATTATTTCCCCCCTGCCTCCTGTAGTGCTCAGTACACAAGGTAACTCACTTATTGAGTTAAATTTGTGGGCTCTGCCTTATTTATCAAACATGATTCAAAATCTCCTTTAAAGACAGAATTATTAATTACTTCACGGTGTTCATCATTAGTTAGCTAAGGAGATTGCATTATTCACATTTTACAAATGGGAAATTGGTATACAGAGAAATCAAGGTCAAAAGTTTCCACTTCTTTTGTGTGACTGATATATTTATGCAGTTCCCACTGCCAACATTTTTCCCTTCCATTTAGATCTCAGGGTCTATTCATTTTATTTATTTTTTCTTCCATTTAGATCTCAGCGGGTGCATCTACATGAGCTATTAATGCATATGACTAAATTCCAACACAATTCACATCTGAGTCAGCTACTCCTGGGCTTAGCATCTACACATGTGCCTGGGACCACAGCAGTTTGGGCCAGGGAAAAGCAGCCCTGGGTTGGCAGCAGGTTAAGGGTACAACCCTGGGCTCTGGGTGGTGATGTCAGGCAGTAGGACTAGTGGCTCAGGCTAGAAGCTGGGGGTGGTAGAGCAGCCATCCATTCCCTTCCATAGGGCTGAGCTGAGGGGGGCATGGTCAGGTCCTGGCAGGACACTTTTATTATGCCTCCCCCCCCCCCCCCCCCGAGCAGCCCAGCTTGGGATGTTTATCACCCCTAACTCAGTGTTTATCAACCCATTAAGAAAACAAAGCATCTCTCTACTAACTAATGGAGCTCTTCTTAAACAGCTTTTCCAAGGAAGGACATTAAGCTACCTGTTGATTAGCTCCCTAAAGCCTGTCTGCCTTTATCCTCTCCCACAGCACAGGCTGTAGCCAGCATGTGATCTGCTAGCTAATGCTGAGGTGTCTGCATAAGGCAGAATGGAGAGGGGAATAATCCCTGTTTAGCAGACAGATGCTCTGTGCCTGCAAGTCTCTGCCGGAGCTGCAGCCAGGGAGCAGAGAGGAAGGGACAGCCCTGCTGTGGAGCACAGATCCCCTCCCAGCCCAGAGGGCCTGCTGAGATGCTGTGGGAGTCTGATTTATCTTAAACCAGCAAGGGGTCTGGGACAGATATTGCATCAACTGGTTTGACCCAAATCAGTTACGTCTGATATGACCTTCAACCAGGTTTATCTAAAACCAGTTTCAGCTATTTTCAAACTGGTTTATGTGCACTGGATGTCTGTTCTGTTACAGGTTTAAACCAGCTTCTGATCACTTAAAATGTTTTATGTGTAATCTCTGTCCCTAGCCTAGACGGGCTGGCTGGGGCATGAGAGTGCTGAAACTGAGGAGCCATGAAGCTGACGCTTGAGCCTGCTGCTAGCCTGAGCTGCACCACCCTGGCTCAAACTGCTGTGGTCCCACCCACTGTCCACATATGCGTTTCTGCACAGTAAATGACTCCATTGAAAAATAGTACTGTCCATGACAGTGCTATCTTACAGCAGAGTTAATTCATTTACTGTGCCCTAATACCAATGCACGTGTAGACGTTGATGTTTTACTGTAGAGCTAATTAGTCAACTCTGTAGTAAAGATCACATGTAGATGAATCCAGGGTCTAAAACTGGACATCAGAAAATGAGGAGCATACAACTAGCTCACACATATGGAAAGTTCTAAGTGATTCATATAGCATCACATAGGAATTGTCTGGTATAGGAAGGTAGAGAATTCAGTCCTCTATAGCAGTGGTCTCCAAACTTTTTTGATCGCACACCCCTATCAGTAAAAAAATGTTGAGCACACACCCCCAATATATGTATATTTATAGAAATAGAAGTTCTAATATTTTCTTCCTGTACCCCAATGGATCGTCTTGCACACCCCACTTTGGAAACCACTGCTCTATGGACTCATTCAAATGATTTAAACAACAGACTCCATTCTCTTCCTGTAATCCCCTGTATCACCCGCAACTCTCAAATTCTTTAACAAATGCAGCAGAAGCTACTCTCTCCTTTACTATACTATAAAACCTTGATTTATCCCCAGAGCAAATTTACCTTTTACACTGAATGAGGCAGAAGCCTGTCTTAAAAAGAATCAATGAACATATGATCAATTACAGATCTCAAAGCACAGGCAACTTTCAGGTCGGAATTCTCTAATTTTTGAGTGCTTGATACTGCAACCTTATCTTTTAATGTAGACATGTGTCTTTGGTGGTTGACTGAAGAAGAAAGAGAAAGAGACTCCAAGCGTCTGTTACTTTTTAGATCAACTTTTTGCTCAGATGTTGATATGACTCTTCAGATAATTACTAGGGGGTGTGCAAAATGAGCCATCTTCAATTTGCTGATTCGGATGACTGACCCCGATTTAATTTGGCCAAATCCGAATCTGAAGATTTGATGTTGACTTGGAGAATCAGCAATTCGGCCATAGACACAGCTTTAAACGTTTTTTTGACATACCTCAAGGTACGAGGCACAGCTCATGAGTGCTGTGATGCTGAGGCAGATGGAGCATCCGACAGGAGTGGGGGTGAGGGGCGGGGGGTGCGTGCTTAGCAGTGAACCTGGAGGTAGACCAGAAGTATTTCTGGTTCACTTTCAGGTCTGCCAGGGAGTGTGCTGAGGGGGGCTCCCTGTGCCTCCCTGGCAAAGCAACTGGTCACAGGTAAACCCCAGTTGCCCCCTCCAGACCCAGGAGGCAGCAATTGCCTAACCAGCGGAGGCCCAGAAGGGGGCCCTCCACACTCTCCTCAGTGGACCCAGAAGTGGACCAGAAGTGCTTCTGGTCCACTTCTGGGTCTGCTGCTGAGCGTGCTGGGGACCCCCTGCGCTCTTGTGAGATGGTCCATCTATCCCAGCATTCACAAGCTGCCTGGTACTTGAGGTATATAGAAAAAACATTTAAATCTGTGTCTATGTCTGAATCTCCAAATCTTTCTGAATCTCTCCAAATTGATTTGGAGAGTTCTGATTCGATTTGGAGAAATTAGAAGGTCTCCTGATTCAATTCAGGTTGGGAGATTTTTCTGCCAAATTGGGCCAAATCTCTGCTGAATCAAATCAGGGACCAAAGCTTTGCACAGCCCTAATAATTACAGCATTCTAGTAGAATTTTAGTGGATGCTACATAAGTCATCTTGCATAGATAACATAGATGCATTAGAATTGTCCCATTTTCAAATGTCAATAATCTTCATCCTCTTCACGGTATATTTGTACCTTACTCACAGCATTCTTGAGTATAGTTCCTGGAATGTTTAAAATGTATTTTAAGGGTTCTTTGCACTGCTTTTACATAACATTTTTGAAGATGCATGTGTCCATGTTAGGAAAAGCAAGAGAGCAGGAGAAGAAATTTGTCCTTAAGACTGCATGTCAAACTATCCTACCACAAAACATATTTGCCATTCCAACACAGGGGCACAAAGTTCAGATTCTGGATGTGTTTGCTTCCACAGGCTTAACAGTGTCAACCTGATTGGGGATAATTATTTTTATTTATTTGGAGGAGATTCTGTCTGTGTTTTAATTAGATCTAAGTTTGAGCCCGCGTATAACAATGCATCATATAATGAACAATGGAAAGAACTACAACCAGAGTTGTGGTTGATTTCTTATCCAAGACCAAATTTATTTTCAAGGAATTATAATGCAGTTATTAATAACTACATCTTATATCAAGCATCAGACTAAGAGGTTATTTGGAAAGGGGATAACAAATCTATCCTGAGAGTAGAAATTTGGGTTCTTTTCCTGAAAGGATGCTATACAAAGGAGGTATGGGGTTGTGACAGGAGTCTCATTTTTGGAGCCTCTCTGCACGTGCAGCTCCGGACTTCTGCAATGGGCCCACCGCCCGCCTATTCTCGCCTGCCACGTCTTGATCTTGTTCATAAGTGAAGAATGATGACACCTAGTGGGAAGCTGCCCATTTATATGCGCCCCGATGGTTGGGGGCGCTGTCTGTGGCTCCCTTCTTCCCCTGCACCGCAGCCCAAGCCTCGCAGTTGTTGCCGGAATAAACCTCCCCCGGGACATAGTATTGGGTCCCGGCCCCTTTGCTCGCCTTTTGTGCCCTCAGCGCCTTTCTCACTCTCGGGCTTTTTACTGTCCCTTGTCCGGGCTTGTCCCACGCTTCCCGCACTTATTGCCCCCTCTAGGGCCTTTGTCATGCCTCTTGCGCCCATTGCCCCCTCTGGGGCCTAAGCCGCGCCTCTCGGGCTGGGGTCCGAAACCCCGCACACCACGCCTCTCGGGCGCAAACAGCTGTGCCCCACTGGCAACACTCGCTGTGCCCCACTGGGCACTGGGAACCCCCAAACTACTGGGGGAGCCCCCATGAGGCCTCCTCACCCCTACAGCCTCACCCGGTCCTCCAATATAACAGCAACAAAAATCATGAGCCAAGCGGCTACAACATAACCAGAAGCCTACTGGCTCGTAATGTATTCATAAGCCCCAAGCTCATAGACCCAGCTCCACTCTGTGGAGGCTCTGTCTTACCTCCGTCCAAGCTCCCTTTTCCCCTGCATCATTGCGGCTGGTCAGAGCGGTCGGGCTGCAACCCTTGACCCGAGCTGCTCAGCTTGCCCGCAGAGCTCCTGCTCCTGCGGCTGCCAGAGGGGAACTGAACTCCTGGCTTTCTACCTTGGCTTAAGAAGGGCTAAGCTCCGCCCCTTCCTGGCTCCCGGTTTCCCTGGTTGCTAGGGCAACCGGCACCTGCACAATCCTAGTAACTGGCAGTTGTGTTTCTCCTTTTTCGCCCCTAGGGGTCTCTCCTGAGCTATTTCCACTCTCAGTCGCAGGATGCCTGAGAGCCCTGCGACAGGGGTACATCCAGATGACAGCGCTCATACTGTATGAGGCACTGCAGACCTTTCTGTGGTGCTGCAGACCACATGCGCTGCACAAGCTGGTATTCGCTGCACTGCTAATTTGCAGTGCAGTGTGTTTTTGTGACACTGGGAGATCCCGGTGTCAAAATAAACCTGCATCTGGAGAAAGCAGGGTGGCACACGTGCTGGAAGCACATGCTGCCCAAAACTGGAGCCTGGCCACACTAGAGGTTGGCACATAACTATGTGCCACTTCTATTTGTCCCTGGGGAAATGTACATGCACACTCGTCTAAATGCACCCATGGAGTTTTCTTTTTCTCTGCCTTTCTTTTTTATTGATTCTGAAAGACTTCAAGGTAGTTTTTTTCTTTTCTTTTTCTTTTTATAGCCATACAAATAAACATTATCAGGTATAGTTTCTAACTGCCAGCCAGGTGAACTCACTCCCAACTTAGCTTGAATTTTAAGCTTCTTTCCAAATTACATATCAGTGCTGATGATAAAGGTTTTTTTAATTTGGAACAGAGAGTTTGATCTGAAATCCTTTTGATTTTAATGGGAATTGCATCCAGCATTCAGTTCTTGATTATGATAATGATGCACAAGCCTTGATAGACTCCAGATCTCTTGCAGTACTGGCTCTGCAGTGCTACAGCAAGAATCAACAGCAACATAAAACTGTTTTTATATTATCCGTTTAAGCAGATGTGTACCTGCATACAGCTATAAAGAATAGATTTGTTATTTTCCAAACCAGATTTGGAAACCTACCAATGTCTCCATCATCATCATAAAATAAATTCTAACTATCTATACAATTGGGCTTTATTGTCATAGAAAAATCAGACCTGCCTCTACCCCACTTGCTCACCAGGATGTGCACTGCTGAGCAGCACTGATATGCCAGTGCCCTGCCCCTGCCCTTGTCCCTCACTCTCAACCTACATTGTGCCCCCATTCCAGTCCCCTCATTCCTGACCCAGAAAGCCAGGTATGTGGGTGAGGGATTAGTGGGGATGATGGTGGGCATATAGGATGAGCTGCTCAGGAGGGATGGGTCCCCTGCCCCCCACAGGGTGCAGCCCCCCCTCACAGCTCACAGACTGCCCCCCTCACAGGGCCACAGCCCCTCAACCAGGGCCAAAGTCCCCAATAGGGGCCACGTGCCCCACTACAAGGGCTACTGCCTCACCCCCTGCAGGACCCATATGCTCCCTGCCCAGCCCCATTCCCCTCAGCCACCCACCAATTACTGCCCTGCCTGGTCCCAGCCCCATAATCGCTGCCCCACCCAGCCCCAGCATCCCAGCACTGAAAAAATAACCATCCCTGCACTCACCAGCTGTAGCAGTGGTCATCGGGGCCTCTGGGGCCTCACAGCAGATCTCCCCTGCACGTGTGGAGCAGCAGGGGGCAGAGGAAAACAACGCAGCAAAGACAGCAGCAAGTCATCAGAAGTGTGAGGTGGAGACCAGTAAATTGCATGCCCAACTTAGGGCTCATAAAGGAGTGGTAGCAGCTGTAAGGTTGAGAGAGAATTGTGATTTTGAGTCCCCTGAGAAAGTAGAGATACTTCCTGATGCAGTCCCCAAAAGCCCATTCAACCCCGATTGGCCCCACATGCATAATGTTGCCCCTGTTACCACAAAGGAGGTTAAACGCCTAGTTGTAGGAGATTATCTTCCCACAACGGAGATAGTCACTGACATAGTGAGATGGTCTCCCAGTCAAGCCAAACCTATTGCTGAGAGTCTGGGGCCACTGAACTGAGACACTGCTATTGCATGGCTGGCTCATGTTTGGCAAATGTACCCCTCTGCTGATGGCATAGACTTAACTCAGTTAGCTCAGTTATGTGCCTCTCCTTGTGATGCAGATGCTCTAGACATGGGCATAGGGTCTTGGGAGCGAACTGCTCCTGGACCCCGGGAATGGATGATAAGCACTCTTAAAATATTACTGCCTGCTTCTTCCCTTAAGAAATTGTATGTAATGGAAGAGCAGAAGCCAGGAGAAGCCCCAGAATCTTACCTGATCCGAAAGAAAATGCTAGCAGTTGTCTCTGATTCATTACCCCAGACAGAAGAGAATGGAGTTATCACTCTCCAGTATCAGAGACCTGAATTAATACAGACCACCTATGCAGGGTTAAATTCCCAGACAAAAATGACCATAGGGATTGTGGATTTAGAACACGTAACCTGTAATGAACTAGTGGCAAAAATCAAACAGGCAGGAGATTTCCTGCGAGAGACTGGTGTCTTAAAGAGACAAGCAGGCAAAAAGATTACATCAGAGCCTGTGCAGGCTATCACCTTTTCAAATAATGGTCCTCACTCTGCCAGTCGCCCTCCCAATTCTAATTCCCCTTTGCCTCACAACCCTGGGCAACGACAACCCAAGGAATCCCTTAGGAGAATGATTTGGAAAGAGCTAGTGAATTTAGGGGAGGATATGGGAAAATATGATCGCCAGCCCATTAGTGTCCTGATTAATGCTTTGTCTCAAGCCATACGGAGAGCAGAGCTAATGCAGGGAGGACCCCCTCAGCCCACTGCCCCAGTACAGAGTGCATCCCATGCACCCGCTTCCTGTCAGCACCAGACCCCTGCCTCCTCTCCTGAGTGGAGGCTCCAAAGGGAGTCCGCTGATCAATAGGGGTGCCCGGTTCTCCTCGGGTGTCCCCAGCTGGTCGCAAGACTTTAGTGTGATGTATGGGGGAGACCCACTGTGAGGGCTACAGTGGGGAACTCAGGGATGTTAGCCCAATTGCTAGTGGATACTGGATCTTCTGTAAATATTCTAAGTCCCCAGTGGATCTTTGGAGGGAGACCCACCACAAAACATGTTCAGCTCAGCAGATATGGGGGAGAAATTCAGGAAGCTCCTGTCTGGCAGGATGTTCCCTTGCAAGTTGACAGATTGCAAGGGAAAGTAGAGTGCTGTGCTCATGAGGGAAATGAGAAGGGAATCCTAGGAGTTCCTTTCCTCCAGACATTTCAGCTGACTGTAGATCTAGCTAATGCAGTGTTATGGAAGTTAAAAGGAGGACCTGCAGAAGTCTCTGCTGTGCATCCTTGTGCTGCCATAAAGGCACCTACTGCCACCCTAACCTCCATTAGTGATTCATGGGTACAGGAATTTACCAGTTTGTGGACCAAACATAAGGCGGAGTGTGGAAAAATAAATGCTGAAGTTTTGATTGAAGGAAAAGATCCCCCTCCTCAAAGGCAATATAAATACCCAGCTGCAGCAGAGGAAGGCATTAAAGATACTATAGACTGTCTCTTAGAACAAGCAGTGCTTGTGCCTATGCAAAGCATTTGCAATTCTCCAGTATGTCCAGTCCTTAAAGCGGACAGGGTCACTTATAGAATGACAATAGATTTCTGTGCCTTAGAAATCAGCCACCCCTGCCGCTGCTTATGTAGTAGCTAAATACAATAAAATCTTGGCAGCAGTAGCAGCTGGCTCCAAATGGTTCTCTTTAATCGATTTGGCTAATGCTTTCATGGCTATCCCCCTCCATCCTTCATGTTGGTACAAGTTTGCTTTTACCTATAGGGGACAACAATATACCTTCAGCTGAACTCCCCAAGGTTTCCATTCTTCCCCTAGTATTTGTCATGCCCGTGTCACTAAAATGTGGAACCGTTTGAGCCCTAAACACCACTCACACGTGATTTCATACGTGGATGACATTTTGATACACACCCCCACTTCAGAAACGAACAGAGAAATCACTAAGGAGGTGTGGAAACTGGATTTAAGGTGAATACAGAAAAGGCTCAGTTAGTGCAGCAACAAGTGAAATACCTGGGTGTATGTCTTGGAGAGGATGGCAGGTCTCCAGATCAGCAAAGGGTAGAGACAATAGGAAAGCTGCCTGCTCCCACAGACACACACTCTGCGAGCTCTTTTAGGAACTTTTAACTTCTCCAGAGAGTTCATTGAAATGTTCTCTGACAAAGCTAAGCCTCTGTACAAATTATTAAAGAAAAACAGGATTTGGGAATGGGGAGCAGACCAACAAACTGCCCTGGCTACCTTAAAACAAGATTTAGCTTGTGCTTCAGCACTGGCACATCCAGGCTCTGGCCTTCCTTTTGTGATTCAGTTGGCCTCTTCAGAAACAAGCATTGGAGCCACTCTTAGTCAAAAGCAATGTGATAAGCTCCGAGTCATTGCATATGCCTCCAGGCTCTTAAATCAAACAGAGCAAGGCTTTACCCCCTGTGAAAAGGAGTGTCTTGCCCTGGTCTGGAGCCTTGCGCATTAGGAATTTATTATTGAAGGGTCAAAAGTCATTGTTCAGACTGTGCATTCCCCACTTAAGTACATCATATCAGGGAAAATACAAGATGGCCAGGTTTCTAACCCACGCATTGCTCGGTGAACTCTTGCCCTAGTAAACCGAGAAGTAGAGTTTAAAAAAGAGCAAGTTGTTTCACCAGCCCCATATGGATTAATCATAGAAGGAGAGGAGCATACCTGCCCCCTCCCTCTTCTAAAACACTTTGAATGGCCTGTCAAGGGAGGCAAGAGGCTTGCAGATGCACAACAGAAGGGGTTTGTAATTTGGTTTACAGATGGATCAAGCTTCTACCATAAGGGGCATCCCCAAACAGGGTATGGAGCCCTCTGCATAAATGACGGAGAGGTGCTCCAAGGACCAGCTCACCCCCATTCTGCCCAAGCAGCTGAAGTAGGGGCAGTCAAAGCCATCCTAGCTTATGAATCTCGGGACACTTCTGTTGCTATTTATACTGACTCTCACTGGGCAGCCAGAGCAATCACTGTGTGGCTCCCACTGTGGTTAGATAGAGAAATGGTAGCTGCAGATGGGCACCCCATTTCTCATTCAGACAAATGAAGACAAATTGCTGACCTGATCAGAGAAAGAACTGGGGACACCTGGGTAACTCACACAAAGGGGCATCAGAAAAATCACTCAGAAGAAGCACACTGGAACAATAAAGCTGATACTTTAGCCAAGGCTGCTGCTACTAGTAACCACACTGAAGACACAGACCAGGTAAAGAAAATAGAAGCAGTAACTACCCAGAGACAAACTTTAGGGAAAGGAATAGATATCTAAGACTTAAGTATCCTTCAGGATGGGGATACAGAAATCCAGTCCTTAGCCAAAGCAGGAAAAGATCTCACTGGCAAATACAAGATTGAGTAGTATGATAATGTCTGGTGGGCAGTGAATACAGATGGTCAAAGGCACTGGGTAATCCCCAGCCAGGTACGGGGGGACCTGATTCAGTTTGTGCATGAGAAAGGACATAAAGGGAAACAGGAGACTTTGAACAGGATTAAAGATACAGGCTGGTGGCCAGGCATGAAAGCAGATGTAGATCAATGGTGTGATAATTGCTTACAATGTGCGATGGTTAATGCTGATCACCAAGTTCAAAAGAATGCATTAGGGCATCAAAGAATAGAGGGTCCTTGGTCCTGGATTCAAATAGATTATATAGGTCCTTTGCCCACCACGAGTAGAGGGAATAAATACTGTCTGGTAATAGTAGACCCCTTCTCTAAATGGGTGAAAGCCATCCCTACTAAAATCAACACTGACTCTGTCACTGCTAAACAGCTTTTCAACATAGTCTTCTCAAGAATGGGAATTCCCCGAGTAATTGATTCAGATTTAGGATCTCATTTTGTGGGAGATGTTATGCAAGAGCTATGTAAGGCTCTAGGCATTAAGCAACGTTTCCACATAGCCGGACACCCTGAGTCCTCTGGACAAGTAGAACAAACCAATCGTACTCTGAAGGAAGCTTTGAGAAAACAGGTAAAGAGCTCAGGAAAAGATTGGGATGAAAAGTTACCAATCATCTTGATGGCCCTAAGAGGCTCTAAGGCAATACATGGATACACTCCCTTTGAGGTCATGACTGGAAGGCACATGCGCATGCCTGAAAGCTGGTGGTTAGGACTAGAACTGCTTAGTGCCTGGGAAGGGAAGGTGGTGACAGATGAATGGGTACAGACCCTTGTAGAAGCAATAGCTGTGCTACACAAGCAAGTGGCAACACAGCTAGGCATAATACAGCAAAACACAGACAAGAAGCTAGGATGGGGAAAACCTCCTTTAATATGGGAAATAGGCAAACCAGTAATGTATAGGAAGTTTTCAGCAAAGGAACACCCTTTGACTCACACCTGGGATGGTCCTGGCTTTATTGTAACTACAGCCAGCCCCAATGTTTATCAGGTTGAAATACTGAATGGAAAAGGTAGAAAACCTTGGAGAAAATCTTTTCATTCTTCACAGCTCAAAGAATGGAAGGGTAAACCACCTGACCGTCAAGGATAGGGTAAACAGTCTTTTCTATCCTGCCGGCCACCCTTCTTGGCTAGCAGGAAGGAACGGCTTTGAGCCGTTGGAAAATATGCATTGGATAGGCTTGTCAGTGCCTACCCCGATGATGAGGCAGGAAAAGGCCAGAGAAGTGCTCAACTTGTTATGGCCACCCTCTCATAGATCAATGCTCCACTTTTATCCTGCAATGTGATCCCAGCTTCTCCCGGTATATACGGGGGGAGTGTGGGAGTTTGTTTTTCTTTTCTCTGTTCCTTCATAGCTCTCCAGCATGAACCCTGATGTCCCATAGCTGCACCAAAACACTGCAGTATCTGGAGTCTGATTTCCAGACTCTTTTGCAAATATAGAAGTTCTTGCTATAAACTGTTATATGCCACTGAAAATATGGGGAAAATGGGAACTCCATTAACCGCATCTTTAAAAATGTTAAGTGAGGAACAGCAGCTAATAAGTAAGGTATTTCCTGGGTGGGAAGGACTCATAGAAGGGGATGAAAAGTTAATGATGTCTGGTGTACAGTCTCTCCAAAATAATGTATCATTGGCTTTAGCATATGAGCAAGCTTAGGCTCTCACCCAAAATGTCATCATGGGAATGATTCGGCAAGCCATGATGGGAAAAATTCCCATGGAAGCAATCCACCTGATTCGGCCCCATGCAACGGAGGAAGAATTAGCCCTCTAGCCCTGGTGGAGATCAGTTAATGCTTCATACAATCACCACCAGCAAAGCTTGCAGTTATTCCTTATAACTGTGGCAGGCAAGGAAATTAGAACAATCCACCCAGTAGTCCAATTAGGATTACAAATTGATGATAGGTCAGTGATATACTCCAGGGATCATAACACTTGGGCCTGGCAGAAAGATAATGCATGGAAGATAGTAAATGTAAAAGGGTGTAGGAGAAAAGAAGGCTTGGGTTACATCTGTGAAGACCAAGCATTGGAGGAGCATGATGAATATTTTTTTCCACAACCTGGGAACAAGTCTCACTGTTCCTTCGATGTTATCCAAGAAAGGGAATCTGTTATTGTTTATGTGGGTAAAGCATGCATGTGCATGAGATCAAGATGTGATATTGTATTATTTAATGGATATTGGATTCAACCTATGGTGCCTTATATTAATCTCGTTTCTGTAATGTAACCACCATTGTTACTTGTGATCTTAAGTTTACTGTACCTGTATGGACCATACAACATTTGAATGCCTACCCTGAGCTCTACAAAGAGGTGTCCCCCATTTTACTACGAATGGGTCTCATCACCATTAAGAACCTATTAACTCATCCCTCTTTACAAGCTGAACTGCAAAGACTCAAAACTTTGGGAGAGAATGGCAAACTCGAGATTCAACACTGCAATCAGGAGATCTCTAAGCTAGTGGCTACAGTTAAAAATGCAGGCCATCACTCCTGGTGGGAGGTTTTGTTTGGACGGAGTCCCAATGCAACAGGACTTTTAAATGTCATGCTTCACCCCATTGTAGTAATTATTAGTTTTCAAATTATGCTAGTGATTGGTCTAATGCTACTAGTTTGCTGGATCCAGAGACTGATGCGACGATTGCAATGAATAGAAGATCAGAACCAGTACCATGGAGCAAAGATGTGATGGGGATACTCGCTCAACGCAAACACCTCATAAATGGGGGGAATTGTTACCTGTCAGCTCCATGTTCTTGGGGAACCCTGACACAGGACACAGACTGTCTGACTCACAAAGAATTGCCCTCCCCTCACCTCTACCTAAACAGAAGCTGATTAAAATGCAGTGAGAGATACACCTAAAAACCTCCAGATAAGGGTGACAAAAGTGAAACAACTGCCCTAGGTCTCATTTGCATCGGAGATGGGAACAGATGACCATTCATTTACATGAGAGATGGAGAACAGAAAGCCTGAAGCAGAGACTGCAGTGAATTCTGGGATCGGCGAAGCAGGGGAGCACTGCATGATGGGGAAGCTGTGTTCCAAATGCTAATCAACCCTTACACCCAGCTCAGCATTTATCAGACCAGTTTTAATCTGGATTTACAAAGGACTTTTCCTGCCCCCCACACACACACCTGTAAGCAAAAGTAAGTTTCCTAGGCATCTCGGGCCGTACATTCCCCGGTCCCACTATGGGAGGCCTATGTAAACTTAATTGGCTAAAACTCAGTTGCCGGGTTAGGGAATGCTGAGGGAATAGATCGAGTCAGAGGGGGTATGGGCAACATTTGAACAATGGTACAGGGCTCCTCACAGCGTCCAGCCCATTGGAGCCCTGTCCACAAGTGTTGTCATACTTTTCCTGAGACGACTGGTGGAAGTCCTCTCCACAACCGGTTATGAACACTCCAATAATTGCCTTAAGGCTGTTAAAAGACTATAGTAAGATCTGGAAAAGTCATGCTAAACTGAGGCTTGTTCACAGCAAGTAAAAATCCAGAACCCTGATGCTGCAATCTATTGTTTCTGAAGACACCAAGAGATATCCCATCAAGTATATCTGCTATCCATAGGAATGTCAAGCTGGCTCCCAAGTAGGTGTTTCCTGAGTATCAATCAAGCTCCTGAGATGTTCCACCCAGATAACCCCTTGTCAATAGAGAGGACAATTTGATTTACACTATTGAGAATTCTTGAAAGAAGCTGAACTGGGGGTATATAATCTGTAAAAGAAGCAGCAGTGTGTGTGCTGACACCACTCGCTTTCTTCTGAAGAGGCTGCAGGAGGAAGATCATCTCCCTTCAAGGATCATGCTGAGAACTTTGACCTGTCAGCTTTGCAAACTGAGTGCCTTGGACTGGTGAGATCCCAGGTCTCTCTCTCTCTCTCTCTCTCTCTCTTTTCTCTTCTCTCTCTCTAAGCATAGATTTCTGAACTTGAACTGTATTAGTTAAGCTTGAGCTAAGTTTCTCCATATACTTAGTGAAATCAGGGTATACTGTGACTGTTTGTGTTTGTTTTTCCTTTGCATGTCTATTACTTTCAGTGTCAATATATATTTCATCTACTTAGCAATAAATAACTTTTATAGTCAAACTGGTGGTAATTGGGTATATTTTGCCTTCTTTACTTCTCTTTCCCCCACTTGCTCTGCAGCAATGCCCCTCTTACCTAAGCTAAAGATCCCTGTGAAGCCCAGAAATACTGTGGGGACTGCTCATCAAGAGGCTAAAAGATTGGGACGTGCTGAGTTTGAAAAACATAAGGGGATCAGCTTGTACAGGCTGATTGACCCACTTTGGCTCAGACATGTCCTAATGAACTGATTGCTGGCCCATGAGGGTGTCGTCTGGACACCCAGCTGGATTCAGAGGTATTCTCTTTAACTGTGTGCTTGTGTCTGACTGTAGTTATTGTTGCTCTGATGAACTGATAAGAATATGACATGTCCTAATGAACTGATTGCTGGCATATGAGGGTGTCAACCCGGCCAGGTCAGGCGTGTCACATTAATCTGTGTGTGTTTGTGTGTATGACTGATTTGGGGACTGGAGGAACCCAGCCCCACTGAACTGAGTCCTGCAAGATAGCTCCATTGGGGGTGAGGGCTTGCAGAAGGGAGAGATACAGCTCCGTACAGAAACACTAGTAACACAAGCAGCACATTGATAGAATTACCAAGACCCTAGCCCTGATAAATGAGCACACCCCAAATTAGCGGGCAAATCTGGTAACACTTTGAAAGAATTTGGCATCATTCTACCTACAAGCTGAAAGAAAAGGTATATTACTTTTTCAGCACTGAATTCTTTATTTCTTATACTGTTTCTCGTTATTCTTTCAATCCAATGCTTTAGAAATGACTGTTTACCTTGTAAGTGTTTCTTTTTTTCCTTTGACTTCTATTTTTTTTTCCTGCTATCATCTTGGTTCCTTTACCATGCCAGTGTAGAGTTCTTTCTGTTCCTTTCCCATGGATAATAGGCTTCTCAAATTATAGTTTCAGAGAAAAAAAAAAAAACTTGTATTGTACAGTAAATGTTTCATTTTGTTAAAGCAGTTTGTAGTTTTAAATACTTGCTTTGTGTTTTGATGTAATAATTCTGGGGAGTGCCTAGGCCATCTTAATTAAGAACATGGAGACTGATTATCTTCTCCCACTCATTTGGTGCTGGCCACAATGTCATTGTTTTCCAAAGAGTTAGTCTGAATTTATCCCAGGGTAACAAAAGGGGAATCAGGCCCTTGATGTGAATATTTCTTGTACAGGAATGAAAACATACTTGCACAAGGAATATGGCTGCAGAGTAGTCATTTTTGATTCTAACAAGACATCCATAATGAACTATAGAAAAGTGAACAAAATACACCTACCTGCCAATAGCTCTTAGCTAAACAGGGGAAAGATATTTGTAGATAGTATATCATATTTTGAAGTTTATGACTCCCTGGAATCATTTTTTTCATACTGCCATCTAGCTACCCACATGACACCCAGCTGTCTAGGAAGTTATGATACATCTCAACAGGGATTTGGGAGCAGGGCTAAATGGTCTGGGGGCACAGGTGATGTTCTCTTCAATCCTCCCAGTCTTGGGGTATTGGCTGAGGAGGGAGAGGAGGATCCACATAGTTAACCAAAGACTGTGGCGCTGGTGTCATAGGAAGGTTTTGGCTTCCATGACCACAGCCTGCTTTTTGGTGAAAGAGGCAGTGAGCTGCTGAGAAGAAATGGCCTCCACCTCTTTCCCCTGGGGAGGAGGCTCTTCTCAGCCAGACTGGCTGACCTGCTCCACCAGGCTTTAAACTAAGCCTGCAGGGGGATGGGGGGATTACCACCACTGCTGGCCCGCTGAGCAATCCTTGCAAAGCCAGCAGGCCAAGGCACTTAAGGGAGCCCTCCGCTACCCCAGCCCTGGTACAATCTGTGGGCAAGGCAAGAGCCCCCAAGGGGACACTTGCCTGCCTGTACACAAATGCCAGGAGCTTGGGGAATAAGCAGGAGGAGCTCATCCTCTTCCTCAATGCAAATAATTATGATGTCATAGGGATAATGGAGACCTGGTGGGATTCCACTCGTGACTGGACCTCGGGTATAGAGGGCTATACCCTGTACAGGAGGGATCATGTAGATAAAAGGGGGCGGGGGTGTAGCTCTCTATGTTAAGGAAAGATATGTGTCCCTGCAAACTGATATTGGTGAACAGGGTGGATGACTGGAGACCCTCTGGGTTAAAATCTGTGGGGAACACGGCACAGGTGGGAGTCTACTACAGACCTCCCACCCAAAGTCCTGAGCTTGACCAGGAGTTCGCCCAGGAACTGGCTGAGGCCACATGCTCCAGGACTGTGGTTGTCATGGGTGACTTCAATTACCTGGACATCTCGTGGGAGGATCACTCAGAAAAATCCGAGTGGTCGCAAAGCTTCCTCCTGTGCGTGGATGACCTCTACCTGACTCAAGAAGTCTATGGGCTGAGACGCAAAGTGCTGCTCATCCTGGTACTGGCTACCGGGGATGACCTAATCAGCAATCTAGTGATTGATGAGAAGCTGGGTGACAGTGACCACGAGGTGATCACCTTCACCATCTGCCATAAAGCTGGCAAGTCAGTCAGCAACATGGAAGTCCTTGACTTCAGGAAAGCCAATTTTGACAAGCTCAGGAGGCTTGTCAGTGAGGCCCTAAGGGACCATGACCCAAGGGAGTTCAAGAAGAGTGGTTGCTCTTCAAGGGAGCAATCCTCAATGCACAAGCTAATTCTATTCCATTTCGGAGGAAAGGCAGCAAGAGGGCACAGCAGGCCCCCTGGCTCTCCAGGGATCTAACAGACCTCTTGAGGCTAAAAAGAAAGGCCTACAAAGGATGGAGGATGGGATTCACCTCCAAAAAAGATTACTCTGCACTGGTCCGGTCCTGCAGGGAGCAAACCAGGAAAGCCAAGGCTGCAAATGAACTCCAACTAGCTTCAAGCATCAAGGACAATAAAAAGTCCTTTTTAGATATGTGGGGAGCCAGAGGAAAAACAAGGGCAACATTGGACCTCTGCTGAACCAGATGGGGCAACTGACATCTGACGCCCAGGAAAAAGCCAACCTATTAAATGGGTACTTTGCGTCAGTCTTTCTTCAGACTCATGGGATGCCCATGCCCGCTATGGGACAGGGAGGTCCAAGTGAGGGAGATCCCTGCCCTCCATTAATGCTGACATCATGAAGGAACACCTTGAGAAGCTGGATATCTTCAAGTCAGCCAGCCCTGCCAATCTACACCCCAGGGTACTCAAGGAGCTGGCAAGCATCATAGCCCAGCCTCTGGCACCGATCTTTGAAAACTCCTGGTGCTCTGGTGTAGTGCCTGAAGACTGGAAGAAGGCCAGTGCAGTGCCTATCTTCAAGAAAGGGAGGAAAGTGGATCCAGCTAATTAGGCCCATCAGCCTGACTTCTATCCCGGGGAAAAGCTTAGAAAACTTTATTAAGGAGGCCATCCTTAATGGACTGACCGACGCCAACATCCTAAGGGATACCCATCATGGGTTTGTTGCAGGTAGGTCTTGCTTGACCGATCTCATTTCCTTCTATGACCAGGTGACCTATCACCTTGTAGAAATAATTGGCTTACTTGACTAGAAAAACAGACAAAGACCACACGTGCTGATACTGCTTAATTCAAATGTTCTGAGATAAGGAATCCACATTCCTGCGTTCCTTGGGCTATCTTGATATCTTGCTCTGTGCATTCCTGCATGCCTTGGGATAGCCCTATGCATAGCTAATTGTTTAAGTAAACTTTTCTAAGTTTCTGTGTAATTTACTATTGTTTTGTTTCTCCAAGGTGTATTTTTTATCTCTTTCTCTGTCTTTAGTATATAAATACACTGGTAAACTTAGAGAGTCTGAGAAATCCTTTGAAACAGACAGGTGGGTGATTCCCCTTGCTGTATGGAATTCTCCCTGTGATCACAGTATACCTTAAATAAAGAAAAGCTGGCTCTGTCAGTTCTGATTCAACCACAACGCAAAGTTTGATTTCTTCCACAACCTGGACAAGGGAGAAGAGATTGATGTCATATATCTTGACTTCAAAAAAGCCTTTGATCTGATATTCCATGATCACCTCTTGGTGAAACTGACCAATTGTGGCCTTGGGTGCACCACGATCTGCTGGCTGGGAAATTGGTTCCGTGGTTGGACCCAGAGGGTAGTAATTGATGGAAGTCACTCATCACAGTGTCCTGTGATGGTCCCCCAAGGCTCTGTCCTTAGACCAATATTGTTCAACATCTTCATTAATGATGTGGACATTGGAGTCAGAAGTAGACTGGCCAAGTTCGCTGATGACACCAAACTTTGGAGCAAAGCATCCACGCCAGAAGACAGGCAGGTGATCCAGGCTGACCTGGACAGGCTCAGCAAATGGGCGGACGAGAACTTGATGGTGTTTAACACTGAAAAATGCAAGGTTCTCCACCTTGGGAAGAAAAACCTGCAGCATCCTTATAGGCTCAGCAGTGCTACGCTGGCTAGCACTACGGAAGAAAGAGACTTGGGGGTCATCATTGACCACAAGATGAACATAAGCCTACAGTGCAATGCTGCAGCTAGTAAAGCAACCAAAACACTACTGGATACACTACTGCATCCAGTTTTGGGCTCCACCATTCAAAAAGGATGTGGAGAAGCTTGAGAGAGTCCAGAGAAGAGCCACGTGCATGATCACAGGTCAGGAAAGCAGACCTTACAGTGACAGGCTGAGAGCCATGGGGCTCTTTAGCCTGGAAAAGCGCAGGCTCAGGAGTGATCTGGTAGCCCCCTATAAGTTTATCAGGGGTGACCACCAAGATCTGGGGGAACATTTGTTCACAAGAGTGCCCCAAGGGATGATGAGGACGAATGGTCATAAACTACTACAAGACCATTTCAGGCTGGACATAAGGAAGAATTTCTTTACTGTCTGAGCCTGCAAGGTCTGGAACAGCCTGCCATCAGAGTTGCTTCAAACACCTACACTGAACACCTTCAAGAGCATATTGGATGCTTATCTTGCTGGGATCCTATGACCCCAGCTGACTTCCTGCCCTTTGGGTGGGGGCTGGACTCAATGATCTTCCAAGGTCCCTTCCAGCCCTAATGTCTATGAAATCTATGAAATCTCAAAAAAAAAAAAAAAAAAAAATGATTTGGCTAAAAGTGAATTCAGCAAAACTTATGTCCCCACCCGCTTGTTGCTTTAAATTCTCAAAACTGCAGCAAAGTGTTTGCAAATAATCTGTTCTAGTCCTCTCAACTAAAATATATATTTTAAACAGCAAAGTAAACTTCCAAGGACATGTATAACTTTCATAACCAACTGCAATGGTTTTGGCTTACTCCACAGTGGGCATGTCTACACATGCATTTAAGCATGACTAAATTTAATATGCATTAAACTAATGCACATTAAGTGATTTTTTTCAGGTGTCTACATGTTCAGAGATTTGGCACCAAGTCTCTGCGGACCTGCCACGTGCCCTTTGTGTCTGGGAAGACACAGCACTAAAGTTAGTGCTGAGCCATGTCTACACATGCATTAATGTGCTTTAACTAATCACACCTAAATTTGATACCTGCATTTCAAATTTAGGTGTAATTAGTCTGATTTTGCCATTTTTAATGCACATGAAGGGCATGCTCCTGTAGATGCTCACCTGTAATCAGCTTTAAATTAGGCTAATAAGCATTACTGCATCTCATGTAGACAGACCCAGTTAAGATGGAATTTTTATGCAGTAATGTCATTTTTCAGAGTATAGAAAGCTAGAAGAAGTGATAGTGGAAAAGGAGGTCTAAAAGCAACGTTGTTTTCCCATGCTCCACAAGATAACTCATCTGACTTTGAAATTGTTGCTGAAATTCTCTCTCTGGCATAAGTGAATGAATAGTTTTCAAATTTCATGCATCCAGGTTAAAAAAATAGAAGTGTGTGGTGTCCTTTTCTCTAGCCAGGTGTGCAATGTCTTATCAGCATTGCTAGAGTTTGGGATTAGGCCAAGAATTACAAATTTCTGCTTTGTTGGAGGTCAGCAAAAAAGATTCAGTGGGAATCACCACTGCAAGATAGAGATCTGCAAACTCAGCTACAGCTTCTGTGAAGTGAAGCATCATCATACTTCCTCTCAGAACTTTATTAACCAAGAATCTTTCTAGCAGAATGAAACAGAGTTCTCAGGTTGTGGAAAAGAAAACAGGAAAAATAGAAATATAAGCAGAAAACGTATTACCAATCTTTATATAGTGCGAATTAATACATTTAGGAGCAAACACAAAAACAAAAACAAAAACAGATATTCAGTGTTAATCTGAATAATTTCTGGTTGACCTATTGGATGACAATTTAACACACATAAAGCAGCAGGTAAAAAAACACTGCAACTGGGGCTGTAAGCATAGAGGTATCAATAGTTCCATCCAAGATGGCTCGGTACAGCTGTTCCTGTAGTGTTTTAGTCATGGATATATAGCTTTGTGCCTCCTAATTAGGGAGTAGAAATATTACTCTGTAACTTAGATGTCCAGTCACAGAAAATGGTCAAAGATGCTGTGTAAAGTAAGTTGTTTACAAATGACTAATGGCTGAAACATTTGTCTAAAATGTTCATAGAACAAACTGTAAACAAATTATTAAAGTATGTTTATGGATTATTACTTATTTTAATTACAATAGTACCTCGAAGTTTCAACTAGCATCCATGACCATTTTTCTAGGCACTTTGTAAAAAGGGAGTAAAAGGTAGTTTTTATCATTCTAGCAAAGACTTTCAGTAGAATCAATTAATAACAAAGAGACTGTACTGAGATGCTGGTTTTTAAAGAGTGAAATAGATGCAGAGAACTGTAAGAAATAATTTCCCCAAAGGATGCTAAGACCATATAGAAAAATTCGCATTGATAATTTGAGGAGTTTCCTTCTGGTTTTCTCTATCAACTGAATTCATGGTTAGTCTATAGAAAAAAAAAGCATATTAAAACACAGTAATGGAAAAATTTACTCTGATGAAGAATACTCATGATAGTTCTCAGATATTTCGTGTTTTTTGGGAAACATTTGCAAAGAGATTACATAAGTTGTAAAGGTGTTTGACTCTTATAAAGATAATCCTAAATGCTTTTGCTACATGAAAAGGGACTATATGGTATTGGGGATGGCGGGGGGACAACACTTCTATTAATATCAGAACCTTCAAAAGGACCATCAATTCCATTTGAAAATTAAATTTTCTGCATTTTCTGTTCTCTGTCAAAGATGTGACCTTTCATTCCATTTGAATATGAAAGCTGATTAATTATATGGCTTTAAAATTTGAAGAACATTTGATAGACTATAATATGAATGTCCAAAGTACTGAAAAACTATTATAAAATTTTAAAATGTTTTCCCAAAATTTGATAAATGGATATCCAGGATGACAATACATGGAGTAGGAAACAGTTATTTTTCTTCTAAAAGTGTGGAATTGGGTAAAAAGTGGTATTTCTGATGGGACTAGAACAAGACTGAGAAACACTAGCTGAGCAGTCACTCTTTATCATGACTTAAATTAAAACTTTGCAGATAGATCAGGAACAATATGAAGCAACACAAATAAGAGAGAATGCTTTTAATTAACCATAATTCAAAAATGAGAAGATGGAATACACTGAGGAAATGGAGGAAGAAAAAGGTGGGATGGGACATGGGTAGAATAATTCACTTTTCTAAAATACCTAATCCTTTCTTTACCTTTACATAAAGAAGTTTTGACGTTAGGACTTGAGATATTGGCTCACAGCTCTACAACATTCAAAAAATGAAGATAATGAGATTGTAGCAACTGGCAGTAACTATGATAAACTTTTCAGTTATTCAGTCCAAAGGCTGCACCAACAGTTGGGACACCTTTCATGTAGCAATAGCTTTCCTCCATTTTTCTCAGTCTTTTGCAATCCTTGTACAATCAGTCAAGTTTAATCCCATTCAGTCTTTGATGTTGGTGATCCAGCTCATCCAAGGTCTTCCTCCTCTTCTTTGTCTATCCACTACACCCTGCAGGATGGTATTGGTAAGGGTACTGGGCCTTCTTGTTACATGTCCAGACCGCTGCAACTTTTTTCTTCCTATGATTTCAAGTAAGGGTTTGTATTTGCCAACTTTGATTGACTGATTTACTTTTATTCTCTAACAATTTGTTAGAACAGTGATTATTAACCAGGTTGCCACAGCACCTTGGGCTGCCTTGATATTCTTTAAGGTGTGCCAGGGGATGCCACACAATTTTAGCACTGCTAGGTGTACAAACATGATTCACATGATAAACCCAGATATTTCAAATAGGAATCCATAATGTTAAAAACATTCTGCCCTGTTGTGGTCTTCCTGAGTTGTTTGAAACAAAAATTTGCTCTACTGTTTTTCTGTAGTAGAAACTTCTCCGCTTGGGTCTTGGTGGGAGATAGGCCAGACCCCTCCCCCACCCCGCATAGCACGAGGGCTCCTTTTACACGCCTGCCTGCCAGAGTTCCCAGTGCAGCAAAAATTGGCACAGCCCTGTGCTGCTACTTCAGCTGGCTTTTGGTGATGAGTGGATCGTGACGTGGGGGAGGGGGCGTGTCTGTATGTATGGGTCTCCAGCCTGGCCTTGAGCAGAACCATGGTGTGGCAGGGCAGGGAGCAAAGCATAGCTGCTGCTGCTGCTGTTGGCATTGGCATTCAGTGGGTTGCAGGGCTTGTGTGTGTCCAGCCTTGCCCAAAGTGCTCTTGCCCTGCACCCCTTCTCTCTCCTCCCCTGAATCCGTAACTGATCTAGGTAGGACAGGGACCCTCAGCCCATGGCTCTAGGAGAGATACAGGTGTACAGACTGCCTCCACCAGCACTTTGTAGGTGGGCTCCTTGCTTGCATCCTAGCCCCTAACCGTCTCTAGCCTTGGGCCAGATGTCCCTTCTAACCCTGATACTCTGTGATTCTCTGATTCCTGTTGCTGACAGTGAGAGAACAGCAAGTGGGGGGAATGCTTTCTCATGCCAGGCAGCCAATCAGGGATTGCTTGCCCATTCAGCTGTCCTCAGAGTTTTCCCACAGCTGGGGAGTCCATGGGGCATGCTGAGTGGCATGCAAGAGCTCCCCCTACCTGCTGGCCATAAGCACTGTGAGCTCCCCACACTGAACAACATACATCTGTTTGGTTCAAATGTGCTCTAACTTATAGCACTTTAAGTGATGAGTGGAGCTTGCCTAGGATCAAGGTAAGACTAACAGGCCTATAGTTTCCCGGGTCCTCCTTCCTGCCTTTTTTGATGATAGGAACCACATTGGCCCTCTTCCAGTCCTCCGGTACTTCACCAGAGCACCACAAGTGCTCGTAAAGCCATGCCAGGGGACTTGCAATGACCTTGGCCAGTTCCTTTAGAACTCTAGGGTGGAGATCATCCGGACCGGCTGACTTGAATATGTCCAACCCCTCCAGAAGCTCCCTAACTAAATCCTCGCTAACCCGTGGCCCAGGTGTGCCTCCCCCGGGGCCCGAGGGGGGCCCAGCAGGGAGGTGGCTGTTCTGGTCCCTTCTTAGGAAGATGGAGGCAAAGAAATCATTAAACATGTTAGCCTTGCCGTCTGGTGTGACGACCAAATTTCCCAACGCGTCCTGCAAGGGCCCCACATTACCCGGGACCTTCTTTTTACCCCCTATGTATTTAAAAAAGGACTTCTTATTGTCCTTAATCTGGGAAGCTAGTCCCAGTTCCATCTTTGTCTTGGCCTTCCTAACTATCCCCCTACATCCCCGAGTAACTACAGAATAGTCCTCCCTGGTCATGACCCCTTCTTTCCATTGGGTGTGAGCCTCCTTTTTAGCAAGGAGACATTCCCAGATGCTTTTGGTGAGCCATGGAGGCCTGTGTGCTCTCCTGCTCCCTTTGTTCCTCGTTGGGATAACCTTCCTTTGGGCTTGGAGGATCGTCTCCTTAAGGAGCGACCACTCTCCTTGGACACCTGGCTCCCCTCCCCTCCGGGACCTCAGTGCTTCTCCAACTATCCTCCTTAGCTCGTTGAAGTTTGCCCTCCTAAAATTTAGGGCTGCTGCCTTACTGTATGCCTTTGCCACCTTGCGCTGGATGGTGAATTCCAGCAGGCAATGATCACTGTTGTCCAGGTGGTCGAGCACCCGCAGCCCCCTCACCAGGTCATCACCCATGGCCAGCACTAGGTCCAACAAGGCAGCTCCCCTGGTGGGGCTGTGCACCTCCTGGGTTAGATGGAGGTCCCACATTCTGTCCAAGAACCTACGTGAGCATTCAGACCTGGCTGACTGTTCTTCCCAGCAGATGTCCGGGAAGTTCAGGTCCCCCATGACTACCACATCCTTAGCCTTCACTACCTCTGTGAGCTGACCCAAGAATTCCTAGTCAAGCTCTTCTCCCTGGTTGGGAGGTCTGTAGTAGACTCCCACCGTTAAGTCTTTTTCCCCTTGACAGCCTTGTACTCTAATCCAAAGCCCTTCAGAGTGCCCCTCCCCTGACTCCTTGCCAATTGACGAGGATGTGTATTCCTCCTTAATATAGAGTGCCACACCCCCACTCTCTTTCCTATCCTGTCCCTCCTGTACAGCCTATAGCCCTTGACATTCACCGCCCAATCATGCGTTGAGTCCCACCATGTCTCCGTAATCCCCACTATGTCCGGGCTGGTGTCAGCCAGCAGGAGGTGAGTTCCTCTTGCTTGTTACCCATACTACAAGCGTTTGTGTAGAGGCATTTGAGGCCTCCTGTGGATGTGTGTACTGACCCCCTAGTCCCAGTGCTACCCTGGCCCCTATCTCTTATCTGTTTTTATTCGCTTTGCTCATTGGTCTGGGCTGGGCTGTAGTTGTGGGTGCTGTTTGGTCTGGCAGTCTGATGTTTCCTCCGCCCTCATCTTCCCCTTCCCCCGATGAGCCTAGTTTAAAGCCCGCTGGAGGAGGTCCACCAACCTAGAAGAGAACACGTGCTTACCTTTAGGGGAAAGGTGGAGCCCATCCCATCCCAGCATGTCTCTTGTCATGATGTGCTGGTCGTGGTTGAGGAAGCCAAAGCCCTCCTTGAAGCACCATTCCTGTAGCCGCCAGTTGGTGTCCGCAATGCATGTTTCATGCCGTCTGCCTCGTCCACTCACTGGCAGGATAGAAGAGAAAACCATCTGTGTGCCCATCTCCCTCAGCACGTGCCCCAGAGCGTGGTAGTCCTCCATCAGGTGATCAGGGCTCCTCCTGGCTGCATCGTTAGTGCCCACAAGGACTAGGACCATGGGGTAATAATCGGTGGGCTGGATTATGGTTTGGAGCATCCCTTTCATGTCCTGAATCCTCGCTCCAGGTAGACAGTATACCTCACGTGCCAAGGGGTCCCGGCGACAGATGGGGCCCTTCATACCTCTCAGGACGGAGTCACCAGTGACGATCACGCGACGCTTCTTCCTCCTGGCCTTCTTGCCTCCTTCAGCTTGCACGGGACACGGTGAACGTGGAGTTGTCTCCTTACCAGTTTCATCCTCTCCTTCCTCCTCCTCCTGGGCTGCCAGGGCTTCGTACCTGTTCTCCAGTTGGACTGGAGGAACTGGTGCTGCCGTGTCTCGAGCAACCCTGGCACGGGAGGTGACTGTCTGCCACTTAGCAGTGGAGGGCTCATCTTGAGGTGCATCCTCCTTGGTTGTACAACCCTGCAGGGAAAGAAAATATCTGTCAATTTCCTCCTCTGCCTCCCTGATTCCCCTCAGCCTCCTAACCTCCTCCTGGAGCTCCCTCATCTGTGCCTCCAGGGCCCTAAGGTGGGTGCCTGCAGGACAGGTGTGGGTGTCTCCAGTCCCTGCCCCCCCCCCCCAGGCCTTGCTGGGCAGCTCCAGCAGGCCAGGGGGTTGGGGGACACCAGTCCCCCCGTAGGCTCCATCTGGGTGGAGGCCTCAGACAAGCTCCAGGAAGACCACTCCCCCTGGGCAGGGGCCCTGGCAGCACTCTGTGTCGACACCATCGTAGGAGTCGCTGAGTTTCTAGCTCAGTTCGAGTCCTCTGCCCCGCGCTAACAGGAGTCAGCCTCTGGGCCCCTCCTGCTCTCCCTCCGATGCACCTCAGTAGGAACAACCGGCACCATACCTACAGGTTAGGGAACTCCCCTCTTGTCAGCACGGAGGCGGAAAAGGATCTTGGGGTCATCATTGACTCCAAGATGAACATGGGCCGGCAGTGTGGGGAGGCAGTTAGGAAGGCCAACCCCACTTTGTCATGCTTCCACAGATGCATCTCGAGCAGGTCCAAAGAGGTGATCCTCCCCCTCTATGCGGCACTGGTCAGGCCGCAGTTGGAGTACTGCGTCCAGTTCTGGGCACCGCACTTCAAGAGGGATGTCAACAGCATGGAGAGGGTCCAGAGGAGGGCCACTTGTATGATCAGGGGACAACAGGGCAGGCCCTATGAGGAGAGGATATGGGACCTGAACCTGTTCAGCCTCCAAAAGAGAAGGCTGAGGGGGGATCTTGTGGCCTGTTATTAACTAGTCGGGGGGGATCAGCAGGCATTGGGGGAGTCACTGTTCCCCTGAGCACTGCCAGGAGTGACCAGGAATAACGGTCACAAGCTGGCAGAGGGTAGGTTTAGGTTAGATATCAGGAGGCGCTACTTCACGGTCAGGGCGGCTAGGGTGTGGAACCAACTTCCAAGAGAAGTGGTGCAGGCTCCTACCCTGGGGGTTTTTAAGAGGAGGTTAGATGAACATCTTGCTGGCGTTGTTTGACCCCAGTATTCTTTCCTGCCATGGCAGGGGGTCAGACTTGATGATCTGCTCAGGTCCCTTCTGACCCTAGAAACTATGAAACTATGAAACTATAAGCAAAGTGTGATAGAACACTTTCACCACTGGCTTCTTGAATGTCTGTACTTAGTCAGATGCTAGACTTGCTTTACTGGCTATTTTGTATTTGTTTTCAATGTATATATAATTGTCAGAGATGGTAAATCTCAACTAATAACCAGAAACAATTAAATGGAATGGTTATGTACTTTTCATAGGTACAAATGCATTTATTACTGCATCCTAAGTACATGAGACTAGGGATGTGCAAAGTTTTGGTCGCTGATCCGATTCAGAGCTCTATTTGACAGCCGAATAGCTGAATCTGAATCAAATCAGGAGACCAAGAAAAAGGTCCAAATCAATCCGAAACCTCTAAATCAATTTGGAAAGGATTTCATAGATTTCATAGACATCAGGGCTGGAAGGGACCTCGGGAGATCATCGAGTCCAGCCCCCTGCCCAAAGGGCAGGAAGTCAGCTGGGGTCATAGGATCCCAGCAAGATAAGCATCCAATTTACTCTTGAAGGTGTTCAATGTAGGCGCTTGAACCACCTCCGCTGGCAGACTGTTCCAGACCTTGGGGGCTCGGACAGTAAAGAAATTCTTCCTTATATCCAGCCTGAAATGGTCTTGCAGGAGTTTGTGACCATTTGACCTAGTCATTCCTTGGGGCACTCCGGTGAACAGATGTTCCCCCAGATCCTGGTGGTCACCCCTGATAAACTTATAGGTGGCCATCAGATCACCCCTGAGCCTGCGCTTTTCCAGGCTAAAGAGTCCCATGTCTCTCAGCCTATCATCGTAAGATCTGTTTTCCTGACCTCTGATCATGCGCGTGGCTCTCCTCTGGACTCTCTCAAGCTTCTCCACATCCTTTTTGAATTGTGGAGCCCAAAACTGGATGCAGTACTCCAGCTGCGGCCTCACCAAGGCCGAGTACAAGGGGAGAATGACGTCCCGGGATTTGCTCGAGAACCATCTATGGATGCAAGCCAGTGTTTTGGTCGCTTTATTAGCCGCAGCATTGCATTGCAGGCTCATGTTCATCTTGTGGTCAATGATGACTCCCAAGTCTCTTTCTTCTGTAGTGCTATCCACTGCCGAGCCTATAAGGATGCTGCAGGTTTTTCCTCCCAAGGTGGAGAACCTTGCATTTTTCGGTGTTAAACACCATGAGGTTCTCATCTGCCCATTTGCTGAGCTTGTCCAGGTCAGCCTGGATCACCCGCCTATCTTCTGGTGTGGATGCTTTGCCCCAAAGTTTGGTGTCATCGGCGAACTTGGCCAGTCCACTCCTGACTCCAATGTCCACATCATTAATAAAGATGTAGAACAGTATGGAGGAGATTCAGAGATTTGGGCAGTCCCCACTCACCGCCGGAGGGAGCTGGACTCAGACTCCATGCTGTAAAGTAGGGGGCAGGAGGGAGGCTGGAGGAGGGAGGGAGGGGACCATGGGGGGACTCCCACCAGGCCCCATCCCCTACCTGCTCCCCCAGCCCCCCTGTGCACCCCCTGACCCTCACCCATTCTCCCAGTCCTGTCAGTGGCTGCCCCACCTGGCTTGAACGTCTTGGTGCTTTACAAAAAAACCCAAAAAACCCTGCAGTCACCGGCTACTGCAGCAGTCATCTGGACTTCTGGGGGCTTGTGGTAGAGCCCCCCATGCAGCATGGGGCAGTAGGGATCACACCTCCCCCACTCCCCACCTGGCAGGAGCCAATCAGTTCAGGGATTTTTTAATTTTTTTTTTTTTTAAGTGCCAGGATGCTGGGGCCAGGCGGGGTAGCCATTGATGGGGCTGGGAGAGCGCGTGGGGTATAGGGCCTGTTCCATTTGGAGATTCGGTCGATTTGGTGGCAGATCTCTGAATCAGATTCAGCTGAATTAATTCAGGACAGGGATTCAAATCACCAAATCGAATCACTGTCCCCCGAATCGGCCAAATCCGAAACCAAAGTGAATACTAGCCACTTTGCACAGGCCTACATGAGACTCAAGTGGATTTTAGTGTTAAGAGCAAACAGAATAATTTCTTCAGAACAGGGATGCATCCTTCCCTATTTGTCCTAAAAAATATTATAAGTGCCATACTAGGTCAGGCAAATGGTCTTTCTAGTCCAGTATCCTGTCTCTGACAGCGGCAGAAGTGGATGCATAGTGGAGGCTAGGGAGAGTACCAAACCAGATCTTTCTCAAGTGATCTATCTTCTTTTCAATCTTAAAAATTTCGATAGTAGACAAAAATGTTTCTCATCCATGTCAACACAATGAAAAAAAACCACAGTGAAAAAAACATTTAAAAAACAGTGGGGGGGGGAAAAAAAAACTTTAGATGTGTACAACACAAGGTCTTTCAAGGATCTTTATCTCATTACTTGCAGGTGTCATTAGCTGACAGCATTTGCTTTAGAAAGATCTGATATTCTTAAGTATGTGTTCTTATACTTCAGGTACTACCTGGGTATGCTTTTCAATTATTATCAATTATAACTTTGGCAATCCATAAAATGTATAGTAATCAATATCAATAACATAGCATATTGGTATAAGTGTACAATAATATAAAATATTATTAATATTATATCATTATAGCATAAGAATAAGAAAAAAATTCTATGGAGCACTTTTTCAACCATGAAGTCAAATATTGTTTTCTTCTATCTTGATCATTTAGACCCTCAGAATCTCTTCTCAGCTGTCATCTAAACCTGGAATCACCTAAATTTCCCAGACCAGAAAAGTTTCCTAATGACCTAAACATCTGCTTCTGAATACACTCAAAAACTGCCTAAGAGACAGCCAGACCAGAAAACTGATGATCCTGATCTCTTAATCATTCTTGGAGCATGTCTATCATCATGTGGTGCAGAGGGGAGGAAACATCTGCTACCTCTCAAGGAATGTTCTAACCCAAGTAGATTTAGTCTACTGCACATTAGTGTCACTAAAAAGGCCACTGAACAGTAGAGCCAGTTATTGTGCATTTAGTACCTTTTATTACAGGCACTAAACTTATGCAGTAACTACAGTGCATTAATACATGTGTAGATGTGTCCAGTGAATCCCAGAAGCCATAGAAATTTTAACCTCTATGGTTACTCATTTAAAACTTTGTTAGAGGGAAAAGCTTGGCTTTTAGAAATAACCACAGACATATTACCATTCTTGGTTTGGGAGTTTCCTTTTCCTCGGTTCCCTGATATATATAGAATTGGCAGACTGCTGCCCATTTCCCTGTGGAAACCTGAGAAAATAAAATTTGAAGGAACCTTATCAAGTTGAATCTCAAGGGGCCTACTGACTCTACTAATCTGTTTCCTATACTTCCCGGAGGGCATGTCTACATGTGTGCCAAATCATGCAGTTGTTAATGTACAGTCATTTAGTAGTTGCTTAAACAAGCGCTAACACCTGTGCAATAACTGCCATTACTGCACAGTCCAAGCACTGCATGGGTTATTTCCAACACTACTGCACAGCAGCGTCAACATCATGGCTCGTGCCTGCCAATGCTACGTCACCATAGCAATGAGTTACATTGCCATAGGAATTAGCTATTGTTACCTCTCAGCTCTGCGTTCTTGGGGAACCCTGACACAGGACGCAGACTGTCTGACTCCAAAGAATCCCCCCCCACACCAAAAACTGATTAAGATGCAGTGGGAGACATACCTAAAACCCTCCAGGTAAGGGTGACAAGAGTGAAACAACTGCCCTAGGTCTCACTTACATCTGAGATGGAACCAGATGACAACTAATTTACATGGGAGATGGAGAACAGAATTCCCAAAGCAGAGACCGCAGTAAATTCTGGGATCAGAGAAGCAGAGGAGCACTGCATGATGGCGAATCTGTGCTCCAAATGCAAATCAACCCACATTTACACACAACCAGCTCAGCATTTATCAGACCAGTTCTAATTTGGATTTACAAAGGACTCCCCACTGCCGCCACCACCCCCCACACACACCTCTAAGCAGAAGTAAGGCATCTTGGGCCATACTTTCCCCAGTCCCACTATGGGAGGCCTATGTAAACTTAATTGGCTAAAACTCAGTTGCCGAGTTAGGGAATGCTGAGGGAATAGACCGAGTCAGAGGGGGTATGGGCAACATTTGAACAATGGTAATGGGTTCATCACAGCATCCATCCAACCCATTGGAGCCCTGACCACAAGTGTTGTCATACTTTTCCCAGGATGACTGGTGGAAGTCCTCCCCCCCACAAAAAAAGATTATGAACACTCCAATAATTTCCTTAAGTCTGTTAAACAACTATAGTAAGATCTGGAAAAGTCATCCTAAGCTGAGGCTTGTTCACAAGTAAAAATCCAAAACCCTGATGCTACAAGATATCTATTGTTTCTGAACAAATCCCATCCCATGATGAGATATCCCATCACTATATCTGCTATCCATAGGAATTTCAAGCTGGCTCCTAAGTATCTGCTTACTCCTTAACTTTATGTTTTCCTGAATATCAGTAAGTTTCTTGAGATGTTCCAAACCAAATAACCCATTGTCAAGAGAAAAGACAATGATTTACACTATTGAGAATGTTTTGAAGAAGCTGAACTGAGGGTATAAAAATCTGTAAAAGAAGCAGCAAAAGTGTGTGTGCTGACACCTTCCACTGTTCTTCTTGAGAAGCTGAAGGAGGCAGATTGTCTCCCTTCACGGATCATGCTGAGAACTTTACCTGTCAGATTTGCAATTCGAGTGCCTTGGACTGGTGAGATCCCAGCGCTCGCTCTCTCTCTCTTCTCTTCTTTCTCTCTAGACACATAAATTTCTGAACCTGAACTGTATTAGTTAAGCTAAGTTTCCCCAAATACTTAGTGAAACCAGGGTAATACTGTAATTGTTTGTGTTTGTTTTTCATTTGCATGTCTATTACTACAGTGGTACTAAAGTGGCTGTAGGTGGTACTACTTCCCTTCAATTCCATGACAGCTCAAATTTTAAGAGACTTTGTGTTTGTTTTTCCTTTGCATGTGTAGTGCCATTATATATTTCATATACTTAGCAATAAATAACTTTTTTAGTCAAACTGGTAGTAGCTGGGTATATTTTCCTTCTCTGCTTCTTCCCCACTTGCTCTGTAGCAATACTTCTTTTACCTAAGCTAAAGATTCCCTTGAAGCCCAGAAATACTGTGGGGTCTGCTCCTCAAGAGGCTAAAGATTGGGACGTGCTGAGTTTGAAACACATAAGGGGATCAGCTTGTACAGGCTGATTGACCCACTTTGGCTCAGACGTGCCCTAATGAACTGAACGCTGGCCCATGAGGGTGTCAGCTGGATACCCAGCCAGATTCAGAGGTATACTGTTTAACTGTGTGCTTGTGTCTAATTGCAGTTTATTGTTGCTCTGATGAATTGATTTTTGGCATATGAGGGTGTCAGCCTGTCCATGCTGTTCAAACCAGCCAGGTTAGGCGTGTCACGTTAATCTGTGTGTGTTTATGTGTATGACTGATTTGGTAACTGGAGGAACCCAGCCTCATTGAAACTAAGTCCTGCAAGATGGCTCCCTTGGGGGTGAGGACTTGCAGAAGGGAGATATACAGCTCCGTATAGAAACACAAGTAACACAAGCAGCACATAGATAGAATTACCAAGACCCTAGAAATGTATCCCTAATAAATGAGCACACCCCAAAGTAAATGGGCAAATCTGGTAACACTATGTCACCATAGCTCATCACAATGGTGACGTAGCATCTTGTGTTACGTGCCAACAAGGTCCAATTTGAGGTTTAATAGAAGAGTTAAAAAAAAAATCTAGTGTCAAAAAAAAAATCAATATGAATATTAATGATGCTGAAGGGGGAAATAGACATTGATTAGCAGTTAGTAATGGGATTAACAAAATCTCTATTAGTCTGTAATAAACAGCAAATCCAGACTTTTGCTTTTAATTGGCATAAGTTAGGTAAGCCCTAGCAGCATGGGAAAGCAAACAGGTTTAGCCAGTTTTTTGGCAGTCTCAATATCCTTAGGGAAAGTATGGATAATTCTGGGCTTGTCTTGTTCTTGTTTTGCTGCAGTTACAAAAGTGATGTAAAGAAACCCCACAACCCCTCCCCCAAACCCTCAAACTGCTGCTCCCTTTGAGGGGGAACCCTCCCCCCAAAACTGTTATTGACGCTATAAACATGAAGCCTCCAGCAAATGTCTTGCAATTTACATTATATAATCAAGTCACTTCCCATAGGAATTATGGGAGAATTTTGAGCCAAAGCTCCCCTCCTACTGTCTGGAATGGACTCCAGCCTAGAGGTAGCCTGTAAGAGATGCAATATAAATTGTATCTGAACTCCTGTCACTCCTCAGTTTAACCAGTTGCCCTAGGACTACAAGAAAAATACCTGTCATAGAAGGGGAGTGCCTACCTTCACACAGTGACAGTTAAAAGTGCAGCATCCACAGCAACTTTCATGATCAAACAGGGCTGTAGGTGGTGCCCATTTTTGTTCCAAAGAATTTAAGATGTGCCATGCTGAGTCAAATCAATGGTCCATCCACTCCAGCACCCTCTCTCAGTGGCAAGTAGTAGATGTTTTAGAGCAAGAATGTCAAATAAGGCCCACACACTGGATCCACCCAATGGGGCTTCTTGCTGCATCAACGCAGCTCCAGAATCTAAGGGTGCCTGTATATAAGCAGTGAGACTCCTCAGTGCATCAGAGAAGATTTGATTCACATCCTTCATGTTTTTTTTTTCTTTTACCCCATTATATCACAGACTTCTACTTTCCAAACTGAAGAGTCTCTTTCTAGTTTTTGGTTTCTTCTGGTGCAGCAGCTGCTTCATTCCCCATGATGGTATTTGCTGCCCTTCTCGGTATCTTTTCTAATTCCAATACACCCATTTAAAGATGTTGAGACCAGAACTACACATAGTATTCAAGATGCGGGTGTGTCATAGATATATACAGTGGCATAAAGTTGCTTTCCATTTTGTTTTTAAATTGTTTCTTAATCATGCCTAGCATATTATTGCCCTTTTGGTTGCCA
Source organism: Crocodylus siamensis (assembly GCF_052110815.1). Classification (NCBI taxonomy): domain Eukaryota; kingdom Metazoa; phylum Chordata; order Crocodylia; family Crocodylidae; genus Crocodylus; species Crocodylus siamensis. The sequence continues at coordinate 44,611,297 of NC_143395.1, read as the reverse complement.
CTGCACAATGAGCTGATTGTAGAAAACTATCTACAATGACTCCAAGGTCTCTCTCACTTGTAATAGCTAGTTCAGAGCCCAGCAATGTGTATGTGTAGTTGAGGTTATTTTTCCTCTGTTCATTACTTTGTATTCTTCAGTGTTGAAGTTTATTTGCCTCTTTATTGCACACTCACTCAAATTTTGAGAGATCTTTCTGCAGTTCCACA